>NC_048897.1:10336303-10561183 GCF_011077185.1 Oxyura jamaicensis | reverse complement strand
AAAAAAAAAAAAAAAAGTACAAGCAAAAGCAAGAGATTATGTAAATAATCTCACCATGCTTGGGTACACCATCCATGGGATTGCTTAAGACTAAACAGTGATTGCAGTATCAGAACAGAATCATCATGGAAGCTGAATTCACTTCAGGTTAATATGTGAAAATCCATCATTCTTTAGAAAAGCAGTATGGAGAAACTTAAGACAATGACTTCTTGTGGCAGATAGGATTAATTTAAATAAAGGACTTACACTGATACAATACTTTGAAGGTGAAGTTTACAAATTATATCTAGAGGGAAAAGGCAGTAGCATTTCAAACTTACTTTAGCTGAAAACATAAACATATTTGTTAAATAATATTATCCAGGGAACAGTCTGCTTGGGAAAATTATAGCTAAGTTCAGTTGTTGTTAACTGGGAAATTTAACACAATGATATTGCCTCTGAATACAGAATAAGAGTTTGGAAGTTAATGTGCTGTTGATGCCAACATGAAAGCAGCGAGAGAGCCCCATCCAGCCCCGTGGACTCTCCTTGTTGTAATAGCTAGTACTGGTAAAGGATGCACTCCTCAGAAGCTGTGTATTATAGTCTCTTCCCTCCCCCATAAGCCCATCTACCAAAAGAGAATTATTCTTTCTTCCCAATATATACATGCAAGAAGATGAATACAGAAAGGAATTGCTGTTGCACAAGTGCTCAAGCTGTTCGCAACTTAGGTCCTGCTGTGTTTTTTCTCCTGTAGGAGGGAGATTAAGCATTTGCTCTGGATGCGTTGCATTTGCCCTCAACCAAGAGGAGTAACTGTTGGTTTAAAAGGGTAGCTAAAGGCCCCACAGAAAAGACCGTATGTTAGGGCACAGAGAGTACTTTAAAAGATAGTGCTGTTTGCATCTTCCAATAAAATGCCTGCTTCAAAGTTACAAGAAGAGTCTTTACTGCCCACGTGAGAGTTTTGTGAGCTGACTTCTTTTAAAATTGCAAAAGAGAGTAGGAAAGAAATGTCAGAGTTAAACTGCATCAAGATTTTCCACCTGGTAAGCCCAAAAAGTGACCTGAGAGAAAAGAGCCCTTCACCAGATCCCAAAACACAACAAGGCTGAGCAGACAAAGCACTGAAGTACGGTGATTTATGCAATGTATAGTGAAGTGGAAAATATTTATAAATCACTTGCCTTCTCTTAGAAAGGATATAGGAATAACAATGACATCACTCTTAAAATGTGGGAAGAGCGTTTGAGTGCAAACATGAATATGTTGCGAAGAGGCATGTTTTTAAAGCATTCAGAAACCAAGACCTAGAGTACCTACAGAAAGAGTCTTTCTGTAAAGCAAAGAACTGCAATAGTATGTCATTAGAAAAGAAATATAGTGTTTCCTTGCATTTGTAAACAAAGCTTCTAAATAAAGCCTGCATTCTAAGTTGCTGTGGATGTGGTAAAGTTAACTGGTATAGTGTCATGTGCAAGGATTCAGAGAGTAGGAGAAGCTTAGTGCAGGAAGCAGGAATCCCTCCCCCAGCTCCCAAACTGTTCCTGTAGGAGAAATGACAAACACCAAACCCCAGACTTCGAGACAGAAATGTGTCGAGAATGTAGAAGCAAGCACAGAGCAACTGGAATTTGTCTAACTGTTAGGGGTTTTTTGAAATTACAAAGACAAAAAATATGCTATGAAGTGAATTTGTTGAAGCAAAGATGGAGGAGGTAGCCTTGAATATGCATGGAGAATGTATTTTTTCTTGGGATCTGTGTTCTGTTACAATATCCAGAAGAGGTACAGACTGTTAAACCAGAAATCTGCAGTGCTGTTGCTCAGTTGAGAATTGGTGGCGGTTCTCAGGATCCTGATTTGTAAATAATTTTTGAATGAGTTGGATTTTAGCTCTATACTGAAGCTCCCTGTAGAAAACTGAAGGTGCATAGCACTTCTAACAAGTCAGTGCCTGTAACCATTACACATGCTAGAGACTTGTTTTAAACCTTTGTCACCACACATGACCTCCTGCAGCTGAGTCACGGATGTTAAACATTGAAAAGGCATAAGAGATTCCACTGGGAGAAAAAAAAAAAAAAAATCATTGAAAGGTAACAGTACTACTATTCCCAGCATCAGAAGAGAGAGCTGGCTTAGATTAGCAGGAGATCAGGGCACGTTGCTAGTCCAATCAAATATCATGCTATTAATGAGGCTTCACAAATTAGTAAAGAAGGAATTTTATTTTCCCTTATGCAGAATAGATTATCCACATGGTAACTAGATGTAAAGTATTTTTCTTGATAAATGAGATATTGGCAACGCTGTATTCCTTTCTGGCAAATGCTGAGCCAAACAGATGACCCTTACTATGCTATTCAGAAGATTGTTTTCATGAATTTTTTGGCTTGGGAGATACCTGAGAAATTTTACAAAGAAAAGTATGTTGAAAACCATGTTTCACCTTAAAGTAAAATTGAAAAAGAATGTAGAAAGTAAACTTAGAAAATATATGATGTGAAAAAAAATAACTAGCTCTCAGGGAATGTTGTTTGATAAAGCTTAGGCAAGGATGACACAGAAGTAAAGACTATACTTCCTGAAATGCCTTATCCCTAAAACATGGTTCTTCACTGTGGTAAACATTTAGAATAGATGTATACCTAACCTGTCCTCAAAAGCTACAGCTTCTAGCTGCATTTTCTTTCATCTGAGATTACTGCTTTTGTATGTTGTTTTTTGTTTTGTTTTTGTTTTTAAATCTCAGTAACTCCTCCCACCTTTGGGGGGGGGGCGGGGGGGAACAAAAAACAACAAAAAAAACACCTCTGCAGGGGCTTCACATAAGGTCAATGGCTTATTTGACCCAGCCAAGTAAAAAGAGAAATTGTAAAAGTTTACTAGGCAGCAGATTACCTTTCCTCTGAACACTATGGGGAAAATATACTTGTTATTTAGGGCAGACTGTGATCTGGGCTCCCCCTTCCCACGCTGCTCCCCATTGCTGGGAGCTCAACACTTTTTCAACTTTTCTGAAAATATTGGTGAGAGGAGATAGCCCTCAAAGAGAAAGGCAAAACCCTTTGTTATTCCTACTGTACATAGTATGCTCACCAAACAGAGCCTCTGTGGTCCCAGTAGATTGCATGTCATTAAGCTCTGATTTACCCCGAAGGTTCTAACAGGAAAACAAAAAGCAGGAGGGAGTAGAGACATTGAATTGCACTCTTAAAATTTACAATGAGAAATTTATTTTAATTCTCAAAAAGGTGTATATGAATGTTTGAATAAAATGGTGTGCAGCCTGGCAAGTAATCTGGTATTCCGCTTCCTCTTTGTCATGAGCAGTGCAGTATTTTTTTTTTTTTTTTTTAAGTATAAAATGTTTTGTGGGAACCATACTTTAGGTTTTTTTGAATTAAAGGAAGAGAGAAGCCGTGAACACCTCTAGGGAAGAATAAGAAGGCAGATCAGTAAGAATTTACACAGCCAAGAAATAACTAATAAGAATGGAGCATCAATCACAAGCAACTTCAATTATTTTGTCATTGAGTGGAATAAGAAGATACAAAGGAGTAGAAAGATGACACATTTCTTAAGCATGATTGGAATGCTTTTAGACACCAGATCAACATTAAATATTAGGTGTCTATTTTAGATCAGAACCACATCTGTTTTAAGAGGTTACATGCTAAAAATGTTTAATGTTAGTGTTATGACCATAATGAATTCCAACTCCTATCTCTGTCATTAAGGGAGAATTGATATTTTAATTAATTAGTTGTTGTGGTTAAGTTATTAATTGTAATAATTACAGCTCTGATTCTGTGAGCTACTTTAAACCCCTGGGCCTCTGTGACTGAAGGAAGTTCCATCATGTTTCAAATGTCTTGTGCATAGTTACAGGAGCCATCCTACAGTTAGGGTAGGAGTTTGGAGACTGCAGAATCAATACAACTCAATAAAACCCACTGTAGCATTGTGGCAGGTTACTCAACTGGCCTATAAAACACAGCAGAAGCAGATAGATCCATCTTGGTCCCTTCACAATCTAAACTCTCTGGTTGTGTTCCTCTCTTCACAAAAAGCCTAAATAGATAGACATGTTTCCTGGGCTCAGACGCAGTAAGAGCAGCATATTCGGATACTGATTTTAATTGCTCTATGTGATTTTCAGATGTTTATTTACTCTTATGGCTGTCTGACCATCCTTGAATGATGTGGAAAACAGCTGTCTGATGGTTAAAGGATAGATGAAAATATCTGTATCTGACTCTCAGGGGAAAAGTTCAAAAGTAAATAGGAAAAATGTAGCCATTTTGTGATCAAATATAGTAACTGACCTTGGCTACCAAATGGGAGCATATTTAAAACTTATTGTAAATTCATGCACTTTTAAACTAGCAGATTCCATATTGGAGGGTATTTCCCTAAGAAAAATAATCGTCTTACAAATGTAGAAATGAGAAACGTCTTTAAAGCAGTGTTAAATCATAAATCCAAAAGTTTTGGCAATTTACCTAATATAATATCAAAACCTAGGATAGTGTAAATCAAGGTGAACAGATCGAGTACTCTCCTCCGAACACTCAAGTTTTACCTTCACCAGACTGTGATGCCAATACATCAAAACTTACAATTGCTGGTGTAAATAAGTGTTAGTCATAAAGTTCTTAATTGCAGCTATGAGGAACCTTCACATTTATATCCAGTCCATAACATACATCCAGAATTTATTCTTTTTTTAGATATTCTAAGATCTGACTAAAAGGAAAACAGTCTATCCTTCCCATCAGTTACTTAGGTGAGCGCCAAAAATGCATGCATTTTGCCAGGATAGAGGTATTGTATCTCAAAGCCTGAAGTTGCTATAAATTACATTACAACTGAGAAGAAAATTCTCAGCTTTCTGGAATAAGACAGTAGCTCAGGAAAGTCTTGAAACATTGAACTTCAAAGATGCTCTTTTTTTTTTTTATATGAATTAAAAGTGACTCTGGTAGCTATCAGATAAGTTTAAATGTATTAGTGTTTTTTTTTTTTTTTTTTTTTTTTTCTTCCTCTGAGGTTTGCATGTTGGATTTGAACTGAGATTTTATAGTTTAAAGAGTATGCAATACAGTTCCTATAAATCTTTTAAAGCTCTCTAAGAAACGAATACATTTTTAAAATAGTATTTCTGTTAAAAGTATCATATATAGGATACATGAAAAAAATGTTGTGATATATGGGTTTTATTAGGTCTCACTTGTGAGATGGCCTGCTTTTCCATTTGTGTGTAATGCATCTATCCAGCTCTCTGCCAATAATATCTTATATGCCAGAGCTTACACCATCACATACTATACTTGCAGATTTACAATATTATTCTCGTGTCTCTCTCAGCAAATTAAAAGAATAATAATTTTTTTATTTGAAAGTGGTGAAGAAGTATGTGCATAGAGAAAAATAAACCATCTCAATCACTGAGTCCTTTCTGTAAGCAGTTCTGACTTTTCAGAGTTGGAAACTGAGAGCATAGAATGACCAGTAACTGAATAAGTAAGAAACCCATACATTATTGCAAGTAGACAAAAGGGCAAAAATATTTTCTGTAGAAGATGTATGTGAATAGTTTGGGGAAATGCTAGAAGTATTCCAATATTCTGATTTTTTCTGATATATCGAGAGCTTAGAGTTTCGATATAGGCAATGCATAGCATAGGCTTTAAGTTTCAGAGTTCTCTCAGATACAGTAGCTAATTACAAAGAGGATATTGATCAGGCTATATAGTTCTCTACTAAATATCTCAGAATCAGAGAGAGCAAAATATTTGACCAGTTTTAGCAACCCAATTTAAATATATGATACTATGCAAACCTAGGGCTGACGCCAGAGTGTATCTCACTTCTGTAGAGCCATCGTACAGGTGACAAATGTTTTCATTGTTGTGTGCAGTAATGCATGTTCTGTATACATCACATCCTATTCTGGCTTTTTCTTACTATTTATTCTTTACTATGTTTTTTTGTTGTTGTTGTTTTGTTTTGTTTTGTTTTTAAGCTAAAGGATAGTATAAAAATCCAGATTATGTGCTCATTATGCTCTAACAAGGGTAACTATAATGACAGCTGAGTGTTCGGAATATCAGGATGTGTTAAGTTAGTAAGCTTCTAATAGACATCTTTAAAGACCTAACAAAGTTATGAGGAATATTGACAGCAGCAGACAAGGCATTAGTAACTACCAGGAAACATTAAATGAAAATGTGTTTGTTTAAAAATGTATGTAAGCATTGGATTAAAAAAAAAAAAAAAAAAAAAAAAAAAAAAAAAAAAAAAAACATTAAAAAGAAACATGAAACCTACCTAGCCTGAATAGTTAGCCAATAAAATGGTTTTCCTACTCAACTTCAACCAGTATTTCTATCAAAAGAACTCCAAAACTGATGGTTGTAGTAGTAGTAGTTTTAAATCTTCTGCTATAACTCTTTTGGAGATGCTCTGCTGCTTTTTGCCCATGCTCTATACTGTTCGGTAGGTGAGATAGGTTTGCAAAAAGCAGTTTAGTATAGCAAGTTGTAATAAGCAGGTTATCTTTTCTTTGTAGACTAGAAATACTCCATCATTAATTTTTGTCTTACTGTAAAAGGAGTACGATGCTTAGTTATACTGAAATGAGAGCTGAATCCCATACTCAACAATTTGAAAGGGGATTCAAAATATTTTTTAAGATTTTTTAAGTCAAGTGAAGATCCAAACAAGAAAAAAAGTTTTCATGGAGCATTCCTTTTATTTTTGGATCCAACTCTTCTAAGATGAATATACTTGATTAACCCTATCGCAGGCATCTATCTGTGCTTACCCTACATGAGTAACCGTATTACAGGAACCAAGATACTTACATATTTTGAACCAGTTGGCTCTGTAAGATTTTCAAAGGTAGTGAATTGATTTTTTCACAAGAGATCTTGCTTTTCTCTACTTTTTCTACTATTTTATTACCCTCTGAGTCATCTATGGGGTTGGCTTTATCTTCCCCAGTGGGAAGACTTGCGTTGATTTCAAGCCACTGCAAATTTATATCTTTATATGTGCAGTGGACTTTAACTATAAAAATAACTTAATTATGAAAGTCTGAATAATTCCTTCTGTTTTAACAAACCTAGATAGATGCTCTTATTATATATAAAATAATAATAGCTCTAGTACTTTAACTGTTCTAGTTGTGCTTGATTCTATTTTAAATATAATACCTGACAGTAACAATATTTGTATCACTTAAAATCAAATCCAATTGATTTCACTTGATTATGTGTACTAAGAGTTTCAGGAATAAAAGAGAGAGAGACTTGAAGGAAGAACTGTACTGTTAAGGAATAAGTACTTGTTGTGTTCAGCTGCATTGATATTTTAACAGCTTAGATGTAACAGACAGTACTTTGTCAGATTGCTCAGTGGAGTGGGTAGTAGAAGTAGTAGGAACATTCCAGCTTTTTTTTTTTTTTTTTTTTTTTTTTACTGCAACACTAATTGATAAGTTTTCATTATGAAATTCAGATGAAGAGTTGTGATTGAGTAAACTGAAATGAAAATGAGCTTTCATAACAAAGTAATACATAAAAAGTAGTTTAAAGGCCTTCTGCAAACCTTCATGTGACTAGCTGTGATTTACATATTAATTCCATTAAAATCAAAGAATATCCCAAGTTGGAAGGCACCCACAAGGATCATGGTGTCCCACTACTGACTCTACATAGGACTATCTAAAAATTAAAGTACGTGTCTGAGAGCGTTGTCCAAACACATCTCGAACTCCAGAAGACTCAGTGCTGTGACCACTGCTCTGGGGAGCCTGTCCCAGTGCCCGACCACCCTACATGAAGGAACCTTTTCCTAACACCCAACCTGACCCTCCCCTGTCCCAGCTCCATGCCTTTCCCTCGGGTCCTGTCATTGTTCCCAGAGAGCAAAGCTCAGCGCCTGCCCCTCCGTTCCCCTCGTGAGGGAGCTGCAGGCTGCCATGAGGCCTCCCCTCAGTCTGTTCTGCTCTGGGCTGAGCAAACCAAGGACCTTAGCTGCTCCTCATACGTCTTGCCCTCTATACCTTTCACTATCTTTATTACCCTCCTTTGGACCCTCTTAAAAGACTATCTTAAAAACTATTAAGTTTTACATCCTTCTTATACTGTGGGACCCAAAACTGTACACATTACTGGAGATGAGGCTACACAAAAGCAGAGCAGGACAGTCCCTTTCCTCAGCCAGTTAACAATGCTGTTCCTGATGTACCTCAGGACACGATTGGTCCTTTTGCCTGCCAAGGCATGCTGCTGAATCAGAAATCATTAGAAAACATTGACCTCACATGTATGAGCACTGATGGATAACCTACCTGAGAACATTTGTGTAAGATGTGTAGTAAAAAGCAGGGGAAATAAATAATTTCAGCTACCCAAGGGCAGAAACCTTTTGCCTAGGATCCGAGTTTCTTCATGTTCTGCACTCAGCTGAGAACCTGACCAGATCTAGTTGTAAAAGTCATGCTAATACATGAATTATTGCCATTCACTAAGAGCTAGAGAAAACCTATATCTTCCTGCTTTTGGAAAAGATTAATTCAGTAGGATTAAGGATACCAAACAGCAAGCTATAGGATAAGAGGAAATGACTTCCAGTTGCACCAATGGAGATTTAGTTTGGATATTAGGAAATATTTCTTCAGAGAAAGGGTTGTGAAGCATTGGAACAGGCTGCCCAAGGAAGTGGTTGACTCACCATCCCTGGAGGTATTTAAAAGACATGTAGATGTGGTGCTTAGGGACACAGTTTAGTGGAAGGCTGGGCAGTGCCAGGTTAATGGTTGAACCAGATGATCTTAGAGGCCTTTTCCAACCTAAATAATTCTATGCTTCTATACCCAGCCCTCCTGTGGAAAGAAAGCAGAAGTAATGGCTTTCTTGGGGAAGCATAATGTGGTGGTATGGACTGCATGTTGAGTAGGAACATCTGGAAAGATGTTTCAGAAATGTAATTTGTCATAATGCTAGGAGTGGAAGTCTTTACATTTTAAATTGACAATATAGGATATAAGATAGCATTGTGGACAGTTGAAAAAGAAGCAAGATGATTTTAACAATTTTTATTTCTTCAGAGTATAATTACAGGACAGAGTTTCATAAGACTACAAAATGTTTTAGTTGAGAACACAGACTTCAGAAAATGGAGATGGATTTTGTGCTGTACAGTGAAGTGTTTTGCTTATCCCATTAGCATAGCTTTTTTTTTATTTTTTTATTTTTCTCCCCAGGACTCATTTCTGTGTTCTCTCAACAGTATTGTGTTTCTATCCAGAGCCTGACCTGAATTCATTGTGTCAAGCAAGTGTAGGACCTTGAGGTGTCTGCGTGCAGTGTAGTAAATAATCAGAAATGAGTGTTGCCTGCTGCTTGCATTTTCACAGGGTAATTTTTTTCTCTTGATGATTCAGTGTTAATGTTGCTTAGCTTGGGGAATATTCAGGGGGACTCAGAGCAAGGGCTATGGAAGTGAAATGGCATTAATATGCCATTTTCCCCAATGATTATTCCAGCAAAAATTCCAGAACTGTTTGAAGCCCATCAGTAGGCTTTGACATGCCTGATCTTAAGGACATGACATCTCCTTCTGACTAACGTTGCTGAAAGTTGCCAAGATGTGTAACAGTATGAGACACCCTATTAAAAGTGTGTAGTCAGGAGTGGTAGTCCTCTAAGGTAGCTACTGTTTCTCCAAAAGTCTTCTACATAGCAATCGGAAAATAAATGTGTAAGATCTGTCAGCTCAAAGGTCACCTGAGAAGAGGCTGTGGTAGAAAGCTGGTGAGTCAAGATGCCAAGACCATGGACTCTCTTTGCTGTTTCTGTATTTCAGATATCTTAAGTTCACAGAGCCAAGTGGTTTAAGCCAATTGTAGTCACAGCCTCTGTAAGGGCAGAGCTCAAAGGTAAGCCTGTTTTTAGTTTGGTCCAAGTTTAATGGACTGAAGCAATGGTGGCTTTTCAAACTAGGGCTGCAGGTGAACCACTGTGGGAGGTAGTTTGGGTGCCACCATGAATCACAAACAAATGTGACAGGATAGATGATATAGCCTTTGAAACTATCTCCCAAGAATGTGATAATCACAGTGTGGTAACATGTTTTGTGGGGGATGTGAGGACAGAATGGAACCTTACAGATCAGGGGAAATTATGTTAGAGAAATAGGGAAAAGGAGATTTGGTTCTTGGTGGCTGAAAATGAAACAATAACAAAAGCAACAAAGGATGATGATCTTGTATACATGGGTAAGGAAGGATGTCAGGAAGCTAGAAAAGGGGCATATTACATTCTTCAGATACAAAGAAAGATAAAGATGCTGTTGAGATGAATATAAAGAAAAATTGGAGAATATAATTGTTTTAGAAAAGAGAAATAGCTTAAAGGTGTAAGTCTTAGACTGGCATTGTAGAGGCATAACTTAATTCCTAGCTCTCGAGTGACCTTGGAAAAATCTGTTAATCTGTCCTTGTCTTGTTCTCTATCTCTAAATGTGGATAATAATATTTCTGTATCCCTCAATAAAATTATGAGAATAAATTCATCTGCAATTGAGGTACTCATTTGCTATTACTGTTGGGTCATGTAAGTGCTCAGGTGTATAGGTTAACCAATCACAGAGAGAGAAATTAAACCTGCAGACTAGGAAAGAAAAGATAAAAGACTTGAAGGAGAAACTTATTGTGAGTGCTGAAAAGGTTATTTTGTTTTGAAACAACAGACAACTCAAACAACTCTTCTATTCAACCTGGATATTGCCCAGAATAAATAAATCTTTTAACTATCTGGGCCCATCAGCAGTAATACAAGAAGAATTAAGTAATTTTCTTTGACTCACGAGGCTTTGTTTCCTTCCATACCTCAACTTATTATGTCAAACTATTATGACTGAGTGGCATGTAGAATCTGATGATTAATTTGTGACTAGTCAACTTGGTCAGAATTGTATTTTGACCCTGCTTGGAGCAGGAGAGAGATTGGACTAGATGTCCTCTAGAGGTCCCTTCCAATCTGGATGACTCTTGTGATTCTGTCTATAAATGGAGAATGCAGTACAGGTGTCACCTGCAACTGTCCTGATTCACACCTCATTTGCACTAATACACTAATGCATGTGTGTAACAATCTTGATTTTTCCTGGAAAGATTCTGAATTTTCATCACCGTACGTGAAGCCAGTATACTATACTGTTCCAGTACACCTACTTTTATGGCAACCTTGTAGTTTTAATTTTTCTTGTTGGATGTGTTATCAGGACTTTCTTTGAAAACTGCATTTGACATGAATTCTCATCCTGAGGATTTTAATAGCATTCCAAGTGTCTATGGTAGCCCTAGGACAAAACTACCACGTGAGGTAAAGACTTGAATAGATTACTTCAGTCACATTAGCCACTGCAGAAAGAGGACATCTTTAATGTATAGTGCTAGAAGCTAAATGATTTTGTTAATTTTACTTTTTCAATATTTTCTTCCCTAATTGCTTTTTTCCATAAATCATACTAACATCAGCAATGCATTGTAGTTTCTGTTCCCATATAGAATTATATATTTTGAATAATAATATCTACTAGACACTCTTTTCTCTTAGATTGTTTCTGAGTATTCCTCTGAACAGTCCATGCAGTATTTATAATGTTGGAGAAGGGAAATAGTGGTTCTCTACCAGAGTATCAATATCACTGAAAAGGAAATTCTTTTCCTTTAATGATCCCCCAAAATTACTGAGTTACACTGTGCTTAAAAGGAAGTATGCTAGCTCAGTAATACCAACACTTAAATAGGTTTAGGAGGTGTACGTATGTCACGTGTTTTAAAACCAGAAAGATCTTTTTTTTTTTTTTTTTTTTTTTTTTTAATATCAAATGGAACCTTTCTACTCTAGAAATATGGAAAAAAAAAAAAAAAGTCAAAGTTAATCACATTACTTAACCTGTTTTCTAAACAGAAGCCACCTGGAATCCTAGCAGAAAAAGAGAGGCCAGAAGAAAAAGATTGCTTAATCTTTTTCTGTTTGTTAGTTCAGTGTCCCATTATGAAATATCGTTTTTAAGCTGTGTTGTGAGTAGGCCAACATACATATGTGTGTGGGAATGATACTAACCACCCTTCACTGAAAGGAAAATAGTCCTGGAAAATATCCTGGAATAGCCCTGACACAGCTGAATGGCTTCAGGCCATTGCTCACAAAGTGTTCAAAGTCTAAATGTTTTTAGGTAGATTTAATGAGCTAAGCAGTGGGTGCTCTTGTGGACCCCAACTTACACTTACAGGATGGTTAACAGGGCCTATTGTTTACTTCCAGCACCTTGGGATAAAATTCCTATATTTTTATGTAGTTTTACAAACCTATTGAAATAATTTCAATAAAATTTTGTAGGTGCTCATGAAAGACAAAAGGCAAGAATCAAATACTTATATAAATGTTTTTTAAAAAGAACACCATCCCCAGAGAAAAATGTGCATGCTAGTATACATAACAAAAAAGAAATACTACACATCTTTTAGCATTTTCAAAAATTGTGTTATTTTAGTGAGCCTGAAATATGTACTCTTTTACAGTAAGAAACTTTAAGAAACAATTGTAAATAATGTTAGTCCTTGATAACCAGTAAAGCTACAATTTCTTTCAAACCCATTCTGGCAAATCTGCCTCTGGAATATTTTGGTTAAACATTCAATGTATGTATAATTTGCTCAAATGTTAGACAAAGTTTAAAATACTATTATTCTGGTGAGAAATTTCTCACTCATTTAAAGATTAGCTCCTTTTTAATAGGTTTAGGCAAATTCAGTTCCAAGTTTAATTTCAGAACTACAGAATTTCATGAAAAGTAGTGCATTTTTTGGAAAAACTTTTGACCAATTAGAAAGCTACATTGATTTTAAGTGTGTGTATGTAGCATCTATGTATAAGTACAGTTCATTAATAACATCCAGGATGATGTTTTTTCAGCCTTTAAAAGAAAGGTAAGAATGAAGAAGTTCTGGGAGAAGGATAATTTTTATTTGCAGGTGAGGTCTGCTAAAAAGTAGGATGGGTCTTAAGCCAAATTAAACTGCAATGTGTGGCTGAAATTTGACAGAGGTCTGGAGTTCAAAAAGGTTGAATTTTTGTGGTGGTTTTACCATGATCTGCATCTGAACTATAGCACCATAGCCACTCTTTCACTCCCCCTTCTCAAAGGAAAAGGAAGAGAAAATATGAAAGGGCTCAAGGGTTGAGATAAGGACAGGGAGATTGCTCACCAATTAATGTCATGTGCTAAACAGACTCAGTTTAGGGAGATTAATGTAATTTACTGCCTATCGCTAGCAGACTAGAACACTGGGAAACTAACAACAAACTAAAAACATCCCCCTGAGCAGCCCAGGGGAATAGGGAATGGGGTCTGTGGTCAGTCCATGACTCTTTAGTCTCATCCACTTCCTTCACAGTCACTCTCTGCCCCTCTCCCCATGGAGTTCCTCCCATGGGATACCATCCTTCCTGAACTGATCCTGCATGGGATTCCCACAGGCAGCAGCTCTTCAAGAACTGCTCCCACATGGCTCCGTACCACGGGGGTCCATCCCCCAGGAGCAAACTGCTCCAGCACAGGTCCCCCATGGGCGGCAGCTCCCCCAGACCCTCTGCTCCTGCATGGTCTCCTCTCCACAGGCTGCAGCTCCGGCCCAGGACCTCCTCCTGTGGGGGCTCTCCACGGGCTGCAGCCTGCTCCAGGCCACATCCACCTGCTCCACCGGGGGCTCCTCCAAGGGCTGCAGCGTGGAGATCTGCTCCATGTGGGACCCAGGGGCTGCAGGGGGACAGCCTGCTCCACCAGGGGCCTCTCTACTGGCCTCAGGGGAACTTCTGCTCTGGTGCCTGGAGCACCTCCTGCTGCACTGACCTTGGGGTCTGCAGGGCTGGTTCTCACCCCCTCTCTCCCAGCTGCTGTTGCACAGCAGGTTTTTTTGTTTGATTGGTTGTTTTTTTTTTTTTTTTTTTTTTTTTTTTTTTTTTTTTTTTTTCTTCCCCTTTCTTCAATCTGCTTTCTCAGAGGCCCAACCAGCATCTCTCATGACTTGGCTCTGGCCAGCAATGGGTCCCTTTTGGAGCCAGATGAAGATGGCTCTGATCTGACATGGGGCAGCTGCTGGGCTCTTCTCACAGAGGCCACCCCTGTAGTTTTCCAGTACCAAAACCTTGCCATGTAAGCCCAATAGAGTTTTGAATTCAGGGTACAATGGAAGTGGAAATTGATTACTATACTGAAAACAGCACATGAATTAATAGAGATCTGGAAACGGGCAGAGAATTGGCCGTGGACCACTTTTCTAAGATCTTCTAAGAAGAAGTGACCAGGATAACATAAATATAAAGGTAATTTGTGTTTTGAATTTGCAGTGGGGGAAAAACAAAAACAAAAACAAAAAAAAACACCTTTATTAAAATTTGCGTGAAACACTGAATAACATTCTATGATAACAATGAACAATGCATTCATTAACATGCACATCGCTGAACACACAGCTATTCAGAGTGAGCTCATGCTGTCACAAAGACCTTGTTCTGAATGGGAACCTCATGGTTTCAACAGCTTCCTGGGCAGCCAAGCTTGGCAGAGTTTGACTTTTTCCACCTGTTTAGTTGCTGAGTTATTTGGAAAACAAAAATCTAATGGCAAACAGCAGTAAGCTTGAGAGAGTGAAAGGGGATTGTGTTTGGGAATCTGGACAACAGCTCATTGTATCTCTATTTTATGCAGTGTACTAGATTTGGAGTGTTCTCTTACTTCCTCCATAGCGTTGCTATGCATTCATCTTGCAGAGTTAGAGGCATCTCACTGGTGAATGCAGTAATCTCCTCCTGTCTATTTTCCTCTTGTACTTGCCTCACAGCATATTCTGTCATCAGTGATAGATACCACACTTTTTAGGCTTGGAGTTTCTAGTCTTTCATTGAGAACTAGCCCCTGTCCCCAGACAGAGTGCCATTAGAGTTTATTAACCTAACCTAGTGGGGGTTATTTATGCTGTGTAGAAAGATAATTTGTTTTTGCCCTTCCTTTTAACTTGGGGATTTCAATTAGTTCAGCCCAACTACATGTGTCTGTCCTGCTGAAGGAAGTCAAACAGGTGTCACTGCAGGTTTCAACATATGCAGTCTTACAGGACCCTGGGGATTTAGATCATGTAAATGGTTTTGTTTGTGACCTTCTAAACCTTTTTATTGTTAACCTAGCCATTTCTAGCATGCAGAAAGATAGTAGACAATTGAAAGGTTAAAGTGGAATGCACAGTGTTGATCTATTCCATATTTTAGCTACCATATTCAGACTTTTTTTTTTTTTTTTTTTTTTTTTTCTTCTCAGAGAGATTTTAGTAATGTGTTGACACCCAATACACTGAAGTCAATGGGAAAACTCCCAGCAATGTTAGTGGACCCCTATCGGCCTTCTGCATCTCTTGTTTTTCAAGTCATGCATGATAAAAAAATCAGGAATAAAACTCTAACTACTATTTAGGGATTCAGAATGGTGTGCATGACAATATGAAAAGTGCAAGAGATCCCATCAAAAATCACACTTTGAGAGTTTGCTCAGTTACGAGAATTCTAGGGATTGAGGTGCTACGTGCAGATCAACTTTATCTTCATGAATAATGTTTGTGGCTTATTTCTTTGCCCCGTAGAGCAATTACATATTATGGTGGCTTTGAGTAAGAGCTTTTATGTGCTTTCCAGCTGTAGGTTGGTGTCATTTTTCAGTGTGTCTGCTCTTGTATGTTGCTGTCAAAACCCACATGATGAAAACAATCCTGTTAGGTTTCTGTAAATGTATCATACCTCATCAGTTGTAGAACTGTATGCCAATGAAAAGTAGAACTATGCAACAAGCTCATTCGGGAAATAGTTGTCTTCTGCATTCATTGGACTTAATTCTTGCTCTGATTTTTGAAGTTGTCAAGGCATTCATAAGTTTAATTTCATAGAAGTTTTCCTTTCTTCAAAGTATAATTGTTACAACCATATAATATCCACAGAATGTGACAGCTTTCCACTTTCCTTGAAATTAGAGAATCTGAAACTAATGCCCTTAAATTACAAAGTTCAACTGAAAAAAAAAAAATAATAATCATCCAGGTTGATGACCAGATATTTCATTAAACTCCCACTGCACAGAGGTTATCTACTAATATCCAGAAGTGAGTACATTAGTGTCTAGGGATAGAGGTAGACAAGCAAAAGACAATAAATGGATTGAAGCAAACACATGCAGTTCCCTGGAGGGTTGGAGTAGTTAGCAGCTGGAGGGGGGCCTGGATATAGAGGTAGATATTGAAATGTTTGATATTCAAGCAGATAAAATTAAGTTGATTCAAGTGTGCAGAAGATGAAGGTGTGAGTTTCAACATTCGTGCCTAAATTGAATAATGCCAGAAAAGAAGGCTGCGATTTAATAAAGATTTATTTTTTAAAGTTACCTTGACCCCCTCAACTGCATGCAATGGATTCAGATATTCACTGTAGCATGAACATTTATAAGCAATTATTATGAGATTAATGGCTGAATTTCACCAACCATGTCGTTGCTTTTCTGTTTAATGATAGAACAGAAGTTAATGAAAAATGCATAGTTTTGACATATTGTGTATAAAATATGTCAGTTTGGAAGATGGGAATTAAGCACAGTTTTCCTTTGAAACAGTTGTGGGTAATATTGGCAGGAAGTATTTAGTAGCTGTGGGATGGAGTTAAAGAACACAGCTTCAGAAGTTGTGAATTTGGGAAAAATACTTTTTGTTCTGACAGATACGCTCATATCTTTGTTTCTGTACAATGCTAAATGTAGTTTTGGCAATAGATGATATACAATAGCTCTTTCATCTAATTTTGAAAATTCTGGTGTGATCTGTATAGGTATATAGAACAAGATAGACTGCATAAATTCTGCGTTGTGGTTGTTAAGAGTTACAACCATGTCTCTGAGTCTTTTTTTTTTTTTTTTTTTTCCAGAAATATCTAAAAAGTTGAAGCTGTAACTTTGATATAGCTCCAAGTAAGGAATCATAGTGTTTTCCACAGCTGCTGCTTGAATGCTTGAATTTGTACTGAATCATAGAATGGCTTGGGTTGGAAGGAATCTTAAAGGTCATCTAAGTTCCAACCCCTACCTTTCACTAGATCAGGTTGCCCAGGGCTTCATCCAGCCTGGCCTTGAACACCTCCAGGGATGGGGCATCCACAGCTTCTCTGGGCAACTGGTTCCACCCTCTGAGTGAAGAATTTCCTCCTAACCTCTAACCTAAATCCCCCCCTCTTTTAGTTTAAAACCATTCCCCCTTGTCCTATTATTATCTGACTGAGTAAAAGGATGCTCTCCATCTTTTTTGTAAGCCCCCTTTAAGTATTGAAATACTGCGTGGGCATCATCAGACTCCACCTTGCATAAAGGTGACAACAAAAAGAAGCTCTAAGTTAAATTCTTTAAAGTTTCCTGTATCAGGTGTACAATGTGAATTATGCAGTTATCTCTGGTGTACTTTGTGTGTGTCTTTAATCACCAGTTAAAAACACCACACAATATATAATGACTTTGATTTGAAGCAGCTATGCTTCAGCTATAACTTCTGTATAAATCTATGTTATACTCTGAGCACAAGAAGAAGGTTCAGAGCCTTTCTTTTAAGTTGACCAAAAGTGGATCAAAAGCTCATTGTTCCAAAGTGTTTAGAAAGAATACTTTTTTTTTTTTTCAATTAATGTGAATTGATAAGTCTTCAGAATCTCTGAGGATAATTTCAGAAACATTTTTTCCTTTATGCTGACCTACTGCTATTAACTTGGAGCAAAGCTTAAAATCAGTATTTAACATTTAATGGAAGGAACAAACTGATTCTGCAGTTTAACTCAACGTTTGCAGTAAGATGACTTGTACCCTAATGGCTTGTAATTAATTTTTCTGAAAATCATATTTATGATAGTCTGCAGATTCAGGGCTTTATCTAATACATAATGTTCATTTTGAGCCTTTAATTGCATTTAAATTAAAATTGGCTTAGCAGGAAGATGAATTGTGGGAATGCATCAAACCACCCAGCATGTCCTGAAGATGTGAGCCTGAAAATGCAATTTGGTGGAGATGTGCAGAATCATTTGGAGTTCATTAATTTTTATTGCACAGGTAGTTTTACTAAAGTAGGTTATTTTCTTTGAAATTTATATTTATGTTTATGTCAATAGCTGAATATTGTATTAAGCTATACATCTATTAGAGTTTATTAAGCCAGTCTAATAGGGGTTGTTCATATTGTGCAGAGACGTAATTTGTGTTTGCCCTTCCTTTTAATCTGGGGAGCTGCATTTAGTTCAGCTGAACTACATGTGTCTGTCCTGCCCAGAAAAAAGTCAAACAGGTGTCACTGCAGGTTTCAGTTTATGCAGTCTTAAAGAATCCTGGGAATTTTGATCTTGTAAGTGGTTTTCCTTGTGACCTCCTAAACCTTTTTACTCTGAATAATTTTTTTTTTTTTTTTTTTTTTTTTTTTTTTTTCATGTTGCTGAGGTTCTGACCCAGCCACTGGAATGAAGGGTTATTGATGTGTAACTCGGTTTTGTGGTTTAATGTGGTGCACTTTGTCCAGCCAGCTTGTAAGCGATCCTTTAAATTGCAGATGCTGCTGAGGTTATACAATTTAATTATAATGTCACTTTACAATTATAAAGAAAAAAAGGCCTTTTGCATTGCTTAATGAATACAAATTGTGCACAAGTTGGAAATACAAAAGAATAAAAATTAACATTTGTCCTTCTTGCCAAAGTATTTACATTTTTACAACCGATAAGTAGCACAATAATTCTATTACCTATATCCATTAAAATTTGTGCTTTTCATTTAGTGATTTGTATACAGTAGTTATTAATAAAATGAAACTGTCAGCATTTGCTACTTTTGCCCATCCTCTTCTTACCCTTTTCTATTCCACTGCAGACAGAGTAATTAGAGGTTGAAAACGCTATGTGCAAATGCCTGTTACAAGGATTAAATTATATAATCATGGTAATGATTTTCCTTAAAACTCTTACTGCCAACTGTAACATTTTTCACTTCACCAGGTTTTTTTGTGCTGTCGTATTTTATGAGAAAGTGGAAATATTTCTCCGTTCTGACAATCTGCTGCAAGTTACTAGTTTGTGGTCAGATACGATAGAAGCCCGTATTCATTTAATACTCGCCAATCAGAACTTGACAGAGGTATTGCTTATTTTCTCATTTCATCACTGAAGCATGCTGGTGTAGTTTAGTCCCTAATTACTCTCAGACTGAGACGTTCCAAATATTCCCATGGTGGTAATATTTTTCTGCCTGGATGAGTCATTACGTTGTTTGGCAGACTGAAACACCAGCCTTTCCTTGTTGGAACACTACCCCTCATGTAGCACCACATCTTTTCCTCACTGCTGTCTGTTCCACGACTTTCATCCTGCTGTGACATTTCAAGCTGTACCATACGAGAGCACATTTGCCTTCCTTCTATCTGACTGATTGGAGCAGTGCCAGCTCTTTCTTCAGGGCCAAGGACAGGAGACTGGGATAGTCTGAATAGAACTGCTTAATGATCTAATGGAGCAGTGGCTCTCCTGCTGAGAGATAGGGCTTATTTGTTTGCTGGTTAGAGGAAAAGGTCAGGGAAATCCTTTTCAACAAAGGCTGTGACAGTGAGAATGTGCAATACCACACATTCCTGGTACTTGAATAACTTCATACATCAGGTGTTCCCCTCATGTTAAAAATCCTTTTCTGTTTTCATTTCATTTTCAATATCCTGCAGATGGCAGAAAGATGAAAGTGATGAATTCTACAACTTGGTAATATAAAGCCAAATGTTGTTCCTCCTGATAGAAAGAGACTTCATACAAGAAGTTTAACACCAGGGAACGTAATGTGTATAGCTAGCAGAGTTTCAGAGAGGTGGCTGCTTTTCCTTGTCATTGTTGTGAAGCCTATTGGGTATATGACTTTTAATGACTTTATGCTTAACAAGGCTGTAAACATAGCTTGCATATTTTCCCAGTGAGTTCGACAAGGACTGTAATGCCAATTTGGTCGGTCAAGTTAATTTAGTCTAGGCTTTCCAGAGCAGCTGAGGAACAGCACACTTCTCGGGGTGGGACTTGTACACGTACAGTGATAATGCGGGGGCTCTTGAAATTGCCCAGAGTGCTGCATCAAGGGTAGATGTGAGGAGGTTTGGGGTAGGCCTGCCCACGTTTCCTCTGAAGAGACTTAGGAAAGGGGCAATATTGCAGGAGCAGTAACACTGGCGCTTTGCCATCAGAAGGGCCCCCTGCACGTGCGTGACCTCACTTGGCCACTTAGGCTGGCTTCATGCCCAGAAAGTGTGCCTGATGTGCAACTCAGAGCAGCCACAATGTGCCCCAAGATCTGGGCGACATTTATTTATTTATTTATTTATTTATTATTATTCCACATTTCAAAGCTGATGCCCATTTAAAGGGGCACAGTAGACCTCTGAACCAGGTATCTTCCCTTAAATGTTGTACCAATGGAGTTTTAGGTAATGCCAGAGAGTGCTGAAAGTGAAATATATTAAGAGATAAGCATTTTTCTCCCTTTTTGTTTTCTCCGGGTTTCTTTACTTCTTCCCTAGGCACTTTTGAAAGCTATTTCCGCTTGCTGTGCCTAGCTTTTTTTTGTTTTTGTGAGGCTTTTGCACAGTCACAGGAAAGGGAGTAGCCATTCTTAAAATAGGAGCATGTTTTTACAGAATCACAGAAATTGGCTAGTGGGGCTCAGGGGTTGATTTAGCACCTGACACTGCTTTTTATCTGTTTTTGGTTTGCTTTTTGTATTGTTTTCAATTGACGGGATTTCAATTTGGTGTTATCTATTTTAACAAATTATTGTAGATGCTTACTTCTAACGCAGATGAAGTTTAGCAGGAAATAGTGGAATCTGCCATGCCATAAAAAACATGCTGAATGTTCTTATTGTAAAAACAACATTAATAGTCCACCTGAAGTTTTCAAATACATGCTCTGTTGCCATTGATGTGATCCCAGAAGATGGGAACCTGAACCCCTGAGGTTTTTTTCCCCAGGTAAAGAAGATATAAAGATAAACAAATCAACATAAAATTATTTTGATAACATCTTCATAGATTAGGAGTAAGATGCTTGCTATAGTCTTAGGTGATCTGTCAACTTGTCAGAATTTTTATTTCTAAATAGAAATAACTAGCTGAATTTAAGTTAAACTGTGTAGCAAAATATCAAGTACTTAAAAAAGCAATTAATAAAATATTAGCAAGAAAAGCAATAAAATTAATAAAATATTAGCAAGATGGTAAATAAAAGTGTGTGTGGGGAGGGAAGTAAAAGAGAAGGCAAGTCCCTCCACGTCACGGATGAACTGCACTGGAGGTGGAATGTGGGATGCTTGCAGTCTGCTCACTCAACTGTATTTGACTAGGGCCGTCATCCCCTCAGCTTTCACAAGCACTGAATGTGTCAAAAATCTTACAGAGACAGTGTAAATTTTAACCAGCCTGCTTCTGGCTTGTATTTAATGTGGTTCTAAAATGCTTAAATCATATCGATTCAAGGTATTTCTTCATCAACCTTCATGGAGGTTAGCATAAATCAGCAAGATAGGTCAATGTGTGAGTAAGTGTTAATTATGATAGGGATATGGCACTGATTTGTTAGAATTTGTCTCATTTAGTCCTACTTGAATTAAGGGTTTACACTTTGTGCATGCCATGCATTTTTATATTCTGGTGACTCTGTTTTAAGGGCAGATTTTGACCTAACCTTCAGTGCTGCCAGATTAATCTAGAGATCTCTAGGCCTATCCCAAACTTGTTTGAAAACAAACAAGTGTTTCACCCATTCAGCCATTGTAAAGTGGGTAACAGTTTTTGTAGCATTCTCGTTTCTTGTGTCACAAGCTCTGCATTTAAGGAACTAATGAAGCTCTAATATTTCAATTTTTAGAATTTCTGTCATGCCGACTCGTAGGTTTGTGCATGTATATAACATTTCATCCTGAGTTGTAATAACAGCATTCAGTGTAATACCTTCCTGAAATGAGTCATCCCTTTGTTATCACTTTCACTACCTATTAGAGAAAATTGAGTTGTATGGTCTTACAGTCTGAAATAAACTTCTACGTTGAAGAAAACTGGCAGAGAAAGGCTACAGATTTATGTTAAACTCACCAATGCAATGCAGGTGCAGCAGTTGTCCTCAAACAGTGAACAGCCAGTAGTCTTGCAGACAATACTGTTAGTGTGACATGCCCTGCCTTTGCTCCTTATTTTGAATCTTTTTTTTTTTTTTTTTTTTTTTTTTTCAGACTGCAATATGAGGTTTTTATTTTTTTTTTTTTTTTTTTTTTTTTTTTTCCTGCCCCTTTAATGTAATATAAGAGTTTCTGATTTATAATTATTAAAGAGGTTGGTAAAACTGCACATATTGAAGAACAGATTCTGTAGTAGTAGTAGTAGCTGGCAGAAATGTTAAGTGCTTTTCACAGTCAACATTCAAACAGATTATCAGATGGCATATTTCACCCTGTTGTTACTTTAAATGAAGTGACCATGAAATCAACAAATCTGCTGTCAGGTGCCTGTCATGAAGATAGTTCTCCCTGTCACACAATGCCTCACATAACAGGTAATGTGTTTTTAAGAATCAGTCCTGTGTCACCTCATCAAGTCCTTGTTAAAAGATGAAATAAGACGGATGGTGTTGTCTTCCCATGGACTTGACTGAAATTCAGTTAAAAAAAAAAAAAAAAAAAAAAAAAAGTAACATAGGTGCCAATAAGATGGCTCTGACTATGCCATTACTGCCTTTTTCCTTTGTCTTGAGAAGGATTATTCCCTTTTTTCTGCTTATTTCTTTTTAGGCTTGAAATTAATTGGGTAAAGTTTAAGTTCTGTGATAAGGACAGGGAGAATCAATCCTCAGTCATCAAACAAATGAGAACTCAGAGTGGTGTTGTGCCAATAGCTGCACGTTCACTTGGAATGGTTGAGACCTGCTTCTGTGCTGAACAGAGATGACACTCATAATTAATTAAGCTATGAGGTGTTGCTAACAATTTTATTCAGGATCCTTAAGTTTAATCATTAAACTTAGGGCCAGGGATGAAACCAAAATTATCATATTTGTTCGTTTTTTCTCTGTATACTTTTATAACAGTTCTCCCAAACAACGTAGATTTTTGTCTTGTTCATGAAATTTTAATTATAGCATCATTCTCAGCTTCTCAGTGTAAGGAACTGTCAGCCAGCTTGAACTCTGCTGAGACAGATGCTGCAGGGATTTTTTTATTTTGTTTTGACTTTTCAGACTCACCATTTTGATATAAAAAAAAATAAAAATAGGGAGGGAAGTCACCTTAGTGATATATGGACATCTGTTACTGTAATTTGTTCTTTCATGGCTAGGTTGTGACTAGCATTAGTATATTTAGGCCAGTGTGAAAAAAGTAACCTTTCCTTTCCTCACCACTGTTAAATGTAGTTTACAGAATTTTTATAAATAAAGGACTGTTTTAGAGAATGTCACTTACAAGAGCAAGAAGTGGTCAGGAGGTACAAAGAATAGTCTGTTTCCTCTGTGCTGGCCAGCCAAGCTAGTTGACTATGAAAATGTTGCTGCATCTGCTAGAAATTGATGCAAACTTCTCCCACTAGTGGGAGAAGGAAGGAGACTGGACTGTGCTTTTGCAAGGTGACTGAGGTGCTGGAGGCTGTGTTTGGGATATTGTGCAGGTCATGATTAATTTAAATTGCATGCATAACAGTATGATGTCACTGTGCTAAGAAAACTGATAATGGAGTCACTGAAGGGAGTGACTCAGTGAGACCCCCAGGAAACCAGAATGACATTGCTTGAAACTTGTCGTGTGAGACAAGACTTTGCCTGGTTTGCATTCAGTCAATTCTTTTGGGGTGTCCATCCTGTTCATCTAATTTGTGTCTCTGTTGCACAGTATGTATTCGAGCAGGTTTGGACCAGACACGACTGTCATTTTTACTTCCCTACAAATTACCTGGACACATTTTAAATGGCTTTTGAATGTTATTATTTTTTCTAATGCAATTGAATTTGAGACATTGAAGATACTGAGGTGCCATTTCACAGCAGCTTCAAAGAATTATGGGCTGGGATTACAAGAAACTGCAGATGGGTTACAGAAAAGCAAAGATTAAGAGAAACATGCTAAACCTTTAGTTGGGTTGATACTTGGCAACACTTTTTAGTGTATTTCTCTTCTATGCCTACTTAGGCTTTTGTCATGATTCAGGAATGGAGAAGTGATGTCTTGGATTAGAAGCAGAGATGGTGCAGAAAGAGCAAAAAGTGTTAACGATATTTTATCTACTGGCTTCTCTTATGTTCCATATGGGAAAATGTTGCTACTTTGCTATATTAAAATTGGAGGCAGAGCCAAGCCAAATCTTGCATCATGATTATTAATTTTGCTTATTGTGAAAGCCAAAAAGAGGTTAGAACTATAGATACCTTTCCAGTAGTGCCACAGATGATTTTACTCAACATTTTACTGTTGCTGTTCTTGTTTTGGGAGAGAATTGATCACAGTTCTCTTTGAAAATGTGCATACATTTGAACCAAAAACATAAATCTGGGGCCAGGTTAATCCTAGTCCCTCACCAAACTTCAGCTTTGCCAATGCACAAAGGGGAGGAAGTACTGTGGACCATTTCAGAGACTTGCCACCAAGTGAGTGAATCTTACAGACTATTCTGACCACAAACCTCTGCAGAAATGCATGACCCACAGCTTCCCCAACCCACATGAGAATAAGTTAGATGCCTATAGACATCACACAGATTTAAAACACTTCTGAGTATTTTAGAATTCATGAAAAGATGGCATAGCTTTTCTAAATACGCTTACACTAGAGCCCAGATGCAGATAAGGTATAGTAATACATGGATATAGATATGGATATAGTGGACCTGAAAAAAAAAAAAAAAAAAAAAAAAGAAAGAAAAGATTGTGGTGAGACTGGAAATGTCTTCCACTCATCCTAATCTTGACAAATCACCATGTTTGGTTTTAAAGTTTAAACAGCAGGAATATGAAATCTTACTCTTCTAATAATCACATACCTTGGAGAGATGTGGATTCTGCATGTGATTCAGAATACTCTTCATGCATGTCTGAAATGTAGAGCTAAACATAATGAAAACCATTTCAAAGTCCTCTGTTTTTGCCTGCCACTGGAAAATTCTGGAATATTTCCAACTTTGTCATTCCTGACAGAAGGATTTCTGAAATCTCCCGCCAGCTGATAGTGATGCTGCGAGCTCTTAGCTAAAGGCCCAAATGCCATTGATTGCAGCTGCAGTTAGAAAAGGTGATCTTATTTTCCTCTTCATTCCTGGTGACACATTTCAGCCTTCTTTGTTGTGCCAGTAAGAGTGTGTGGTAGCACCAACTAACCAATTCAGGTGAAGACTAAGCCAAAACCAACCAACCAAACAAACAAAAAAACGAAACAAACAAAAAAAATAAATAATTCCTGCCCTTAATTCTCCTGCGTGGCTCTGTACACAGGTGTGCTAGTGCTGGCATGAGATAGGAGGTAGAAGCAGAGCCCAGCCATGGCAGGATGGTGGCACCTCCTCCTTAAGCATTTTTAAAGTGATGAGAGCTTTCCCCCAAACGGGGGAAAGGAAGAATGCAGCCCTGACGAACGCTGTATCTTATTATCTTGTGCCCTTTGTTTTCTCCATAATCTTCCCAATTCAAATCCCTCTGAATGATTGCTTCACAGGAAAGGCTGAGAAATGCACTCAGTAAGTTTTTTGCTTAATTCAGGTGTTCAGCAAGCACACTTAGTAACAAAGCCATGGAGATTTTTTTCCACTTCTATCATATTAAAAGTAATAGGCTAAAAACCTATTACTAAGAATCAATATATAAGTACCTTTATTTATTTCCAAAATTGCAGGGCAGGAATTTTAACACAGGTGACTTAAAACCTAACCCAATAACTTTAAGAATCTAAGATACGTGGACTGTTATGTGTGGAGGATTACTTACCATTCCCTGGTCTGGAAAATTTATGTCTGAATTGTCTGAAATTGCATAAAGGTGGGATCAAGGACAATAAGGTGGCTGTTCTGTTCTAGCATGCTGATCCCAAAGCTCCCATAGAGGCAAGGCACGTATTCAGAGAACCTGAATGCATCAAGTTCAGTTTCTTAAATACTGCTGTGTAGGTATTCGTGTTAATTTGCGTATGGGTACTTCCTGCAGGTGTAGCTTGGGATTAGCAGTCTTTAAAGAAAGTTTGCATTGAAATATCTAGTTAAATTTATTGCTCACACAGGGGTTGTGAGCAATACTCTGACTTTACCCAAGTATACTTTGTGGTGGCTACAACTCTGAAGCTACTACAAAGCCAAAGTTTGAACAGTTGCTGTGTTTGATTTTCCATAGGTGTGCAGGGAGCTCCCATCAGGTTTCTTTCACCTGCCCTTCCTTTGTGTACCTATGCAGACTCTGGGAAAAGAAATGCAGTATGTCTGCCCCTTTTTGACTCTCAACTTCTTGCTCCTTGACAGTAGTGTTCAGTAAGCTCCTTGACAGTCCTTCTGATATTTCTCTTATACTAGTTATTCAGAAACTAGTTTGGGTTATTTATCAGTATAGAACTGTCACATACACACGCTGTCTGGATTAGGATTATTTGGCAAAAATTGGTAATACAAACAATGCGGTCCTTGGCTAACCATTGCTGTTGAACCTCTAGTTCCAAGGTGGCATTATATCGCGTTTGGAGTCTCCCAATGCCTTCAGCTTTCACTAAAGGTATTTCACTGCCAGTTTACCTGGCAATTCTGGGTGTGGAAGTTCATATTGTTCCACAGCAGCTGAGATGTTTTTCAGTACAGTGGGTTGTTTTGTTACAAAGGCTAGTCTGGATCAAGCAGTAGTCTTGTAATGCACACAGATCACATTAAATGCATATGAATTATTATCTTTATTGGATTTCTCTCTCAAAGTACTCATTCTCATCTTCTGCAAAATTCTTGACTGAAAAAACCTCAGATCCAGAAGCAATCTATCATTTGAATCCCCTGATTATAACATGGATTGATATTTGACTTTTTGCACAGTTCAAGCTAACACCCTAGCATGCTGGTTTATAGAATCACAGTGTTAGCTGAATTGATATTCTTAAAATAAAATTCATTTAGAATAATCTCATAGATACAAAACTTTTATCAACAACATTTTTCACCTAGTTTTACTTCTAATTAATTGCTTCATGTTACTTGTGTTTCATAGTCTATTTATTTTGTCCTATAAGGGTAGGATTTACAGATGACCAGAAAGCATTTCAGGTGCTTCAGGTTTTTTTAAACTGTTCAATCTTGGTATTCTTCGTAATAAGAAGGCCTTTTGCATTCCGATATTTTTCAGTTCTTGCAAAGTGAAATACCTATCCTAGATTTTATTCTGTAACTCAGTATCTCTGTAATCTGTAATCTAATTTTATTTATTGTTACTATTATATTTACTTGAGTCAGAAAATTTATTCTTTACGTCACACTTGATGCTTCTTGTATGGTACCATGTCCTTTCCCCCACAACCATCAGATGGAATCTTCCAAACTCTTATTTAAATCTATAGAAGTAATACAATATAGACCTAGCAGCAGCTGTTTTATTTTGCTGATTTCAGATATTTGAATTTTTCCTGCTTCGTCTTTCTCACACTTTCAAGTTCAAAAGAGTTATGCCAAAAGAGTTAGATTTACACTAAGGGACCAGCGGAAAGGTAAATAGTGTAACAATATTAGCTAAAGACAACTTGGTATGAAGAAAAGTCAGATATTTTCACACTTAAAAGTGTTAAAGCTTGGTGCCTGTTAGTATTTTGGAGTATCCATGTGCTTTTAACATGTTTTTGGAATCCTGTTCTCTGCTTTTAGTCTTCCTCACTTAAAAAAACTGGTCTGGTTTTGTATGCTTGTGAACTTGCACAAAGTGATTTAAATAATGGAAGCTACCTCACAACTCTCAAATATTCGCTGCTTTTTTGATGTATGTGCATTGGATCCGGTTGGTGACCCATCTTTTTATGCATATGGCTGCAGTAGGACAGGTAAAGTTTTTAAGATGGTTCCAACAATTTAATGGGACATTGGATGAAATAGACATTCTTGGACATTTAGCAGAGTTTTACAAAGAATTTTGGCTTCATTTAGGGCCAGTCCTTTAAAGCTGTGGAAGTCAAGTTCACTTCAAATAGAATCATAGAATTGTTTGGGTTGGAAGAGACCTTCTAGATCCAACCCCCCTGCCATGGGTACGGACACCTTCTACTAGAGCAGGTTGCTCAAATCCCCATCGAACCTGGCCTTGAACGCTTTCAGGTACCACATGAGGTACCTGATGAGGTACCACAGCTTCTTTGGGCAACCTATGCCAGTGTCTGTACAACAACATGTGCAGCATGGAAACAAATGGGGAAGATAAATTCTAAACAGTTGCAAAGGTTTAATTTGTACCACAGTTTTGAATTCTTTCTTACTATTTCAAGAGAGTAGCGTTTCATTGCCAATAGTCCTATGCTCCAGAGCATTTTCTTCATTCACTCCTATCATCATTCACTTTCATCATATGGATGAAAAAACAATATTGTGAATACTAAATAGATTTCTTTTAACCATGTCTATTGAAGATGTACTAAGAACTATTTCGTAATTCTAAAAAGAATTAATTTGATATTCTAAAACATGATGGGACAATTGAATTGCATTGCAATCTGAATACATTATAACCTTCATTCAGTGCTTGCTTGGCCTTAGAAATTTGTGATGGCATGATAGCATTGAGTCCAAGGTTACAACTGTCTTACATAAAAAGTAAAAAGTTTTCAGTTTCCTAATGCTGTGATAAAACTTGTAACAAATGAACTAACAAGCAAAAAAATTGATCATTTTGGAAGATGCATACAAACAGCTTTTCACTTAAGAACTTAATTACTGTAAATAGAAAAATAAAGCTGGTATTATCTACCATGTAACTACTTAATCTTGGATTTCTTGTCTTTCCCTGGAGCATCTCCTGCTGGCCCATGTTGTCCACAGATGGATTATAGAACACTGGACCAAAAAGACTATTCATTTTATCCAGTCTGAACTTTCTTTGCTGCTATTGTGCCATGATTTTTGTGTGATTCCTGTAATTAAAAGTGAAAAAAAAGACACCAAAAGGACAACATTTTCTGTATTTTATTTTCTACTTCTATTTTCTGTGGTTTAAATTGGTCAAATCAACTTACACTTGACTTGAGTGAAACGCTCCCTAGTTCATTCTCAGCAAGCATTCAACCCCAAAGAAAACATTTACAGATGCACTGCTGTAAACCCCCTCCCCCCCCCCCCAAAGTACATAATGGGTTTACTGTTCATGCACTGTCCTGCAGGCAGCAGTATACTGCACAGTACATGTATTCACTGTAGGGGCTCTGATCTGCATATGTGATAATTTCTGTAAACTGTTTCTGTCAGCACAAGAAAAAAAAAAGGAACAAAGAATGAGGGAGAGCCTTCAAATGGAAAGTTATTTAGCTTTTCTCATCTACAGAAGAGCCTCATAACCTACTGTTTTTTGTTTTTATTTTATTTTTAAATTTCTGAAAAGACTAAAATAAAATCAGTACATGTGAAAGCATGTGAGCAAGGCCTGAAGAGATGAAGCCAATGTGCTGGTGCAGAGTCCTGTTGCAGGTTTTTCCCCTGGTAGGCATTAACATGGACACAGAAGTTTTGTAACAATCAAGATCAGAGTCCAACTAAAGACTATAAAGGACAATAGTTGATTGAGGCTGGTAATCACACACTACTGAATTAAGAAAAGCTGAATAGATACTTCAGAAAACAGGCTGGGCATCAGGTTTTGAACTGCCTCCTTATATATACACATGTAATCGTGGATCTCGATTGAATATTCCCACTCTGATTTTGTAATTAAAACATCATTTATACTGAGAATAATTAAGACAACTGTACATTTGATTTTAAAATCAGTTTTGAGCATTGTGCCTTGTCAAGCTACAAGAATGGTTCCTGCAGCTTTACAACTTAGCATTAAGAGGCAGACAGTGACCGCAGGCACCTGAGTGGAAGGTTTGACAGTTTGATAAATTAGGAATGACACTTGCCAAAATGGCTGTCCTTCCCTCAGCCTGCCAGTGGAGCATTTACACACTGTTAATTGAATTGGCAATTTGTGTAACAGTACCTGCCCCTGAGCTTTTGTAATGCTGGAGCTGCCATTTAGCTCTGATAATCCAAGACTTGGGAATAAGGACGAAAAGCTTCACATGATATTATTGCAGATTTAAAATGACAGTTGGGGACCTTGTTGCCAATTTCCCATTAAATGCGAAATAATTAACAATAGCAATAACAAAGTCTTATAAAGCTGGAAAGTTAAATTGACTTTTCAGCAGTAGTATGGTTTGAAATTGCTTCTAGTGTGATTATCAGATTGCCCTTTCAGTATTATATGCCCTAAATAGTATCATCTGATGGCCCGAATAGGCGATGTTTTTCAAAGCCACCCTGTTTTATTAGTGTGACTCTTCTGTTTTATCTATTTTTTTAATTTCTTCTTGCCATGTAGAAATTGAGTTATGTTATAATATTTCATACAGATAAAGAACTTAATGGAATATTAGGGATTCTGATTTCTGTGGTTATCAGTAATTGAATGACAGCAGAAACAAAATTTTCAGCCGTAGATGAATATTGTTAATTATGAAGTTCTTTTTTATATTTGTACTTGCAGCTGATAGCTTCACTGTCTTTCTCTAGTTTTATGTAGTGTACCTAATGCCATCATCTGAAATGACAATTTATCAGCAAACTGTTCTTTTTCTCTCAGGTTCCTTTTGTTTTGATAATTTCTCAGGATACTTGCTGGTGATTTGACATCCAAATAGCATAGTAACAAAAACCCATAGAAGAATTATCCACTAAAGGCTATTTATTTGTTATCTTAAAGATTAATATATATATATTTAAAAGTTGCCACGTTGGCTGACCAAGTTCTATATGCAGACTTTCAGCTCTTTTTCTTGCCCCAAGATTTAGATGGGCTGAGCATGCTCAAACTCTGTACAAACCTATTTGTATGTTCAATCATGGGACTTCTTAATATGTTGAGATGTGCATTGAGCTCGTTTCCCTAGATGGGTCATTCCCACCATGAGAATACTTATGGATTCATAAGGTGCCACAAATACTAGATGAAGCACAGAGCAGCATGATCCATTTCCTACATAATAAATGTAGAAAATGTATTTCCTACATAATAAATGTAAGAAAGACAGCACGGCTTAAATGATATGCATGCTTGAAAATATCCTTTCATTGGATTACTGTGATCTTATCTGTGTACGGCTATGTACTGGACAAAGACTGAAAAAATACATAGAATGATCCCAGCCAGTAGGCCTACACTCGCTACAAGTAGCATGTGTATTTTAATATTATTTTGGTGTTACAGAGGTTGTGGGAGCTACAGGGGTTGTAGAAGTGCATAGAGGATAGTAGAAACATGATGGGATGAGGGAGGAAAAGGAGAGGTGTAAAAGAAGGTTTGGCAGAGAAGAGGCAATGGAATAAAGAAAACACGGAAATAACAGGGAGTGGGAATTAGGGCACACTGTTCTATGTGCTGCTGAAGGTGGAATGGAGAAATGCACTTCTGTTGAATTGAAGGTAAGATTTTATGACAGCGGACAAAGAATGTAGGTAGAAAGTAGGCTTCTAGATTTCTTACTAAGAAAAGCTTTGTCTGACTTTTTTCTTTTCCTCTTCCCAAGGTCTTTCATCTTGATACAAGGGAGTAAGGAATTAACTGTGATTGGACAATACATTGTGATTTTCAGGGGTCTTGTACACACCTGCAGAGGTCCCGTAGTATTTGTGGGAAACTTCTTTCAACAATTTGAGGTTTCACGGAATTTTAGTTCATGCAGTCCAGAAATAATGGACTTTTTTTTTTTTTCCAAATTGTTTATCACATAGGAAATATAGTACTGTTTTTGGAGGGGAGAAAGATCCCCTGTACTTCAGTCTGAGACAGTGCTGAGAGGCTTTGCTATCTGTTCTAACAAGTTCTTTGTGTGAGTTAGTTTTAATGTAGATCGGGATCCAAACTAAGAAGTTTGCAATACAAATTAGTGCTTTTCAAACCCCACGTTGATTAAATGTTGTTAAGTTACATAATTAGAAATTATTGTAAAAAGATGTCAGCTTCCAGGGCCAGTCATGAGATGTGGAACTCACAGATTCATGTGTAGCAGATAATTTAATAGAGTTACACTGGATGAAACTTACTTATTTGTCAGTAATTTTGAAAATTAATGTGTTGCTGTTGGCAGATTAAAATCTGAATAATAAAGTGTCTATCACTCCCATCTTTTTACATGTGAAGGGCATGGGAAGGGAAGGAGAAAGGGAGGGGGAGAGAAGAGCACCTTACTGCAGCATACCCTGTTCCAGAAACATGGTGTGAGCTTTGTAATATCTTTAATTATATTCCAAGAACAAATGAAGTTACTATGCTGCTTGTGCATCCATTTGTCACATTGGATTTTTAGTCCTGTTTCCCTTCCTCCTGGCTTTTCAGAGTTTGGTGGTAGAAAGAAGAGTCTCTTTGTGTTATTTTCATATCTTTCTAAAAGTCACCTTCCAATTTCTCAGAGCTTGTTCTCTTCACTTGTATTGTAAGATTTCTCAAACACTAGGATCAGCTTGTTAATTTATTTTCCTTTCTGGTTCATCTTAGGTCTCAGCAAAACACTATACAATTATGTCTAATAGTATAGAATAATTTAATACTTGGACAGGTAGTTTTGTATTTGTGCAGTCCTAACTGAAAATGATAAAGATGGAAAATCTCCCCATACTCTGTTTTTACTGTGCTTGTTTATGCCTCTTTTGCAAGAGGTTGGAGACTCCCTGGGGAAGCTTCACAGTTTGAGCTATGTAGTCTTATTTCTGGCTCTTACCCTATGAAGTGTGGTGTAAAACATGAAGCACTCTACATATACATTATTTATTGTGTAAGAATAATTGGTGAAGGTGTATGCAAGACAAAGAGAATTGCAGAAGTTCTGAACATTTAAATCCATGTGTTTACATATGTGATTTTATGAACAGTCTAATGAGTGTTTTCTTAAGTAAAAACATTAAATATTTCTGCTTAGAACTCACTGTTCTCTAGTACATATTTTCATTTTTGTATCAGATAATGAGAGAAACTTCTAGCCTTGCTATCTAAAGAGCAATTAAAAAAAATCTAACTGCTCTTTAGTCCTAGCACATAACTGTTATTGATACTCAGTGTCTAGTGAAATCTTCCACAATGCATTTGCAGGTGCTTATGAGGGAATTTATAACACCAATTGTTATTTTATGCCCACTTTTCTTGAAGAATTATGTATGTGATAAGCAATATGTATCACTAAGAGCTGAGAAGATCTCTGTAAGAATAGCTTTTAAAATGGTCCAGTTTATTACCCCCCAAAATTTTACAAACTTTTTGTAAATTCATAATCATTTGCATCAGATGGCAAATCTGCATGTGACTTTCTCCTCCTCTCAGGTGAACACTTAATGGACCTTCCATTTATAATCCTTTGTTTGGGCGAGATTCTGTTTTATATGAAGTAATTTCACAGTCATTGAAACAGAGAATAAGGATAAGAATGTGTTTTTAGCTATGTAGTGAAGGCAATCTGTTCAGTATATGAAAATTCTTGCTGCCTGTACTCAGTTATTTATATACAGTTCAGTGGTGTCAACAAAAGTAGATACTACCTGAACACAAAATAGTTCATACCCTAAGTTAAGATTCTCCCAGGACAGGAGCGAGAACAATTTCTTAATCTCAACTGGAATAATTTTTTTTATTTTTGTATGATAAGGGGTTGAGGTAACTGGAGACTGAAGTTATATATATATATATATATAGCTTTGTGCATAAATTCTGATGATTTTTTTACTTACCCTTGCAATGTAGACACATTTAGAAGGGATGAATCTTTACTGGAGCTATATATCTGAACCACCTTTGATGTCAAATTTTGAAAGTAATCTGAAATTTACAGTTTTAGTCTACACTAAAATATGATCACAATTCTTCCAAGAATCACAAGTAGTTGAGTTTTCTATAAATGCTATCAATCTAAATGGCACAGGGATTCTTTCTGCTCTGCACCACTCTGTGTATCCCCTTAAAGATGAATCAGAACAGTTGCATGCTACCTGTTCGAGTCTTGGGGAATCTTGGTTCTTAATCCAAACTTCAGACGCCACGTTTGGTGATTCTATTAAGCATGGATGCTACTAAGTTTTAGTTTTAGAATAAATGATTCCAGAATAAGATAGTTGCTGTAACTTTTTGTGACTAAAGTTGGAAGAAAATTTAACTTTGGTTGTGTTTTATTGTTTTGATTTTGCATCTACAAAATGATGAAGATAGAATTTGCTCACTTAATGAAGTGAAATTAGTAGTATTTGCTGCATAGAGGAAAAAAGGTGTTTTGCTGAATATGTATTTCAAAAGGGCATATGGTGAGAAAACTAAAATTCCATTTACATATAAATGATTTAACAGACCACAGTAAGAAATTAAAATATTACCACTTTCTCAAAATGCTGTGGTGGTTAAGGAAGCTACCTCTGTACTGAAAAGTATGTGGGTTTGGGGTTGTTTTACAGTTTGTTTTTGTACTGCGTTATAATCCTTAAAATTCAATACTGTTTAATAATCACATAGAAATCTCATTTTTAACCAGACATTTAAAATATTGCTCTAAATCATACTGATAAAATTCAGATTTCATAATTCTAAAAGCAGTCCTGCATCTACTCTTTTGTGTTTCTGTGGCTCTGTTTCCTAGTGGAACATGAAATCTGCTTACACTATTTGTAACCTCTTGAATTTCAGGTAAGCATAGACTTGGGAAAAGGTTAAATGTAAACTCACTTATTTCTTTAATGAAGACTTTTCTCTTTGGCACAAGACTTGTCTGTGGTTAAGGATGAAATACTGAAAATAAATCTCACTAAGACCTTGTTTCCCTTTGCTTTCAGTGAAACTTTTTTTTTTTTTTTTTCCTCTCCCAGATCTACAAATATTATATTTAGGTGCCTATAACCTACTGGTTCCTATGAAAGAAAGTATGTTTTGAGAATCTGCACTTAATAGTTGATTTACTTTGAAAATTGGATTCAGGCTACTGAATTATTTAATCCACTTATTTATTTATTTATTTATTTATTTATTTACTGCTTGCTATCAACAACAAGCATAATGCACTTTTGAAGATGTTGCTCTTCGCTATAAACAATAAAAGTAATTTCTTTGTATGTCTATAATCACTGAGTATTGCAAAGAAGTATTATAGTCTGAAGAAATTTTCCAACATACAGAATTTCATAAGGTCAGTTCAGTAGCAGTGTATATTTCAGTGGTGTTTATGTTAAATCTTTTTATTGACTGCTAAATAGTTTGTAAACTGGAATGAGGTTCTTTGTTTTGTTCACAGAATAAGTTGCTTCTTCAGTTTAAATAGTTAATGCTTCAGAGTCTGATGGGAAAATAGGGCTGAGAGGAGTCTGAAGCAAAAATAGGCAAAAGTGTGATTTTGTACCATGTGAGCGCTGATAAAGAATATTCTGTATTCCCTTAACACTTCATGCAGGTAAAGCACTGGAAGAACAGTGGATATTTCACAACAGAGTTTAATTCCAAAATGTCCAGACGGAATTCACCTGGAATATTGTTTTGAAGATACTGGTATTACAGCTAGGGCCCAAAATGCCTTTTATGCCAAGAAAGCTAATTTTTGTATTTTAAAATTAATCTAGCCAAAATCTAGATCAGCTATGTCAGATCCCCTTAATCACAGGCATGTAAACCTCAGGATAGACAGCTGTTTGGATGTTTCAGACTGGGACTCCTGCCCTCAGCAAACATGTTTGATTCTCCTACATGGTCACTTGGCTGCATCTACTCATGCCCATATGCTTGGATGGCATTGTGCCTGCTCACTAGTTGGTCAAACTGTTCCACTAGGGTTTAGATGCCAAGATTACAGGTTGAGGTGGGTACCACCTATAACAGCATGCATTCGATCACTTCTGAAAGATATCTTTCCTCAGGGACAAGATGCTGCACTGCATAACTTGCCTCTTTGCATTCATCTTTCTTTCTACTTAGATGTTCCAAACACTCCAAAAGGAAGAAAAGCAAAAAAGACAGATCGAGGAGAGATCTTTGGCTTTCAAAGAAGTAATTGTGATCATAGCTGTGGCAAAAACTCATGAAGTTCACAGGGGATTTGGAAATGCATACAAAATGAATAGTGTACAAGCCCTCAGGCAATCTGCATTAATTCAGGCTTAAATCAGACAACAAAAGTGGGCAAAGTGTAAAAAAAGTGGAAGAGTCACTAAACCATTTTGCAGTTTGCCTTATATAGCTTGAAAAGGCTGCTGTAATAGTCTCAATGTTTATGTTTACAACAGCTGTTAAATTCAGAGGTGGGAACCTTGCTTTCAGTAGGTCTCATCTTCCCAACAAGAACTAAAAGGCTTGAAATAGGGTCCATAGAAAGGAAATATAATGGTGTTTGATTGTTTACCATTTAATATATTAATTACAGTTATTTTTATTTTTCCTATTTTCCTTCCATGAGTCCTGCAACATAGCACTTTGAAATGGATGCCACTTTCGTGGATGCCATGTTGAAGTTGGTTGGTTGTTTCAAATAATTTTGGAGAACTCTCATTGCCTGAAAGGAAACAAAAAGTTGAAGGATTCCAGAAAAATATACTGCTGTAAATGTGTTGTAGAACACTGATGCTGTGTCAATTCTACTTAATACAGATTTATTAAAACTGGCATGACTTCTAGACCGTCTTCATTGAAGCAACTGAGAATAAGCCAGTCAGAAAAGCAACAAATAAAGGAGTTTTAAGCAGCTTAATGACCTAAATCACTTGTTAGTCCCTGTCTCTTTACTTACATAGGTCACACAGTTCCCGTTTTTTTCTGCTGAAAAGTTCTCTGAAACATTTGAATAATGAGAGGGAGAAAAACTTGAAATCAGTCGGTTACTTTGAACTAAATGGGAAGACTGACTGTAGTGTTTTAGTTATTGAGTGCATTGACAGGACAGGTGACCTCTAGATGTTAGAAGCTGCCTTTCAAATTACTCTTCTGCTTGGTACCTGGGTTATCATCGCCACTAAGCTTTATCACTCAGTGCTCAAGTTGCTTAATGTCATTTCAATTACTTGATATGTTGCTAATATACTTCTAATGTGAAGTACACGTTTCAGTATAACTTGTCTATATGTGTATTTGATATTAATTATGAAACAAACCAGACCTATTTACTTTCTTTCATTCTTTCTCCACTGTTAAACAAGTCATTCATATCTTCTGGTCTCATACAGATTGCAAGAGCTGAGCCTTAGTTTATATTTTTTCCACTGAGTAAAATCAGTATAACATGATTACTTAACATAGAGGCTCAGGATGGGTCTTGGACTCAAATGGCTGTTTTTAGCTGTAGTGGGATTTTGTTGGATATCATTAAACACTGAGTAACATAGGCTGGGAGTGTTGACAAAGCATGAGGATTGGAGCCAGGAACTGAAGAGCTCTGATCTTGGCACTGCTGCTGTCTTTCTGCAAGATATTGTCTAACTCCAGACATGGGAAATTTCAGAAACTTGTGATTTTTCAGAAATCGCTTTAGACCTCTCTTTGTACCTTAGTTTATTCATTTGTGAAATATATTAATTATGCACAACTAGTTTTGTAGTGATATATAAAATTCCTGATTCCTGGATTTCAAAAAAAAAAAAAAAAAAAAAAAAAAAAAAAAAAACCACTGCAGGAATGCAGGGTAGTATTCTGTGTAATAACACCATCTGCTTTGCAGTAAGTGGAGAAGTCATTAGAGAAGAAAGAAGAGAAAATAATTCATAATTTCATAGTAACCCGTCCTTTCTTTCAGTGTTGGAAAGAAACACATACTTTAGTGTGGCTTTAGGCACAGTGTGCTTTAGGATGGCACAGGTAGGTTTTCATGGTCAGCAGCACTTAGTGATCTCAGCAGGATTTCCAGAGCCTGCTTTCTAATTCAAACCTATTCCATAGGAAACTGTCTGAGCTAAGCCACTATGAACAATGAGCTCTTTATAGATTTACTAACAAGTGTTATTGAATAATTATTACAAATGTGGATCTAGAGCATAAGTAATTATATATCAATGTGTGTTTTTTAATATTTAGAGCATATTTGAGGGTGGTTTGGTTTTATTTTATTTATTGACAGTCAGTAGACAAAATAAATGTGGATATTGTGTAGTCTTGTTTATTGGAGCTTTTTGAATTACTTCATTGCTGCTACAATTGCAAGAGGAGTGAGCACAATCGGTCTGAGAACCCTTTGTAGAAAAAAAAAAAATCAATATTTGTTAGTAATACAACCTAAAGTGAGTTTTAAAAAAAAAAAATACAACTCCTATTCTACTACAAATTAGAAACATAAAAAAATACTCAATCTTTTGCTAGCAAGAGCTATCTTTTATCACTTGTTGATTCATAATTCTTGTCTTTTTTTTTTTTTTTTTTTTTTTCTTACTTACTAGCCACAGGTAAAATATTAGCTTAGGTCAAATCACAAGCCATTTATAACAGCTCCACAAAGCTGGCAAGGAAATTCTCTTAATTTTAAAGAAGTGGAAACTGAGGCACAGGAAGATGAAAAAATTCATAGGAAGCTTGCCACTAAGCTACTAGCATATTCACTGAACAAAAGTAGTCCTTGTTGCTAGGCTAGTGTTTTGTCCTTTAATTTTGCATGTAAGCACATGTTTCTGCTTCTTACTAAGTATCAGAGAAGGAAACTAACTTTTTACAGGAAAATGTAAGGTCTAAGTGTGCAGGGGCCTGACAATTACTCATTGTCAGCAAAATGAAGTATTTAGTTTGCAGAGAAAACGTATGTTCATGCTGTGGTTCTACAAATACTGGTAATTCGTTAATATTAGAGGGGCATCATAGATTTGTATTAATTTAGGCATGGATGCACCATCACATTTTTGTTGGTATTAGTCAGAAGCTTTTCAGAGGGTTAATGCTACCTTTATCCTTTTATACAAAATTTATGCTGACTGGAAGAAGACAGAACATTCCTGGCTAAATTCTGAGGGTTTAAAGTTAAGTCTTCAAAAGATTTGTCAACAGAGGTGACTCTGCGAAGGGAGTCTATACCAGTCCAATGCCTTCTGCTATGTGGCTGCAGAATGTCAGTAGAACTGTTAGCATTTTCAGTAGGACAAACCACCGTCACCCTAGCTGCAGATGTGAATGGAGTCCTGATTCAGCACAGTATTGAGTGCATAATCCTCTTGTGTTTAGCTGAACATTTTGTGTGTGTTTATTCATTATACAGTACCTTATAACTAACTCTCTTAAATGAAATAAGCTTAAGAGAATACCAAAGGATGGGTACTTGAGCTTTGTTAGAACCAAATGATTCAGACCAATGATGGTTTTGAGCTGACAAATTGTAACTGTGGAGTAATAATTAGAATTTACTATCCCCCCCAAAAACGTTAGTGTGTATGTAAATGATTATATTATATTCTGAATTACCTTTTTGTTCCTTCGAACAGTGATATTATTGAAAAAAAAAAATTTAGTATTTTGTGATCATTCTTTTTTAATATTTGTGCCTAAAATCAACATCTGCAGTTTGCAGCTTATGCATGCATTTGAAGGAAATGGAATTAATAAAAAAGAAATTGCATATCTTAAATGAAAATGAACATGTGATATTGTTTAGCTAGCAGATTCTCCTAGTCTACATACTTCTACCCTAATCTTCAGGTTCTGTATTAAGCCGAAGGCTACTTTTTCTCAAAATCCCCAGTGGCAATTGCTTTCTCTTCAGCCTTTCCATGGTACATCAAAGACAGACTCAGGGAGAGAAAGGTAATAGGAAGGGCTTTATTAATCTATCCATTTTATGTAGGCTACCACTCTTTCCGTATTAACATGTTCATTATGTGACATAGCTGGATTTGCTTGAACAATAATGATAATCCTTAGGCTCATGTTGATGGTATTTTTTCCAGAAGACTGGATGTATCTGGATATATAGGTGTAGGATGTGGCTCCCTACCTCACATTACATGAATGAGAGTAATGCAAACCCCCACAAAAACTTAGCTTTCTGGCTCCTGCTACATGGGAATCAAGATGATACCCATGCTCTGCAGACTGTGTGGGAGGAGGTCACTATGGTGAGGTCTGGTTAGAGGAGAGCTTTATGAGATTGCTCACCCAGCTGTCTGTTTTCCTCCTGTTGAACTGACAACTAAGCACATCCTGCATAAAGCTGCAGTTTACAGCCTGGCAGTTGCAGGATAACATTTTTACCTGTCTACTTTAAAATACCAGGCCGTGAAGGGTGGGAGTTCAGGAACAGAGCAGTAAGTGCCTCAGGTGTCAGGGCACAGGTGAAGGCAGCCATTTTGGTCTAAGCCTTCCCAGGCTGGGGCTTAAGCTCTCAAAATGGCATCTACAGCCACTGATGTGTTGTACCTAAGGAAGCTCTGAGGACATTGGTGTGCCTTATATGACCAAGTGGCCTCTCCTGCACAGCTGACTGCCTTGTCCTGAGAGAAATTGCTTTCCAAGGTGGGGTGAGGCTATTGACAATGAGACTGGGGGAGACATGAGCGGTATCTCCCCTGGCCTCTTTATCTGCTGGTTGGCCTGTATGCTAAGAGAACTGTGGTGGCTCCCGGTCTCGTATCGGAGAAACTGAAAGTTGTATTTCCCGTGTTGGAAAAATATGGCTTCATGTTTGTAGTGGGTTTACGTGGCAAGGTTTTAGTAGCAGGGGGCCATAGAGTTGGCTTCTGTGATAAGGAACTAGAAGCTGCCTCATGTTAGGGAAGGGTCCCACTGCTGACCATAGCTGAGCAAATAAGTAATGTTGTTTTGTGCCTCTGTGAGAGCAGATTTAAGACAGGGAAAAAAAAAATGCTGCGCCAAACAGCAGCTGGGAGAGTGAGAGGAGTGAGGAATAGCCTTGCAGGTGCCAAGGTCAATGAAGAAGAAGGGGGAGAGCTGCTCCAGGCGCCAGAGCAGAAGTCCCCTGTAGTCTATGGTGAGGACCATGGTGAAGCAGGATGTCCCCCTGCAGCCCATGGAGTACCACGGTGGAGCAGGGTTCCACTCTGCAGCCCCTGGAGGAGACCACGGTGGAGCAGGTGGACCTGCAGTGACGGAGACTGCGGCCTGTGGAAGACCCCTGCTGGAGCAGATTCCGAGCCGGAGCTGCAGCCCGTGGAGAGGAGCCCAGGTGACCTGGCAGGAGCTGCTTGCCTGTGGGGGACCCAGGTTGGAGCAGTGTGCTCCCGAGGGATGGACCCCATGGTGCGGAGCCATATCTGGAGCAGTTCTTGAAGAGCTGCTGCCTGTGGGAAGCCCACGCCAGATCAGTTCAGCAAGGACTGCATCCCATGGGAGGGACCCCACAGCAGAGGGGACAAGAATGACCGAGAAGGAGCAGCGGCGAAGAAGCGCTATAGACTGACAATAACCCCCCATTCCCCTGTGCTGCTCAGGGGGAGGAGGTGGAAGAGGGGGGATGGGGGAAGGTGCTTTTGGTTTCTTTCCTTTGTTTCTTGCTTCTCTAGCTCGTTAGTAATAGGCAATAAATCTTACTCTCTCCCTATGCTGAGTCTGTTTTGCCCGTCAAAATAATTACTGCGCGATTTCCTCATCCTTATCTCAACCGTTGAGCCCCTTTCATTGTATTTTCTATCTGTTCCTCTTTGAGGAGGGGGAGTGAGAGAGCGGTTGTGGTGGAGCTTGGCCGCCCACCTGAGTAAAACCACCACAATGCTTTCCTCCAGCCCAGAAAATACTCCCCCTGCCTACAGGTCATACTAAGATTCATTGGGAAATTTTATACTTAGGATGGTGCCCTCTGGTAATTTTTGTGATCAGTCAGAAGAAACTATGGCTACAGTCTTTGCTCTAAGGACTCGTTGTATGGATTATCAAGTTATTATTTGGGTGTTTTGTTTGTTTGTTTGTTTGTTTTTTTGGGGGGTCGGGAACAAAGGAAAAGGTAGACAAAAGCAATTTTTCGATATCTTGTCCAGAAGATACAAAATGAGTGTTCCTGGAAATGGTGTCATTCTAAGAGAAATCCTCAGGCTTTATGCAAAATGTATACTCAGATACTAAGATATGGAAACTTGGAAAAGCAAAACATGAGTTATATGGGTACTTCAGGTAGATTAGTGGCAACTAAGTGAGGCTACTGAGGATCAAGAATTTTGGATTTAAGTGTCCAAACTCTCCCAAATCCCTGCTTCTAAATTCCTTTACTATGCATTGAAATTTTACAGATACACTAATCTGAAAGCCACTGAAACACGTTTTAAATTCTTAAGCAGCTCCATCTAAAACCTGCTGCATTTCAAGAAAAGTTTAAACTTCTGAGCTTTGCTAGACTGCAGCCTAAAGATCACCATTTAGATCAATGTATGAAAGAAAAAAAAAAAAAAAGTTGGTTCATTTGCAAGATTTCATGCAAATATTTTCATTTGCAGTAATGATCATTTGCATGTGAACAGTCTCTACATGTGTCACTGGAAGTTGCAAGCGGGAAAAGGTACAAACTATTTAAAAATCACACCTTGCTATCATTGTCTTCTGTAACATAAATACAATCTTAGTTCTCAGAAATTCTCTTTCAGTCAGAAAAAAATACATTAACATTTAATATTAGTATTAAATATAAACATTGCTACTAATATTTAATATTAATATTTAATACTGATATTGATATTAGTAGTAAAGCTACAGGAAAGCTGGTGTAGCTTTACTACTAATATCAATATCGGTATTAATTACTGATGGGTATGGACAGGTGTGCACAAGTTAAATTGAAATTAAAGAAGGTGTAAGCTTGCATAGCATCAGATGCTTCACTGGAACAGTCCAGCTGTCTGCTTTACCCTGGTAAATATTATGCAGGTAGTAGTAGTAGTTTGTTGTAGTAGTAGTTAGTAATCTTTCGTTTAAAGAGAAACCCTTACATATTTTTTAAGTAAGCGCATGCTTGTAAGCCACCAAAGAATAACTGGTTTGTACTTGGTTTACTTTAAATGTAGTTATTCATGTATAAGAACCCTTGATCACCATTAAGATAGCCTTTATTTATTTTTATTTGGTTGACTTTTAAATTAGGCATAAGTGCATCAAAGTTTATTTTAATTCTGAATGAGATTGTCCAGACAAAAGAGTTCAATGCAATTTGACAAATCCATGTTACACTCTCACGTAATTTGGATTAACTTTTTTGAGCACTTCCAAATAGATAAACTCTCAAGTCTGAATAATTAAAAACATATATATTTAGCTAAGGACTGCAAGTATATTTGTTCCTTTTAGAAGTAATATTTGCATTGCTGTTTTAAAACAACTGTAGTGAATCATGAAATCATTACAGAACTGAGCGTTCTCACAGGGTACGTTAAAGCACCACACACGTAACTGAGATGTTTAACCAATTTTCACTGGCAGAGGTTTCATTTTCTGATCACCATTCACAGAATTTTTAACTGAAGTGTTTTCTTATCTTAGCCAAATTGTAAATGTATCCATTGGATAATTTTATAAACTATAAAATACATGCATATGTGTTCATTCCAAACTACTTCTGGCTTGTAAGCCTTTAGTTGGAACTGTAATATCCATAACAAATTAAAATTAGAAAAGAAAAAAGGCCCTGACTAGAATCTACTTTTGAAACTAAGGAAATAACTTAAAAACCCAAACTGTATATTACTATGGCACCTGCTGTTTTTCAGGTGTTTATAACATAGCCATAAAAATCCACTCCAGGCTGAAACTTGGTATTTAAAAGTCTCAGCTCAGCAGGATTTTTAAATCATATTTGGTTTAAATTAGTTTGACTCTTTTTCAGTTATAAAAAGGAGGGCGGAGGAAAGAAATTCTGATGTGTCAAATATAATTTTATTCATTCCTCTATCTGAAAAACAGGTTTGCTTTATAAAAATATAATTTGCAGGTCGTTAACCCATAGCACAGAGTAGGGAAGTAGGATGTCAAAGGGGGAAAAAAGGGAGAGAAAGAATTAGCATCCAAGGATTTGGCATTTGCAAATGCTTAATGTCTCTTCTGTGAGAACATTTACCATGGATCCTTACTGAGCTTTCATAAAACTGTATCTGGGATATACTGCATTTTTTTAATTGAAAAAACATGCTTTCATTCAGTAAAGTCAATAATTCACAGTTTAAGGTCTGTTTTGTCATATGTCAATGCCTGGTGGATGAATTATGTTAAGACATAATTGATTTAGTACTTTCTAACACTGACATTAAACAATCTGAAGCAATCTGGGACTTCAGCTTCCTCTGTGTTTTATTGGAAGCTGGGCACCTACTGTCTCTCTGGCACATCTGAAAAATCCATCCTCCCTCTGTTGAATTCAGTGTATCTAAATTACAAAAACAATTTTAATTAACTGAGGATCAAATAGATAGATTGACGTCATTCTGTATATGCACAATCTGAATCTCTGCTTATAAAAACCTTCAATTACATCAGAACCCAGTAGATGTCTGGGCTGCAGTGTTCAAAACTTGCCAGTGGCTTTGGGTGATTCTTTGCCTAAACACTTTGGGCCCAATTTTCAGTTGTTCTGAGAAAACAGAACAGATAAAGCCTGTAAAAATGGGCTCTTGAATGCTGTTGTAAATCAAGCTTTTTGGTGTACTGAAAAACAGAAAGCCAAAACTCTGGAGGGCACTTTAAAAAAAAAAAAAAAAAAAAAAAGGCAGAGCCTCAAAATGGCTAGTATTAATTTCTTAAAATACATGCCATGGTGTTTCTCCTTATTTTTAATGCCATTATACAATGGAATGCATTACCATAGTGTTCCCTTCTCCCATCTGTTCCTCAAAAAGGAAAAGACGTATGTAACATTACAAAAGGACCCTTGGAAATGTTTATGCAAAGTACTACTTTTCATCACTAAATCAAACCTGGAGACAAGCTATCAGAGAAAGTGTTCTTTCTTTTCCACGTAGAGGCCATGCATACTGTTGCTTTAACAATCAGTCCTGAAATGTGGACGTTTTTGCTTTCAGTTCATCTTGCGGTACATAACTCTGAAGGATGTGCCTGATGCTCCATGAATGATTAGCATTTACTGATGTTTCTCTCATTGTGAGGCACTGCCAAGCCATAATTTGCAAGTACTGAATGTCCTGAACTGCAACAGGATAATTTTGATACTTCAAGCTTGGCATTATCTCCATATCTCGGGTTTTGCTTTAATTTTAATTTTCATTAATTTTCATTTAATTTTCATGTCTGTCCTAACATGGCTATTTTACCAATAAAACAGACATGTTTATTGTTTTTCTTATTTTTTCCCCTATTGTTCATGCTTTGACAGTTCCATAAAGTTTATTTCTCCCTGCTGCTTAGTGTCTTTTTATTCTGTTTGTTTTTCTCTACTTCCAGCTGGGATATAGTTTAATGAATTATTTTTCAGTGCATGTGATATGGCTTTTATGGCCTGCCTTTGGAGATTGTGATTAATACAATTTTCTTTTATTCTTTGTCCCGACCTGGTTCCCAGTGCTTATTGTAGTGATCATCATTGTATTAAGAATATTGAGATGGTATTGTCCATGGATGATATGGTCCAGGCTGGAATGTATTTTCATTCATTCTGGTTTTTATTCTTCTGCAATGATTTTTTAGTTTGAGTCCCAAAATTGTTGTTTCCATGCCAATATCTGTACATTTATTTTGTATTGCAGTTGGATAAGAAAGATCTGCCAGTGAGCTCTCCCACACAGTCATCAAACCTATACCTTCCATGCATATGTTTTTTAAGGTGTTTTGACATCCTTTATTATTATTATTATTATTATTATTATTTTTCAAGTGTTTTGTGCACCTGCATGGTAATTTACAGAATGTCAGCCAGGATTGGATCCGGCTGTTCTTTGAAGAGTTCAGAGCCGCCCCAGCCACGGTCAGGAATACCCAAACTTTGCGAAACAAACCTACTGGGGAGGAGAGAAGAGGTGGAGAGACCCTATTACACTTTTGGTAAATTCATACCTACGGATATGTATTTTTGATTTGCATCTTAGCCCTTTGACAGCTTTTCATGTAGCCAGTCTGAAAATATTTTCTTATTCATCCAAGGTTATCTTGTTATCTTGTTTTACTTCTTGAAGAAGGATGTTAGGTCAACTATTTCTCATGGTTAGCTACTTTTCACAAGGGGAAAAAAAAAAAAAAAAAAAAAAAAAAAAAAAAAGCATAGCCAGTTCTACCCTGCTACTTCTTTTGTTGTTTCATAGATATGTACAAACCTGAAAATCAGTAGGTTTGAGAGTCCGACTTCTAAGACTGGTCAATTTTGCTTGCCTTCTAGAGTGAGAAACTGAAGAACATATTGTTACTGATATGTTACAGCTTGTCCACTGAGGGCTGGTCTCTAGTTCTTTCAACATCTAGTTTCTTTCAGCTTATGAATTCCGTATTAAGGTGGCTTACTTTCAAGGTTATATGAATCCTTTCAGCCTTGCTTATTTCAACATTTGTATCTCTCCCTTTCTTCTAAAAAAATTGCTGTTCCATCTTTCATATTTTGTGTTTTTAAATATGTCTCATTTTCCTCGGTGAATTAATCATACTGTTCTCTGTGCTGAGTAACACTTCTCTGTTCTGTAACACTTAGCTGTTCAGCTTTCCCAGAAGATTAGGGAAGCTGGGGTATTTAGACTTCTTACCGTCTTTGGAGGTTGTAGTTTTGTCACTACCTGCAATGCTCTTCAAATTTGACTCCCATTTTCCATCCTGAGACTTCTTTTGGCTCCCTAATGCATCATGGCATTTCTCAAAGTGGGATTAGATTATTTAGAGTTTTCTTTGCTTGAGTGTTTAGATTTTATTTATAGTTGCTAGTACAAAATTTCCAGAGTATCACTTTTATTGGTCCTTAAGACTTTCATGACAACAGAAAGATTTTTTTAATGTTTCATCAATCAAGGTGAACCATCAAACCATCATTTCTTGGTTTAATGACAGAGATAGTAATGCCTTCCCTTAGATACGTTTTCGGTTTCTAATGCCATTGTTTCAGTCTATTTCTTATCCTTCATTATTATTATATCAGCACTGTCCGCACCACTGTACTTATTTCAGCAGTAATTGTAGTCTTTTACTGAGCAGTAGTTAACATTTTTCAGACTTATTTCATAGAATATGTTAATTAATACAATGTAAAATGATACATTATCTGCTGTGTGGTCTTAAGAGTAATAGAACACATGAATGCCAATTAAATATCTGCTCAAATGACACGATGAGCTTTTCTCTGCAGTCTGCTTATGCCTATATAAACAACATTACTTTCTCATGTTATTGAAGTCACTGTTATACAATTATGTTACTGTGAAAAATGATATATGTGTCAGAACACTGTAAATAAGTAGATCACTTCTATCCTCACTGAAGTCACCAGCACAACAGTCTTGGTGGAGACACCCTCCAAATGTATAAGGTTCAGCAAATACAGGAGATGGAAGGACAATGGAAAACATTCAATAACATCTTGAAAATGTTTCTGTAACTCAGCTGGTAGTACTAGATAACAGGTACATCAGAAAGATATTTTGATATGCTTTGTGAGAAAAAATGTATGTTTAATTTTCTCGAAGTATTTCTGAGCCAGTAATGAGTTCTGCTGTCAAAGTAATTTTCATTTATCTTCCCACATATTGTTGATTATTATAAACTCACAAATAGGATTTTCAGCCAGTTAACTTGGATATCGCTAGCAGTGTAATCCACAAATAAGTGTTTTCACCTAACTATGCTATTGAGTTCCTTTAACTCTGAAATCATCTTAAAGATAGGCAAAATATGCTTTGTGTGCATTTTTTTCTAGAAAAATGAAAGCATAAAACAAAAGCTGGTCTACTTCTTTTATTCATTCCTGGAAGAAGATGCTTTGAACTTCTGCCTCTTACTGCATTTACTTTTGACACTTCTTATGCACTGAATACTGTAACTTGTTTTTATTTTATAATTTGGAAATATGTTATTCTTGTACAGAGTACAAAATCATATTTTTTCTAACGTCAGCACTCACGTAAAGTTTTTTCTATTTATTGAGCATAAAGTAAAGCACTGGCCATGGATAATCAAGCCCTTTTGTGCTTTCAACTTTTACCATAAAGTCAGGTTGTAAGCCACTTGTGTTGTGTGAGTTAGAAGGACCACTTGTGAGAATTAACTTTTCATCAGCATGAGTACAGAGGTCTGTTTCTGCCAAAGCAAACAGTTGAGGTAAATATATGAAAATAAGGTTCAAGATTAGAAATAAAAAGCTTTCCGACCTATGCAGAAGAATTTAGTCACTGTCTAGATCTGGAGAGGTCAATTGTCTGCTGTCTTTAACGTAAGTTATTTTTTTCCAATTTAGTTTTAGACGAGAATTCATTTAATTCCCAGGAGTGCTGGTTTATTTATCAAATAATTTCAGGTTTAACAATTGCAGGGTTTTTCTTGCTACTAGCCCAGCTGTGCTGTGGGTTGTTTTGTTTAAAATAAGAAGCTACTATTTCCTGTCACAAAAATGGTATTTCTTTCTCCTGTCATTTTACAGCAGACTTTGTTACCAGATCATTTTGTGTATTATGAGTCACTTACTATTATTTTCACTTTTTACAGAATTGAATTTGCCTATTTTCTTCACTGATGGGAAGTTTATTGTTTTGGATTTCTGCTCAAAGAGAGAGGGGAATGCTAGTGGCATAACTGGAGGGAATTTTTCTTTATTCTTTCCCGCTCTACCTTTGCAGAATTATTGAAGGACAGAAGATTTTTTTCCCAGCAGGACATGTGGCTTTTTTTTTTTTTTTTCCTTCCTCAGCAGAGGAAATCTCACACTTCTGGCACTTTGACACATCATGGACTGTTAGAGAACATGGAGCCACTGTTTACTGCTAGTTCTTGAGTCTTAAACAGCCCTCCACTGCTTTTATTATACCATTAATTGCACTTAATGCAGCTGCATTTCTAGTACGCTTGGCTAAGCTCTGAAAATTAAGTAGAGGGTACTTTGTTATAAAATTCGCTGTAATGAGCTCTGGTGGGACAGGGTCTGTTAAGTTTGAAATTACCTCAGGCCATTTCCAAAAGACTTCTTAAAATATTTCACAGCTATAAAAGTTTGCAACTAGATAAATAGCCAAAGGTATGGTTGAGAGAAAAAAAAAAAAAAAAGCCCCACAATAGGCACTGGATGAAATATGAACATTTTAAAGACCAAATTGTTACATTTATTTTAAACATTTATCATCTTGAGTAATTTGTTAAACAGAAAGTTTTCAAGCCAACATCATGTAAATTTTAGGTGTATGGTTGACACAGTGGTTTTTAAGCAGATTCTTTTTGCTTTTGGTTTCTTAATCCAGACCATGCATTCATGAAACTGGAATAAATTTAGGACTCCCTCTGGGTTTACATAAATTGGTTCAAGAAGGGGTCACACCTCTCAGTACAAAAACCTTATAAGAACTGCTGCAACTATTAGCCAATTAGCTTAATGTTACAACTAACAGCCTGTACTGAGTACTGATCTCTGGTATCTGCCTAAATAAATGACTAATACAGCTTCAATTCCCTCAGTGTTCTTCAGCTATATGACCGCTGTAATGCTTTGCGGCTAATAAAATTTCAGATTGACTAATTTATTGGGTAGCTTTACCAAAACATCCAAGTAATCCTTTATATACTCATTAGAAACGGGTCCAAAATGAATTCTCTTAGGACTAAGGAAAAGTCTCCCTGGGATCAGCATCGCTGAGCTTTAGATATGTTGGCGCAAATCGGGTGGAGGATCTTCTGTGGTTTTAGTACAGCAATTTATCTACATTTTGTAGTTAAACTTTAAACATGAGGTAATTAGAGGCCCCCAAGCTTGAAATCCATGCACCTTTTTTTTTTTTTTTTTTTTCCCCTCCATTTAATAGGCTCTATACAAGCTTGCCAAGCTAACTATTTGACAGGCGTGAGTTGTAGGTGGAAGCTCTGTACAAAACTTCCATTAAAAGATAGGTTAAAATCTTAAAACTGTTTTATTTTCAGATTTTGAATTTACAAATGGGTAGGAAGTCTGCTGTTACCAAGGGTCAGTCAGCAGCCTATTGTGTCATGCAGAAATATTCACTAGTCAATAATCAAATACACTGTGGCCATTAAGTACTGCACCTGTTGTCCAGATGGGCTAACAATAAACATGACACAGTCAATCATGCCTGTAGAATAGGGTGGACAGAAGGCTTTGGGGGATGTTTCTAGGGTCTTCCTCTATTTATCTAGACCTTTACTTCTTTAATATTATGTGGTTGGGAATGCATTTCAATTTTGGAATCGTTCTGGCAAGTTATTCCAAGGGACTTCGTGCATTTGAGTTTTAAACTAAAATGTCAGCTCTCTTTTTGTTAACTAAGAAAACTATTATTTGACAAAGAAAGGAGCAATAAATCTCCGCATGTTGAGAAACATTAAATACTATCAAAATTGTTCTAACTTTAAATGTAAATATAGCTGATTCTCTCTGCTAAACTTCATCCATAACAGAGTATTTTTAAAGCTATGAATCATTTATTAGTTGAGATAATTTTATATTATGACAAGTTCTTGAACACACAATTATGTGCAGTACTGCAATATTAAACATAGAATCAAAGCTCACCTTTATTGAATAACTGCTTTATAGAAGTGTTTTGGACCTAAAGTAGTCCTTCAGAAGTCACAAAAGCCCATATCCCATATTTCTCTCCTAGGAACATCCTTTATTGGATGGACAGGTTGGAGGAAGGATAGACAAAGATTTTATGTGAACTTGAATAGGCATCTACCCTTAATATTATTTAAAATAACCTACTTGTCTTATTAGTTTCAGTGTTTAAAATACTGGGGTGAGTTTACACGGATGCTTAAATTCAAAATGAAGCATTTAACTATTTTTTTGGCTGAAGGCATGACTTACTAGGGGCATTGCTAAATATCCACTTCACTTACAGTTTTGGAAAAGAGTTACCTATCATTTGTGTATTTTTTGGATGCAAGTGACTAGAAAATATTATGGTATATTCATAGAATATCCTGAGTTGGAAGGGACCCACAAAAATAATTGAGTCCAACTCCTGGCTCCGCACTGGACCACCCAAAAATCAGACCGCGTGTCTGAGAGCATTGTCCAAATGCTTCTTGAACTCTGGCAAGCTTGGTGCCATGACCACTGCCCTGGGGAGCCTGTTCCAGTGCCCAACCACCCTCTTGGTGAAGAACCTTTTCCTAACACCCAGCCTGAGCTTCCCTTGTCCCAGCTCCATGCCTTTCCCTCAGGTGTTAAGTCAGCTCCAAACATCGAAGTTTGGATGTCCAGTCAGCTGACAAACAAGTTTGTCAAACTCTAACCTAAAAAATAAATAAATAAATAAAAAGGACAAAATTCAAAGCAATTAATAAATTTGTTTAAATATTTCCAGAAGATGTCAAAAAGGCTCAGTGTCAAACACACTTTTCAGTAAGTTTAACATGATATGGACTGGGAGTGTTGTATGGAAGATGGTGTGAAATGTGAGGTAAGAAGACAGTCTCAAACTAGATAGTTACCAGATGCAAAAGTGTATGATCAGCAGGTGCTTGTGTTTGGTCTCTTGCCTGTTGATATTACTAGCAAGAATGTCCAAATGAAACATGTTGCCTCTGAAGTTACTTGGAAGTAGTGCTGTGATATCACCTCCTATTGTTTGTGTGGTTCCAGAGGAATAAATAAGTGTGAATGCATTGGTGGATGACGTGACATTTTGTTGATGAGCTAGTGTTATGCCTGATTTGTGGATTCAGTATCACACTTTGGATAAAGCTGGAGCTCGTAAGATGACATGTTGCCCTTTTGCCACAAAGAGATTGTAATATTTGGACTTTTTGCTGCTATAGGTGTCATAAAAACACCTGGTTCTGTTTTCTGATTAATAAATTATTTTGAAATTCACTGGCAGTTTTGTCAAGTGTTCACCAAAGGATAAAAATGCACTTATGTTGAGCCCAAACAGTAAATACTGCCAATACAATACAACATAATTGTGAAAATCAAAAAAATTGTTGGGAGAAATTGTCTTCTTTAATTCTGTCCACTTCCTCTATCTGTAATGTGAATTCAAAGGAGATACAATTTAAAAACTGATATTATGAGTTAAGACAGCATTGTATTTTGACAGTTATTTGTAGCTTTCTGATGACGTATGGAGTAGTATAACCACACTTTCCTTTCCAGTCAGCACTGTTTAAAGGAGAGAACATTAACCTGAAAATGCGAGTAGGCCACAACCCTTTGGAGCTACGCTGTCAATAACAAAATGAGGGAAGAGGCTACCTCCCCTGTGACGTTGACAGCCTGAAACTTTGGTGGAGTGAACAGCAGGCTCTCTGCTGTGTGATTTTAATGAAAGCTATGATGTTTTTTAAAATCCCTGCAGGACAAGGCTTTTCGGAATAACATCCAAGGGTTTGTGGGGATAGTACATGCGTCTAGTCTGTGTGTGTATGTATACATGTTTAGAGAGTGAAGTTCAGCTACTTCAACTTGAAAATACTGAAGCAGATAGTTATTATTCCCAGCTATGTTGCCTTCTGGAGCTCCACATACCTAAGAAAGTGATTCATTTTACCTCACACAAGAGAGCTTCAGGTCCTCTGATCATAGTGAACGTTTCTTCGTAAGGGACTTTTGTGGGGTTGAAAAGTGCCAATGCAAATAATCTAATGTCAAGTAGGAAAATTAAGGGAAGAGAGAAGTGTAAAAAGAGAAGATGCATTGAAGTAAGGTAAAAGAAGAAAGTATGAGACAGAAAAAGGGTGTGCTTAGTCTTTTCCAGGATTTTTTGTACAATACGCTTTCCCTCATTAGCTCTTAACAAATTAATTAATTAAGAATTAATTAACAGTTCTTCATTAGACAGAACATGTTTACACAGCAGTATAAACTAGCTCAGGGACTGGAAGCAACTCAGCTGTGGTAACACAGGGGAAAAAAGTTATCTTGCTTCATGGGAAAGTTTCATAGCTTGTGTTAGCACAGCTAGACCATTATCAGTGGCCACATTAACCTTTTTCCAGCTAGTTCACCTTTGCCTGTATTGTGACCGTACAGGCATACCCTTAGCCCACCTCAAGGTATTATGTGCAGTGGACATTTGAACCTCACAGACCAAATGGATTAACAAAACAGGAGAGTTGTATATGCAGCTCAGAGCAATTGAGTCCCTGTTGCCTTATTAGCTCTAGCGTCAGCAACGCTCATGGCCACCAGCTAGCTAGTAAGCTCAAAATATGACCTCAGTGGAGCCAGAGGATTCCCTCTGAGAACAGGGGTGAGTTTCAAGGCACCATAGGAGCCATGCCTTGAGCTAATTGCAAGTGGTCTCTCCACAACAGTGGGGACCACGTCTATCCTGCATGCAGCTCTTGGTAGAGTTGTGAGAGTTGTGAGCCAGGCACAGCTTTAAAATTCAGTTTAGATTATTCCTAATTCTTCACTTCATTCTTCCTCTCTTTCTTTTTTTTTTTTTTTTAATTATAAGTATTTTAATGTTCAATCTATTCTCCTGCCATTCACTTTTGCTCTTATCTATAAAAAATATATTTTTTTTTTTCTGAAGTTGTTACTCACCAAAATAAACCTTTCTCTTTAGAAGACACCTACCCATGAGCCACCACAGCACTGTCTTTTCCTCTTCCAGTGATGCAGGTGCCTCTTTATTCCTCAGATTCTTCCTCTCCTTTAGAATAAGGAGTCCCTATGAGGTGAGAATTATTCTCAGAGATTTTTGAAACATTTTTTTTTGTTTCAGGGTCAGTCTTGGAAAAATTGGGATTTAGATTTAATAGTTAATTTTTCTCTTAACAGTTCTAGTGTGTTCTCCATAACATTTGTAAAAAGGGGTAGAATACACGATGCAATAATACTGCGCTCATAAGGCAAAGCCTGTCTGTTGAAAGACTTCTGTTAGTACTCATAGAAATAACTTGCTTCATTTGTCTTGTTCTCCTACAACATTGTTGAGTGCAAATGCATTTTTTCATGTAAATTTCTCAGATTTTTAGGTATTATTAACAAAATAAGATGTTTGCTGTACATCAGTACAGCAGACAATTTAAAATCATCCAAAATGCCCTTAAGCTAGCACATACATAACGAAGAATGTCAGAATACAAACCCTCTTCCAAAAGGTTACTAAAAGAAAAGATAAGAAAAATAGATAAACAGTGTCAGGCATTACTTATTAGTTTTTCTGCAGAATGCATAAAGGTTGTGGATGACAGGAGAGGAGAAAAAAGGAAGTGTGTTCTGTGTTGAGTTTAAGCAGTCTTCATTCAACTCTCCTTGTATATTTTAGTTTAAGCATGATATTGTTTTATGGGGGGGGGGGGCTTTTTCCATTTAAATTAAGCTTCAATTGCAAATTATATAGTTGTGAAAATCTAATTTTTCAGCTGGACTTAGGCAGCACAAGAAATATGAAGTTTAAGCACTAAAAGGAGATGTTGGAATGCAAAAAATTTGAACAGAATTTCAAAGAAGTTCAGTAAAACCTCAGCTCAGAGACTGCTGAGCTGCTACATTCAGCTAATTATTTTTTTAAGCAAATGCATCCATGTATTACCTTAGGTTTGGTGGGTGTAAAATAAAAGATAATTGAGAAGCTATCTAAATGCAGTACATTATTGCTATGATTGTAAAGCTTAAGAAAATAAATAAATAAATAAATAAATGTATCAGCGCTCACAAAATGTGAGAAAGATTTAAAGACTTGGAGTGTTATACTGCAAAATGAAACTGTGCCCCCAGTGTTGAGGTAACCATCTGTGTCCGTGTCTGATTGAAATACTGTGTGGGGAATAAATTCTGATGCTTGTAAGTTCATTTGATAAAGAATACCAAAATATCTGGCTAGAACAAATCACTTAACTTTGATGGTTCAGATGTTCAAGGTATATTTTGAACCATGGCTGCCATGTTTGTTGTCTTACAGCACGGGAGACTTAACTTTTGTAGGTAGGAGGTGTGAATCTTAGCTGTGACATAATCAAATAAAAGGAATATTTTCCCTCACTGCAGAAAGAATCTTGAGCTGAATTAATTCCTGATGCTAATGAATGCAACTCTGCTGAAGTGAATGTTGTGCCTACACAAAACATTCTCTCTGGCTGTAGAGAATTTCCTTCCTGTTCTCATTATTAAGCTCTTACTACCATAACTATTTTGGCTGTCTTCTGATCAGACTGTTTTATACTCTTCCCGGCTAGGCACTCTCCCAAGGTGAAAGAAACTGGTCTCTCCTCACATAACTGTTTAAAAAAGACCCTACTGCCTATAAAAAGGGAAACACCAGTCTTTTGCTGGAGCCAATAATAATAACAGAAAATGTTAACTTCCTATTTCTCATTTATTTTCAAGCTCATTCATCATCAGATGTATTTTTGTTGTTGTTGTTTAACTTCAGCAAATATTTAAAGACCATATCACTATTTCCAGTAAAGATTTAACTATGCTTCTTAACAATGATTGGAATCTCCAAGAGATTATTTTCTTAAATGCTGAAATAGACTCTTACAAATGATAGCACACTTTTATTTTTTATTTTTATTTTTTAGTTGAGGGCCCCATCCAAAGTGATGGAAAGTCTTTCCCTGTGCCATAGTGGCTTTGGGATTTGGATCAACCCAAATTATTTTGTAAGCAGCGGTGCTTTTAAAAACAAGCAGTTCCATTTCCCAGTTGTAAGGACTTAACCAATCTTCTGGATAAGAACACCTCTTTTGAAGACCACTACATTAGGATTGGGAGACTTGCTCATTTTTCACTCCTCAGCAATTCTGAAATTCTATATTAGATCTTATAAAACTTCTTGGTGAAAAAAATCATTATTTTTTCCTAATAAGAAATTAACAACCAGTTGCAAAATTTTAAGGATTTGTTAATTATACTACAGCTGGTCTTAGTAATCTCCTTACATTTCTCTAGTTATTTTTTGAAATTGCCAAATTCTGATTAGTTGCATTTTCTTGAAGCCTCTCTTATAAATAGAAGCAGCAGCTGGAAGACAAGGAAAAATAATTGACTAGTGACACAGTTGGTGCTTACCAAAATCCTCAGTTAATTACATAGTTAAGTTTTGGTAACTGATGCAGATTTCTTCCCTGGAAATGGGGATTGATTGAAGACTTGTACCCAGTTTCACTCATTTTAGGAATCTTCCTTGTATGTTTGTGACTGTGTTATGAAAAGGAAAAAAGGCACCACCACCTATGTGCACCAGTACAAGACTGTAAGAGTAGTAAAGCTCTGCATTCCACCTTAGAACCAGAAACAGTTCCAAAGAATTGTGTACTTGGATTCATTTCAGTGTATCACCCAATTCAGTAGGCTAGTGGTGCATTAGTCAGTTAAGCTATGTCATAGATGGATTTTGCATGCCAGTGGTGAAGATGACTCCTGCATTTGCTAGTAGCAATTTTTGATGCATTTGTTAATTTTGGGAGTTCACATAAAATAAGCAAGTCTGTTCTTTTCCAATGCCCTTCTTATTTCAGAGGCTTCCTTTTACTTAGGCTGTCATAGTATGATAGTGAATATGTTAGAAGCACAGATGACCAAAAAGATACAGCTGCTTGCATCGGTTACAGACTGTATCAAATGCAAAATCTGTCTTTTTTTGTTTGTTTGTTTTCTGATACTGACTGTTGAGTATATTACTTAATTCAGTAACACCTAAAACTGTAAGTTTCTAATATTGCTGTCAGAAGAGGTTATATGAATGTCTTTGGAAAATTCAGTGGGCAGTTGTAAGCCATGTAGCAAATAGTTGGCTTCCTCTGCAGGCAGATGTGAAATGCCTAGCCTTAGCATTACACTTCAGTAGTGACAGCATAGCCCTGGTAGTAGGTTATATGTTAGGCTTTTAACAAGTATTTAAATCTTCAAGTACTGTGAATATATCAATAAAAGTCCACATCTGTTACTCTACCAATAGTAATGGGAAGCTAATGGAAAGCATGCTGGTTGTAAAGCATCTTGTTATTTATTTTCCTCACCCATTTACTTTTTTGTTACCATATTTCTGTCCTTCAGGAGTTGTGTATTTTCAATGAGTACTGGTAAAAGTTAAGTTTATCCATAAAATGATTCAGTGCATCCAAAAAAATGAAGAGAAAAAGAATGAAGAGAAGAGTAGGCAAGAAAGCAAACCTCTGTATAGGAAGGTCTAGTCCAGGGAAGCTGGATATGCTTTAGTGTTAGTGAAAACAGAGATGACGTGAATCACAGCTTGCACATTTGCAACACACCACTCTCTAAAGCATAAAAAGGCAATTGTATTGACTCTAAGGAGGAGCAGCTTGTCTGTTTTGTTCACAGAAGATTCTGAAATAACACTGCCAAGATTTAAGACAACAGAAAAGGGGAAGGCATAACAAAGCAAGATTTCTCATTCTTGACTCTCAGAAATATATTATACCTTGCTTCATGTAGATCGAACAGCTTTAGGTCCCCTTGACATACTTGTGGCATATGAAAGCCCTGTGGATGGATAGAGCGTTAGATTGGAAGTAATAAGGTTGTGCCTGACTTACCTCCGCATTTGTAGCAGATGTTACAAATGTCATAACATGAACCTTTGGGATCAGGCTGGAAAAAAAAAAAAAAAAAAAAAAAAGGCAAGACAACAGATGTAGGCCTCTTAGTTTTACCAGCAAGTATAGTCTGACACTATATAACACTGTTCTGACTTGATGTTAATACCCCATCCTCCTCCTGAGAACAGAATCAGTGACACTAACCATTTCTGAAGCTGGAAAGGGGTGACAGCAGTTTTCTTCCCCAAGGAATTTTAATACTAGTTTAAAAATAAAAGACAATAGAACTATCACCCCAATAAGTGTCTTCGTGTTATATCTGGATAAGTAACACATATACGTCATTCATTTGGGATGAAATTGATAATTTTAAGGAATTTCTTTATGCTGTCGTAACGTTTATGCATTTTTCCATTGATAGATGCAAATCTCAGAGTGGACATTTATCTAAAACACTACCAAATGCCTCAGTTTTTAACCCCCTCCACTCACCCCGTGTTTGTGTCTCCTCCTCCCTTGCCTTGCACATCTGTCTTCCTTCCATATTTTTGCAGACTTTTTCTCCTCTCTCTTCAGAGCAATAGGTCTTCTTGGGAAGTTCCTATCTCACTTTAATTATTGATACCAATTTCATTAAATCTACAATGACATCTAAAATTTCTTTTACTAGCAGCACTTTCTCAGCTATTGTATCCATTCTTTTCACAGTTTTCAAAACATTTTTGTGCTTCTCACATTGCCCCATATTTGTGATTAATCCTTTCTGGACCAAAATGTACCACTTTTCTCTCTTCCTTAAGAATGCTACTGTCTAACAATATTGGTGTTGGATTTCATGATCTTTGGAGGTCCCTTCCAAGTGAGCTATTCTATTGACCTATGGTGGAAGAATAGGTAGAGTTTTCTTCCTTCATATTTTATCTGTTTGTGGGAGCGCACTCTATGTGCTAGGATCACACTCTATATACTTGCATTCTGTATATATTCTTCCTTCTCCAATATTTTTGCGAGCAAAAAGCAGTGTTGTAAATAATTGTAAAACAACCCCTATACAGTGAAGTTGATACTGGGAGGTAGCTCTAATTCAGTTATATCAGAGACATTGGTCCCTCTTCTCCATGCCAAAGTGCATTTTGCTACCTTGCAAAGAAGCTAATGACTAGAGTGAACGTTTTTAGTTACCCTTAATTGTTTTATGGGTGATGTAGTTCTTTTGCTTCTCCTTCTATTGATTTTAATGGAAATTGTATGTTCTTTACTTTGTTCCATTGTCCTCTGTGTGGTGGAAGATGCATGAAGTTATTCCTTCTCCTGTTTCTGTGGAGTTTTGGCCAATGTTCCTGTATTTCATGGGAGGAGAAGAAAATTAATTCAGGAGTTCAGGCCCTTGTATTTTTTCCCATGTGTTTCAATTTAAAGCAGTGGTGATTCTCTCTGTCACATCGCTCCCTCAGGTGCTGCCATTCTTGAACTGGAGGCTTAGCCTCTCCCTGAAGAATTTCATTGTCAAGGAGAAGAGTGGGGGTTCTCCCATGAAGAATTTTAATCACCCTGTCTGTAGCCCTTTTGAAGGAGGCACAATAGTTCCTATAGTAACTACTACAGTGTGGGAGAAAGGCCAGTGCTCCCTCCCCCAGCCACAGATGGAGAACTCTCTTTGCTCAGATGACTGGAAATTCTTGCACAGCAAAGCCTTCATACTTACTAGTGAAAAGAAAAATCTCTGAAATAAAGTAATAAAATGTACAAATAAGTGCTAATTAAGGAACAGTGTTATTTATCAAATAGAGAACATAAAAATCTTGAATATACTAATTTTTAAGATGTGTTTAACTTTCAATCTTGGATTTTGTAATTCTAAGAAGTTCAGAAAAGAGAGAGAAATATTTAGGACATGAGAAATCTTGCTTCACCCTCCCATCCCACCCCCAGAGAACAAATCCTGTGGGAAGGAACAGATCCATAAAGCAGATGAAAATAATTGGGGAACAGGTGCATAAAATAGATGAAAATTTGCACTAAGACAGCCACTTCTCTACTTGCTTTTTTCCATTCACCTAGAATCCAGGGGAGGGGGACACATTTTTCCCGGGAAACGCATCTTCATCTTTTGATTCCAGTCCAACAAGTGATATAGTACTTTCTGCTTTTTTGACATTTTTATTTGATCAATTTTATGTCATAGAAACTAAAATAAGATAAATAAGAAATTAATTTTTTTTTATTTTTTTTTTAAGTTTAAAAGTATTAACTTGAATTTGAAAAGCAAATTTCATTACAAATGAGTTTTTGATGAAACACTATAGATGATCTATTTGAAATAAATAACACACCTGTAATCCTGTTAGGTAACATTTTCTTAAATTAACCAGTTCATCCTTGATAGCTACTTCGTTATTCAATTAAAAGGTTTGGTTTACTTTCTGAGCAGTGGATTCTCCAGTAATGAATACATGCTGTGTACTAGTGACCAGAAGATGGACGTCTAGAATAATAGGCATTCGCCTACACAAAAAAAATAGATTTGAAATGCCATTGTTAGCTTTGTAAGTCGATTATCATATATTGCATTATGCATCTTACATGTAGTCCTTTGTGACAATTTTGTGCTGATACTTTATTGCTGTGATACTTAGTTGGTAATGGCACAGCATTAATGATTCCCATAGCTTTACTAAACCAAGATAAAATACTTTTCCACATATGCTGCAACTCCATCTGAGATTTATTTCTTCTTCCCATCTGTGTGGGTGGATGTTATAAGGGACCTAAATTTTGGATCCCAGGATGGTTTACGATGAGGTAGACTGGTGACATCATCTCATCATCTACTTTCTTTGGATACCCTTTCCAATTTGAAGGGCAAAATCTCTGCTTACATCATGCTGGTTGTCCACCATTGATCACACTTTAGAACAGGATCTGAATATATATATAATCTATACCTTATGTCCTCAACATACATCTCAGGCCTGCACGTTGATTCCTGCCACAGACTTCTCTCAAAACTTAAAATCAGTGATAAATGAGGTGGCAAAGAATGATCAATAGAAAAAAAAAAAAAAAAAAAGAAAAAAAATGTAACAAGGTATTAAATATGAAGTTAGAAGAAGTAAAAGCAATAAAATGTTTCTGTGGATTTTATACTATGTAAATACTAGCCTGCTTTCATGAGCCTAATGTTGGATTCACATTCTTCTTCTCTCACATTGTGTCTTCTGTTGTTCAGTCTAGCCCTCCATTAGTGTCCCTGTCTCTTCTAAAACAGAATTTTTGAGCATTTCCAAATCATTTGCTCATTGGAAAATCCCAGGATTTCAAAATGGCATCTCACTTCTTCCTGTGAAACCACAGTGGTTATCCCATTCACCTTCACTGTTCTTTCACAAGCATTTGGGGTTGTTCCTTGAAATAACAAGAGAAATCTTGTAGAATCTACTTTACATTGAGGAAAATGTATTCAAAACTCTACTGAAATTCCTATAGGCCTTTTTTCTACTTCGGAAAAAAAAAATCTGTAAAAGAACACTTAGGAAATTATAGCCATGTTCATACTGTGTGCTGCTTTACACATATAGTCATCTGAGATGTTTCAGACAACTCTGTTTCTGTTTTCTTATGTTCTCTTACCTGAAATTACCACGTATTTTGTTGATACCTATTAGATGACACAGGGTCATCTAATATTTCTCTTATATACCTCATCTAATACCTGCAAGGTATGCAGTTAACCTCATATGGTTACATATTTTGTGAATAAAAAAGATAATGGTATATTTGGTGAGCTGTTTGTGAACTTTCATATTTATGCAGGCCTGCTCAGGCTTTGCTAATTAAAGTCTCACTTTTTTTTTTGGCATAATTAGAACTCTTCAGGATCAAAAAAGTGATACATGGGCTCTATTTTTTTTTTAAATAACTATTCAGACAGCAGATTACCTAAATGTGTGTAGTGGGATGGGCCTACCTCTACCTCTCCTTTCAAGTATACAAAAGGTGCTGCTCAGAAGAATTAAAAATAAAATAAATTTAAAAAATGAAGATTTTGAGGCTAATTGAATAAAGGCCTTTCTAAGTAAATATAATTTCAGGAGATTTAATTTCAGAATAGTTTTAAAAAATAAATTACCAAAGCAACAGCATTTTAAAACTTGGTCTGAATTGTACCAAGCATTCCACAAAACCAATTTATGTTGAGATGTGGCACACAACGTCTCACAAAAGTATTTTAGGGAGAACATTATTGTATTGGTGGTATATTTTAATTCTTAGAGCTCAAAAAATATGGCTTCTGTTTAATTAGTGTTCTCCCTTCACTAGGAGAAGCTCACAGTGGACATCAGTTTTTGGTCATTCTGTGCTCCAGAGGCTTAGAAGTGAGTTAGAGGAAATCCTCTCTTATCGGGATACATGGAAATCTTTGTTAGGCAGTCTACATTTTTCTTTCCCATAGCTTCCCACTCCTCGTAGCACAATTGCAAATGCTCTTGAGATTGCATTAAGCGTGCTTAGACTGCCCCCAAGACATGTTGAAAGGGATGTGGTTCTTCCTTCACCTCATGCACAGCCAGATTAGTCATTGAGGGAGAAAATTTGAAGAGGAATTTGTGAGCAGATAGAATTTTTTCCTTATTAATAGCTTGTTAAAGAATAATCCTACGCCAGGAATAGACATGTCAGTCATGTCAATCTGTATAGTAAAAGTCATGGTCCAACGCTATGGAAAATAAAAGATTTCAATGGGGACACTCCTCTGCTCCAGCACAACAAAGTGTATTTTGAAATAATTCCATCTACTTGTCACTAATAGTACTCAATATTTGATAGCAATATTGATTCAGCCAGTGCTTTTGTTAACCAGAATTTTACACTGAAGCCTTAAACTTTGTCAATTAAATGTAGACAAAAATTTGTTCATACTACTAAAATAGCAGAAATTTGGAAGAAGGATTTAACCTGGGTTTGGAACTTGTTTCCTTTGTGACTCACGTTCCAGTGACACATGCTTCAGCCTTCTCCATGTCCTGATTTCCCCTAATTCCTGATACTCAAAAAAAGAAATTAATCCCATGAAAGGAATACTTTGTTTCTACATTTAAAAAAGGATCTGTTTTGTTCTGTTTTAAAAAGATATGCATACAGATCTTTAGGACCGTGAAGTTCGTTGAACTGCTTTGATTTATATGTTCTGATATGAATTCTAAATCCCTTGCTTTCCAAGTTTTCTGTGAGTGGCTAAACTGCATCTGTTGATGGTTCCATCCACAGGGGGAGAGATTTAGAGATGACTGCCTGTGGCTTATATGATGGGAGCCAGTTCAGTATTTATAGTTTGTTCTGAAATTTCATAAGAAAGTAAAATCATGGCCTATTTTTTAATCCAACCATTTCAGTCTATGTCTTCCTTTCATCTATTGTCTTGCCAATGATCCATTCAGTACAAATAAGAGGCTTTGTGCTGTGATTGGACTGTGAGATTGCTGTGTTTTTGAAATCTGTCAATGTGATATGCATCTGTATACTCCAAATGGTATTTCTTCTGATGCAGATACCTATACTGAGAAATCTTCAAGGCTCAAATAAGAAAATAATGATGCAATGAAGTCAAAAGATAAAAGAAAATAAGTTTGTTTCACCTATTCTAGATTTATCTTAATATTTTTGTCTCATTCCTCAAAACATTAAGAATAATAGTTAGGGAAATGAAAGAAATACAGAAAGGGCATATTTAACATCTAACATGTTACCAAAAAAAGAGAGTTGCAGTAGTTGCAGTATGGCTACCAGAAGCAGAATGGTTTTCTGTTTAACATATTTATGCTGGTTGTAAAATTAGGAACTGTCATTACAATACCACATCACCTGTGTAAGTGCAAGACACATAAATCAAGGAGTTCTGCTATAAAACTGTCAATGATATGAATGGCTTGAAAGTACTGCAAGGTATTTGTGTACATGTATACCAGCCACTAAGATACAGGCATCAATAGAGGATTTAACTGACAATTTTAAAGCTAAGATGTGGCCCTCTCTTGTTTTCTAGTTAACTTGCTGACTTTGAGTCTTTTGATTTGACCTAGAGAAGTGAGAGCATCCCAAGTATGAAGAACTTATGACTTACCTGCAAATATCATTTAAAGTTAAAGATACTGCTTTTAAAGTATTATGTTGCCTTCATGCATTTTATTCAAGTTATTATACTCACGTGCTAAAAAACTGCAATTAACATCATAGAACTGGAAGCAATATTCTTTATGTAATGGATACGCTTTAAAATGCCAGTGGATTGTAAAGGAATGATGTAGTGCAGGAAACAGAAAATTAATTGGAAGACAAATTCCAAGTGGTGATGTGTTCAGATAATGTGTGGAAAATATAATGCAGTTTAGATGGAAGAATGAAACGAACTAAAGGATTTAAGCAGGTTTTTTGTTCTTTCAGAGGTTGATTTTGCTTTTTGCAGTGCTCCTATGGAGACTACTATGAAGCAATGCTTAACAGTCCAGAACTGCAAATTTACTTTCCTTTTTGTTGCTGGTAGATTATAAATAAAATGGCATTGGGTGGGGAGAAAAAAAAAAAAAAAAGACGCTAATTGATAGCAAGCATAGTGGGGACAAAACTAATCTTCACAATGCCATATATTCTGTTTAGTCCCATAACTAAAGCTAAAGTTTCTCTTAGAAATATTGGTACAGCTCCTGTGTAAGCAAACCTTTGATAACATATCTGGAGGCTTAGTAAGGAGGAAAGTTCATTTTTAAGTCTTGCATCTGGAAAATAAATAAATAAATAAATTAAAGGAGCCTTAGTTGCTAGCAAATTTGATGTGCTCTGATTTTTTTCATGAAATAGGCATTACTGTAAATAGCAGGCATCACTATAGTTATAGGAAAGATAAGACTGAAAAGAAGCAGGACGATTTAGGATCAGAAGACTGATACAGAAAAATGTAATAGTGAATAAGTACTTAAAACTAGTAAAAGATGAATATCACGCTGACATGTCAGGCAAGTCACTATACCGACTAATGTTAAAAAACAAGTACAACGTATCTGTCTATTACCAACTTTAGATGAAGTGTAAAGGAGAAGGCTTATTTTCTTATGTTGGTAGCATCTGCATCCTTAAATACAGAATCAGAGAATCACAGAATAGTCTAGGTTGGAAGAGACCTCCAAGATCACCGAGTCCAACCTCTGACCTAACGCTAACAAGTCCTCCACTAAACCATATCCCTAAGCTCTACATCTAAACGTCTTTTAAAGACCTCCAGGGATGGTGACTCCACCACTTCCCTGGGCAGCCTATTCCAGTGACTAACAACCCGTTCAGGAAAGAAGTTCTTCCTAATATCCAACCTAAACCTCCCCTGGCGCAACTTTAGCCCATTCCCCCTTGTCCTGTCACCAGGCACGTGGGAGAATAGACCAACCGCCACCTCGCTACAGCCTCCCTTCAGGTACCTGTAGAGTGCAATAAGGTCACCCCTGAGCCTCCTCTTCTCCAGGCTAAACAGTCCCAGCTCCCTCAGCCGCTCCTCATAAGACTTGTTCTCCAGACCCTTCACTAGCTTCATAGCCCTTTTCTGGACTCGCTCGAGCACCTCCATGTCCTTCTTGTAGCCAGGGGCCCAAAACTGAACGCAGTACTCGAGGTGTGGCCTCACCAGAGCCGAGTACAGGGGGACAATCACCTCCCTGGACCTGCTGGCCACGCTGTTTCTTATGCAAGCCAGGATGCTGCTGGCCTTCTTGGCCTCCTGAACACACTCAGAGAAATAAGTTCAGAGAAAAGAAGACTTAGGAAATACTGGGTCTAGAGCAGTCACCATTTGTAATTCTGAGCTATGGCCTGAATCCATTAGAATGAAGGCACATGTTCGCCCAATATAAATAGCTTAGTATTTCCTGCAAGGAAATTACATGACGCATCAATAAGGAATGATAGTACATTTTTAGGTCAATATGACTATCATTACTTGGCATATATCATTTCTTACTGATATCATGTTTGGCAGACCGTATCATAGAAGACTAAAAAAATGTTGCTCTATATTATTTTTTTTCATTGGTGTTAAATTAGAGTGTTTAGTACTGAGTCATCCATTCTACTTGTTTTAGTGGCTCCCTTCTTACTTCTTTTTTCTTACCATGTGTTGTAAAAAGGTTCCAGATGCATTAGACCATCAGTGTCTTTGGATGTAAATGTTTTTGTATGCACTTTAAAACTTTACCTTTTCTGCCTGCTACGGATATGCCTGGCTTTGTAAACTCACAGAAATGTTCCTGCAACCATGTGCCACCATCTCTGTGTTCTTTCTATGGTCATGTGGCAAATACAGCCTAAACCAAAGAGGAAATCTCAACTTGCAGTCAATACCTATGTTTGGTCACTCAGACTTAATTGCTGGCTTTGTGCTCCTGGCACAGAGTTTAATGAAAGATTAGTTTTATGATTTCTTAGTTTGTTTTCTAGTCACTTCTTTTGAAACCCAACCACCTGTTACTCAAACTGTACTTTTAAATTATGTAATTTAAGTGTAGAAGTTGAAGTTTTAGGTATCTTTTCCAGCAAGTAACATGGACACCTGACCTACTACTTCCCTATAATTAGGAGCATCTTTGATATCTGGGATGTGATGACAGTGTAGCTGTAGCCAAGTGTTAACTTTTTTTTTTTTTTTTTTTAAGTTGCTTTTACTTTGTTTTAGTTTCAAATAAGATAAGTAATATGTTCAGATAAATGTCTCATATCTTCCTAAGTAATATTTCGTTCTCATCATTACATTTTAAAACATTTACATTATATTTAGTGTCTTTTTCAGTACTACATTCTGCATGCTGTCATCATCACGTGTGAAAAAAACTTCTACAGGAACTCAGGACGTATTTGAATAGACTATTCTTTTCCAGAGTTCCTGGACATTTAAATAGCTTATATATATATATATATATATATATATTTATTTTTTTTAAAAAAAGGATAATTTTATCCTCAAAATTTGAGTCACTGAAAAATATGTACCAATTTTACTATATGCAAGGCAGATTTGAAATCAACACTGGTGTTTAAAATGCAAAACATATTTAAATAGTTAATATGAAGTGATGTGATCAGGGATTAGAAATGAATGTGCAGACCTTGCAACATAACTGTTTTTTATTCAGTTATAGGTGCCCAGCGCAGGAGAAGTCCCAGTGCCCTTGCCATTGAAGTATTTGAGTCACATTTGGGAAGTCATATTTTACAGGTAAAAAAAATGGCTTTTCCAAGAAAAATCAAAATAACTAGTCAGATCTATTTCTGCCAATAATTTGAATACTGTTGGTGTCAGCACTTATATTAATGAAATTTTAAAAGCTCACATTTCTTTCTTTTTAGAAAGCCCATGATTGGAACAATTTGAATGAGAGGGAGGGCAGGTGTTGTATAGATGAATCTCAATATTTTGTTGTTTTGAACTGTGCAGTAGGTGTTTGCTTGCAGAATGTATTTGTGTGTGTGCACGAAACAGTATTTTGTGTTGGTGATTTTATTTGCCTTATGTGTCACGTACAGATTTAGGGTGTTTTTCCCCCACTTTGGTTTCTGTGCACTGCTTTCCTCTTTGATATCACAGTTGTCATGATTATGTATCACAAATTTGCAACAATCTGCAAAGAGAAAAGATGAACAGCAGCATGCTTCTTAGGTTTCCTTAGCTATGAGATAAAAACTAATCGGATATTTGTCAAAGAATTTAGTCACACTGTAAAAGGAGCTATATTCCAGGATGATTAGATGGAAAAAACAGTAAACTGATGGAGATGTTCTTATGTATGCTTTGTTTTGTCAGGGTTAGTACAGCCTTTCTTACGTTGCAGTAATCAAAGTGGAGCAGAAGCAGTTAAGAACTAAATGTGAAGTGTTTTGTCAGCAAGGCAAAAACTCAGCACTATGGAAATAATAATAATAATTATTATTATTATTAAAAAAAAAAAAAAAACTCTTTACATGTAGTCTTTTCTAACTGCAGCACTGAATACCTGCACTTACTTAGCAATGTACACAGCTTCGCAATGCAAATATATTGCTTGGTATATTATCTTTTGAGAGGTATAAAAGAGGTAAATTAGGATATTATCATGAGAAATATTCCACTTAATTTGAAATGATTGAGAGCTATGTCTCCGTACTACCTCAGCGGTGGTATTCAAAAGCATTATGGATAATGTCAGATTTTTTCACATTTTTTTAAAGTAACTAAATGCAGAATAGCAACAAAGTTAACTTTAGGAAAACATGAAATTAACCAGTAGAATGAATTTCTCTTTGGAGCAAAAATCATGAATGAAGTGACTTACTTATTTGTGTATCCTCAGCAAAGGTCTAGTTCAAGTTTTTGATTCTGTAAGCAAATGCTTGCATTATAGCAACTGTACCAAAGGTATCTGCACCAGTATCTACAATACTGCTTGCATATCACACAGAAATGCTGTTATGCTGTCTCATAAATGCAGAAAAAAATAAACAACAGTTTTGTGATGCTCCAATTTATGTAATTTGTTGGTGTGGTGTTTTGATTATGTAAAAACGTGTTATATGTCCTAGAGGTATGTTTATTGTAATACAAATTATAAGAAATATCTAGATAAAATCTTACTGAGACTGATTTATATATACTCTTTAGGTATTAGGTTTGATGCTATATGAATATATGATTCAATTTTTAAGAACAAAACTAAGATGTCCACTTTGACAGATTTAGAGGTTGAACTAGGTGGTCTTAGACATCTTTTCCAATCTGAATGATTATAGGTTGAACTAGGTGATCTTAGACATCTTTTCCAGTCTGAATGATTCTACAATTCTATTATATGACAACTACTTGACATTTGGACTTTTCACTTCTTGCATATTTTAGACTATTTCGTGATTTTATTACTTCTTTAAGCTAGATCACACTTTTTTTTCTACTTGTACATGATAAACTAGGGTGTTTCCAGGATATGTCTTTCTCATAATAGTAGTAAAATAATCTGTATTGCACTGTAATAAATGGATTGAGGGTTTTCAATCAAAATTGCCATCAACATCATATTGAATATCTGTTGAGGTGTGGCCTTCTCAGAGAGGGTGGTGCTTTTACCAAATTACTCTTATTAATCTCCTAATTGATAGTAGAAAGTTATACTCTGACATTTAAGAGAATAGACTGTTGATGATGGATAAAGGACAGAATGGATTAATAATGGCTGCAAGTTTATCATGATATGCTAAAATCTTATCTTAGCAGAGTAATCAACACTTGGAAGGAAAGTCTAGGTCATGCGTTCAAATGCGCCACTTTTAAAAGATCTGAACAAACTTCAGAGTACTGTTTTGTGGTTTTATAGGTAGAAAAATAATCTCCAGAAAACATGTAAATCTCCAGAAGATAAGTAAAACAACAACCAGATAGATTCTGCTATGGAGTACTGTTCTAACAAGTTCTCATTTAGCTTGCTGCTCCTAAAAATGATATGCAAAGCAGTGTTGTGATAAATATTGTTTGCAAGTGAAGTAAACAACCTTGCAGAATGAAGATACCTTGGGACTACCTGTGTTTTTCAGTCTGCTATCTGAGGAAGTTGAATTTATAGTTTGTTTAATCCCTTTTGCTATTAATATTTTGAAGACTGGGTTAAGTGTAAACTCAGAAATTAAGGAGCCTCTCTAATCCTCCTAATATTTTGATACTTCAAATTTTATTGACAGACACATGAGAAGCATAATACAGTATGCTTAAAAAGGTGGATGTAGGTGGATGTTATTTACGATGATGTAAAAATAGAAATGGAGGTGCATCTTGTGATATTTGACATCTTGATTCTATAAGCAAGAAGTCTCAGTCATGTCCACAAATCCAAGCCACAGTCAATTACTGTATATCATGCTGACGAGATTCCTACAGTAGGTTTGCAGCCAAGGAAACCAGCTGCTTGTGGAAAATAGAAACCCCAAAACATGAGTACGTGAAATGTTGTCCTATCAGTGTCTCCAAAGTCAGGGCAAAATAACTTTGAAATGTTTTCCAAGTAAGATTACCTGTATGGTGAACAGTAGAAAAAATAGGTAATGTTCTTCTTTTTCTTTACATGATTCTTCAATATGTTCTTTTTTCTTTACATGATTTTTGGTTTATCAGATCGTTTGTGTTTTGTTTTATTCTACATTTATCTTTGGAAAAGTACTGTTAAAATGAGAATAGACTTTGATAAAGACATCTTCAGTTTTACATTTCTATGTATATATGTGGCATTTATTAAATAAATCCAGTAAAAAGTTATTACTTCTATTGTCTGCTATTCAGAAATTTGGCTGAAACTACTTTTTAAAATTAACAAAAAGATGATATGTGCGTGGATTTTTCTTGTAACTTCATTGCTATTGAGGAGGTATGGAAAAGGGTCAGTAACCCCATATTCTTCATATAATCAGGAATGATCAGGAAATGTAGAACTAAATATAGAGAAAAGGGAAAGTTAGTGAATATATTTGCATATGCAAATTAGCTTAATTGATACTGCTTGCCTCTACAGGGATTTTTCATTACAAACTGGAGTGCTACATTGTTCAGCTCATATTGAGTAATTTAGTAACTAATGAGACCAGTTTGCACTAATTTGCATATGATAAATGAGCTTAATTGCAGTAAATAACTTGGAGGCATAATTACTTAATTTTCCTGTGTTGCATGGCTTTTAAGTTCACGTATGAACAACTCAAGATAATTTTGCATATTTAAATCAGTTGCTTTTAAAATTCTTGAACAAAAAAGAACACACCTTACAATCTGAACTGTAAAACAATTAAAAGTAAAATGTGCAGTATTTTCAAATAAAATTTAGTATCTATAAAAGATATTTCTTAATTTAAAATACCAACAACTTCTTAAAGAATAAATATTTGGAATTAATACAAAATGGAATAGCTTTTAAAGTCAGAATAGGATAGAAAGATGGTATTTGTAATATAATAGAACTGTGTATCTGAACTGTAGTGAGTGGTACACATTTTGTATTCCTGCATACAAGAGTGATAACTTTCATAATTGCATTCTTTGCTTCAGCAGTGCCTATTCAGCTGTTAAGAAGCTGTAACACTTTCATATAGCATTATATTACCATACACAATAACTTAGATACTAGTTGTCTTAAATTGCATATACTGTCCTAACTCCACCTCGTTTTGTGTGAAGAAATCCTTAAATCAGTGAGATGCTGAAGTATCAGTGTGCAGCAAAATGCCTTTTTTTTTTTTTTTGTAGACTTGGTCAGTGGTGAGCAGTCATTAATAACTCTCATGACAGAGACTTCTACCCTGAGTTTCACCAAAAAAGAAAAAAAAAAGAAAAAAAAAGAAAAAAGGATCACATTTTCATTTCTGCTATGCCCCTAAAATTATTGTCCATTACATCCTTTAGATAGAATTGATACACTTGAACTACAGAATTAGACAGGGAAAGAAATCAAATGCTCAGCTAACAATTGCATTAAGTGTTTGGTCACATAGCAAGATCTGTTGTGCACAGGTGATTTGCTAAGTAGATGACATTTGTTGAATTCTCTATCTGAGCCATGAGGGGTCCCATCTACTCTCCTAGAAGATTTTTCATAGCCCTGCTGAATGGTTTCTTCAGAATTTTGAGACTGACTTTTCCCTTTTACTTTATTTCTCATATTAAGGAACCATTTTGAGATGAACGAAGGTCCAAGTAGTTGCAGTATTAGATTCAATGAGACAAAAACAACAGGATTCTATCAAGGTCAAAGGAAACAGAGGCTAAGTGGAAACATTCTGACCCTAAAGACTCTGTGTTCTTTGTCATCTTAGAGTCATGAGCCACAAGATGCAAAGCACATGCTCTGGAGATCCAGGAATGCAACACAATTCAGAAATGATAGCTTTAGTGGATGTGCAGTTCTAGCCCAGCCAAGTTATCTGTAGTATGCACTCAGGCTGTAAGCCCTGTTTACTTTGTAGTAAAAAAGAAAAAAAAAAAAAAAAAAAAAAAGAGAAAAAAATGAGGAAAAGAGGAAAAAAGAGGAAAATGAGTAAAGTCTCTTTTCTCCGAGTGAGCATTTTAAAAGTTTGTTTTCTATTTGCAGGTGGCTACTACCCGTTCTACCTGTCTTCCTCAACTGAAATAAATTTGTGTCTAGAATTGTGTTCTAGATGCTGATTCCATTACAGTCTTAGGTGTGTAGCAGCTGCAAATAAGAGTGAATCATACATGTGATACTCTGAGAAGTATTGATCATCATTGAAGTATTGACTCATCATTGATCAACTGAATGTTAATAAATATTATTAATATTTCAGTAGATACAAAACAAAAGGCTTTTTCTCATGTTCAACCAGAAAAATCAAGTGTTTTTATCAGGAGAATGTTTCTATTTTTTCCTAATAATGCAGTTAATGCAGTTTTATGAATTGGTGTTTTCAAATGCAACAAGTGTAGAAGCAAATACATGATGTGAAGGAAACTTCTATATCAGATTTTTTTTTCTCTGTTATCCACATGGGTCTTGTCCTCTGTTTCTGTTACTAGTTTTGCAGCACTGTGACACTCTTTGAAGGACAATGTTATTCTGTCAAGCTTGACAGACAAAAAGTAGAAAGAATTCACTATACATCTTCACTACAATACTTAGTGATGTTTGGAACATGTTACTATTTACCTATAACTACTATATTGAATATAACAAGACAATGACAGTATTCATTTTTTTTTTCTAAAAACATCTTGCTGGAGAGCATTTGAGTAAAGATTTTCATGTGCTGGAAGTATGAATGTTCAACATGCAGCCACTTTAGATTGTGGAATACCCGTGAGTTTGTTGTTCTTGTTGTTTTTGTTTTGTTTTTCTTAAGACAAAACAAAAGATTAGTGAACAGAATAAATTATTTACATTTTTGCAGTAATGAGTGATTATGGATGAGGTACAAAAATTGTGCAAAGTGTCATGGAGACAGAAGTTTTTCCTGTACTGAAAATAAGTACTAACATTTCACTGTATAAACACACTATTAGGAATTAAAATTGGCGATATGGTAAGGATAATCATAGTGGAAGAAGAAAATACATAGTTCTAAAATTTGCCTTCCCACAATATTTGAATCTTGTAAAACTTTGGAGTACTTTAAATAGATACAAGCAGTACAGGTTGACATTAAGTTTTGAGGTAGTTCTGTGGCTGGCTGGACCACAACTGAGTAGAAATCTGTTTTCTTCTAATATTTGAATTATTACAGAGAGCTTTATCTGACAAGAGAATGTCAAGTGGAAAACAGACAGGAAGGTGTTGCAGTGCTATAAAATATTAGGGAGAAGTTTTACCTTCTCATTTGTTATTTTCATTCACTCTAAGTATTACATATTGAAGTTAACTCTGTGTAACAGTGATCAACACAGAAATAGTGACAAGAGACTAAAGGTGAGGAAGCAGACAATGGTAGTGCTGATGGAGGATTCTTCCAGTCTGCAAAAGGTCTTAGCAGAAAAGACTTCTGCTGGCAAGGGCTGTGAAGAGCTGTTGCTAGTGGTGATTTTTGTAGTGGTGAGTGTACCTTTGTGAGGATGAAGATGACTTCATTTTTTTTTTTTTTTTTTTTTTTGCAGTCTGTATTGGGCTAAAGGGATAGACTACTAACCATCCTGTGTTAGTACGTGTTAAAGGTAGGCAAAAAGAGGGAAATGTGAAAAGTCCAATAAAACGTACAAAATTTAGGGTATGGTGAACAGAATAGGTCTGTGCAGTCTGTAAAATATATATATATTGTGATGAAGTAGTGAGTAAATTATGCATTAGTAGCCAAAATAAAGTGGAAATTAAGAGATCAATTAAGAGAAGACAGTTGTTGCAGAACAAATAACTCAGCAAAGTGATTCTGAACTTTCTCTTGGCAGTAAACAGCTGTGTGTAATGCAATGAGACAGAATGAGTATATAACAGGTCAGAACTGAAGGTTTGGAGACCACATAATCCCTCTATGAGGGACCGATTTCTATACCTAGGCTACTTTGTATGCTTAAATTTTGAATCTGAACCTCATCTTTATCATACAGCTTGTTTTTATTAAAAAAAAAAAAAAAATTTAAAAATCCCGAGATTAAGTGGCATTCAGAGCATTCAGATACAAAACCAAAGGGTGAACTGATTGCTCTCAACAAAGTGCTGTCCAGAAATTGAGCACGATTAAGGTAAAAAATAGACACCTAAATAGACATCTAAATCTCTATCAAAAAAAAAAAAATAAAATAAAATAAATAAAAAGAAGCTTTCAGTATACAGCTGTTTTATCTAGGAAAACTGTCAGTTGTATAAAGTTCAAATTAGTCATTCAGAAACAGTGAGATAACAGTAATAAATTGGATGCTGTAATGCCTTGGTATAAACTGAACAAAAAACATAGATTTATGGTATAAGAGACAGTAGTGTATATGCAGAGAAGATCAGCCGTCTGAAAGTAGAGTTTCTAACTGGACAGGATGAAAGAGAACAATTTCGATTGTAATTAGGAAGAAAATCGTTTAAAAAAAAAAAAAAAGGAATGAGGCAGGAGAATGTCATGATAGTAAGTGTTACATTGAAAAAAAAAAAAAAGAAAAAAAGAAAGATACACAGCCTACATGGAAAATGTAATTTGGAGTGACTTGAAATGCCCAGTTATTAACAGGTCAAACACATCAGCCAAACAGAGTTGAAAAGCAGGAAAACAGTGTAAATGCTGGTATGTTGTGAGAAGAGCCACAGGACTCTAGTAAGAAATGACTGGTATCTCAGCTTTGCACTGTGCCTTTCCAGGGTAATTCCAGGCATCTCCATCAGCACTTTCCTGTTTCTGATTTAAGGATAGATTCTATGTCACCTTTCAGTGGCTAAATACATAATCTACGTAGGAATCTGTTCAGGTTTGATCACCAGTCTCTCCTTAAGCACTTTGTAGATTGGTATTCTCAGAAGATCATCCTCTTGTAATAAAAGTGTAGAAGTCTTACACAATATGTTAAGTTACTTAGAACTTTAGAAATCAAATTGTGTATTTTTTTTCCAGTATAATTAACAGAGTGACGATATGTATTTGAAGCTGAAAAGAGGCAGAAAAACCCTCCAATAGAAATCGTAATGCTGCACACCTCTGTTCAGTGCTCTATCTTTGTTCTTTGATGCTACTTTTGCACTTTAAACATGTGTAAATGCCACTGAATGCTACGCTATGACTCTGGTTCTACACCGGTTTAAATTATAAAAGAGGTTAGCCTGATACGTTGCGTGTTTCTACAAAGGGCTGGGAACAAAGGCTAGATTTGAATCTGAAAAGGTTAACGGAGTTGCACAGACAGCATTGTTAAAAGGGACATCTCAGGTCCATTAGCTGGAACACAAAGTAAGAGGATTTCCTGGGTTCAGGAGACTTGAAAGGTGCTGATTTGCATACTCCAATTTGTCCCGGTCACAATAAATGCCTCAGATTGAATCCATAAGGGCAGTGCTTTCAATCTGGAGTTATGTCAAAGGTACAGCATCCACGCAGTTGCTGCCCAAGGGGTTGTATGTTAAAAGGAGACTGGGGGAGGGGTGGGAAATGCCAAATTGTTTTGCAATTGGAGCTTGAAGCAGTGCACTTAAACCTGCATTTTATATGGCAATTGTATATAAAAGTGTGCAGTTTCTTTTAATAAAGAAATTTTTGATCTGAGCAGGACACAGCATACCACAGTGTGTCATTTAATTCCTGGGAAAGTATTTGAAGAAAATGACATATCTCAGCACCGTTTGTTGACCGTTTTGTTGTCACCTGCTGAGTGTTGTCATTTCCATAGCCAGTGGGCTGTATTGAATCAAACAGAGGGAAGAGGTCATTAACAGAAATGGAGGACTTTCTGCAGCCTGTAGATGCTGAAGGAAGATTTTTTCTTCAGATACATCAACAGAACTCTATTTAATGGAGTCTACATTAAGCTGTGATTTGGGATTTAGCCCTGTTTTGAAGTGAAGTAAGGTGGCTTGAAAATATAGGCAGCATAAACTAATATGTGGGTTGACCAGAAAGAATTATACCTTCTATGGTGTTTGTAATGATACAGGCAAGGAATCCTGGTTTCGGAATGCCTCGGTCCTTTTTTTTTTTTTTTTTTTTTTCCCCAATCACAGCATTCATCAAGAAAGGAAAAGGGTGTTGATTTCCTATAAATAAATACAACTGGGGAAATACAATTGTTTCAGGCCATGCTGTGCAAGTTAACAGTGATATTTTTCTTCACTATCTTGAAATCACTGATGACATAGTTCGCAAGATTCCTCATTTCAGACCTAATGAAAATAAAAAGCACTAGAAATAGGCTTCAAGCATCCTTTGTACTCTTCAACAGAAGTGAAGGGCAGCAATGTGTGCCCTCTTTTTACAGAGGATCTGGCAAAGGGTAACATTGGGGTCTGCATGCAAAGAATCCTTAAATGGAGCATGTGCAGTTGAGATTCATGTGAATGCTATTGTTTCAGGCTGCTTTTAACTCTAAGTTATTTAATTATACTACCTATCTGTTAACTACATTTTCATAATTTTGTTTGTAAGGTCTAAATAAATGTAAATATTAATATTGAAAAGAGGCTGGGGGTTCAACCTTCACTACTACTGTAGAATCTGGAGCCCCAGATGCAGTGCTTTATCCTCCTGGATTTTAGGTATAAAGTTCAAGCACCTTTACTCAGACTTTAAAACACATAAGAGAACATATAAATAGTTAAAATAAGTGAGTTGTGTTTGTGGAGAGTGCACTCTGTTCTTGAGTATGTTATCTTTAAAGTAGTTGTTTTCATTATTCGCTGCTAAAATGGCACTGTATTAGAATTTCTACCTGCACAGAAATTACAAAAGATAGCATGGAAACAATTTATTTTTTTTTTGTCTTCCAGAAGTGACATAATTGTTTGCAATTACATTGTATCACATTTTCTTTTGGTACATTTTATAGGGTCACATAAGATGCAAATTAGTGCTGAATTCTGTTTATTGATTATGCACAGCACTTAGCCAATGAATTGTTTTCTTCTTTCATGTTTTCTCCATTCTATGGAGAACACTATTTAGGTGTACCCATTGACGCTAATGTAAGACTATACCACTTTGATAGTGTCTGATTGAATTCAGGTTTGATTGAATGAATTGTAAATTCTTTCTTACATATTCTAGATAGTGATTTATGGTGGGTATCATTGGTTTGCTTTGTGCTTAGTATTTGTGCTGTTTTTCCCTTTAATTGTATATTCTGCTGAACATAAAGATTTTAAGCTTTATGACTTCATTCATAGTTTTTCTAACATGGAGGTGGTAGACTATTTGCCTTTAATACACACTTTAAGGAGGAGAAAATATCCGTGATGTGTGTGTGTTTGTGTCCAGAAATCCTCCTCACATTTCCAGAGTGGCCTACAGCAGAGAACAGGAATTGCTCCTCCCAGGCACCATTACAGAGGACACCTTCTTTGCTGTGACAAAGAAGGTCTCATAGACCATTGATAAAAACATTTAATTCTTTACTTCCCCCAAAATAATAATGGTAGAAATACTTCTTCGTTCCTACTGTATGTCATTTAGGAGTGGCAAGAAAGTAAGAGTTAACAGTATAGAATCATTGAAATATTTTGGTCAGAAAAGACCTTACAGATCACCAAGTCCAACCATCAACCTCACCTGCTGAGTCCCAGCTATGTCCCTTATTGCCATGTCCACACGTCTTGTAAATAACGTCAGGGATGGGGAGTCCACCACTTCCTGGGCAGCCTGTGCCAATGCTTGGCTGTATTTTCTGTAAAAAAGTTCTTCCTAATAGCCAATCTAAACCTTCCCTGGTGCAACTTGAGGCCATTTCCTCACATCCCCTCACTTGTCACCTAAGAAAAGAGACTGGCACCCTCCTCGCTACAACCTCTTTTCAGGTAGTTGTGGAGAGTGATGAGGCCTCCCCTCAGCCTCCTCTTTCCCAGGATAAACAAACCTGGTTCTCTCCTCATAACTCTTTCTTTCTAGTCTCTTTACCAGCTTGGTTGCTCTTCTCTGCATATGCTCAAGCAAGAGTATGTGATTGGTCATCTTTCTTCAGGCCGTCACTAAATGCTTTGTAGTCCACAATAGAAAAAAACAATGTTTGTTTTATTGCAAATTAATGAAATAAAAGTTTGTGTGGAGGCTTAATATGTAACAGAGCTGTAGAGACTCTTAGATTTCCTCTGGACAGTCTCAAAGGCGAGTTACAGGCGAGACTTAAACTGAAAGGCTTTACACAGTGTTTCAAGTATTTGAAGCAACCAAACCTTTATGCCAATATGTATTGCCATAGTGGTTTAGAATTTTGTGGTTTAGTTATATAAAATATGCTGTCAGCCAACAGTACTAGAAATCACATGTAAGCCCTCTGTTAAATCTCAGAGAGAAAAAAAAAAAAAAAAAAAAAAGGACAATATAATTGAAAGAATGTCACAAAACTTCATCTTTCCTTTTGTTCTTTCTCTTTTTCTTTTTTTATTTTTTACTTTTATGTGTCTGAAATAGCACTGATCAAGACAAGGTTTTTTATCCTTTACAAATTATGCATTTGATCAAAATCAAAGATAGAAAATGGTACTCCATTTGATAAAAAATGTCTAGAAAATATATTAAAATTATACAATAGTTATCAAAATGTATGTTAGAAGGTAGGAAACAATTCAGAATTTCAAGGGTACAATGTTGTATTTCTCTATCAAAACAAACAAAAACAAATACTGGGCTCTGTTTATTATAAACCCAAGCTTTTTGGCCTGAAACTGGAAGTCATGCTTCCATGTTCTTCTGTTTCCAATTACTTGCAAGTAGCCATTTTTAGTATATATTACACTTGGCACAAAAAAAAAAAAAAAAAAAAAAAAAAAAAAGTTTTCAATTGTATCCTTAGTTATAGTCTCCTAAAGCTATGCCTGTGAAAGATTCAACCTGTATGGACAGCAGATAGTACTGCACCTTCTGGTAAAAAGCCCTGCTGTTGTCACTAGTGTAGGCACTAAGGGCATTGTGGGGTTTATTAGTTGTGTCTGCTTGGGCACCTTCAAATTTACATTTTAGGATGTGGAAGTCCACATTAGGTTGACCACATACTGTGGGAGAGGAAAGATGCTGCTTTGTACCTAGTCGTCGCATATTTAGGCTACTGGATTTGTACTGCGCCCCACACTGCCATGGTGTTTGCCAAAGGCTAATTAGCACCATTTGGCATTCCTTCTGCAAAAGTTTCCCCAACTCCCTAACAGATTATTCCTGATGAGGGCATGAATTATCTACATGTAGGAAGTTTGGCAGAAAGTGATTATAGCTTCTATTGCTGAATTTAGGAACTTGTATACCCTCGCTTTGCTGTAGAGTGACTTCCTGCAACCTCCCTCTTGGAGAGGCTTGGAGGGACTCAGGAATGTCCCTCCTCAGGATGTCCCTGTAAATGGAAAGTGGTGTTTCCCTTTTTCCTATCTGAGGAAATGGTTAACATTTCTTGATTTATGGATATTATCAAGCTTTGTTTTGTTCCCAAGTATTCAGGTATTGTTGCATTGTAAAGTCAAAGGAGAAAAAAAAAAAAAATCTACTGTTGTAGTTTTTCAAAGCAAACAAGGAAGAACAGTAGTAACAGCAGAGCACAGCATTTTAGTGAAAGTGGGTTTTATTTCCTTCAGTGTCAAGAATGTGCCTGTCAAGCGTGACACATGCAAGTTTCTAAGTGGGTGTCAATGATATATTGGCAAATTTTTACATATATATATATATATATATATATTTTTACCATATAGAACAATTTAGTGTAGTGTGTTTTCCTTTTCATAAAAATGTCTTTGTGGTGTCATCCAAATCTTGCACTTGCAATTCTTGGCTGTATATCTAGCGGTAAAAAAAAAAAAAATGTTTAGGATTAAAAAGTAATGGATGGTATCAGCAGAGCTCTCTATCCACAAGACAGGGAATGAACATTTACACAGTTTTCAGATTCGCTGCACTTGCAAGATTTCATCACCTGTGCCTAAATCACCAGGAACAGTAGAAATACTGGAAATAGATGTGTAGTGACATATGAAAGCTTTAAGGGATGCATACTATGCTCAGATAGTAGTTCTTAATATGGAGGAACCACTCACTAATCCAAGAAACATAACTACAGAGCAACAGCAGGCTCTGACCCACAGCAGACAGAGTATCGGGTTTATCAGCAAAGGCAGCAGCAGAGCCAGAAAAAGAAAGCTGATCCAGATGCCGGTGATACAAGCATCCTATCCAGACTTGGGCATATGGGTCCTGCATCTGTCAGTGTTACACCAGCAGTTGGCTCCCAACCTCGAGCAGACTTTGTATTCCCAATGAGTTAGAGATTCCAGCCAGCACAGTCAGTGAATGGATAAGCCAAGTCTTCTGAAGCAGTGCTGTTATATTGGAAGGGCAAGCTCAGGTCGAAAGAAGTCCTGTGAGATGGTATGAGGGCTCTTCCCATTCATGGCAAGATTGTGATGTATAAGTTTTTTTCTGCTTATGCTGGCATGTAAAAAGAAGTGACACAGTGAGGAAATGATAGCATTTTTTAAATGCCAACAGAAAAAATAATCTATCTGAAAGGACTGTAACTCAGTTTTTTATTTTTTTTCTTTCATGTTGAAAAGTTGTTAATATTTACTTGTTTATTAGCCTTGAAGAACCAGTATGGGTTCCTATGTCAGCCTTGATCCATAGAAACCTCAAAGTCACTTCTTTTTAATAAAGAAGTTCTCTGGCTGTATTGTCCCAGTTTCAAAACCCTGAGAAGGCCAAATCCCTTTGTGCCAAACAGAGTAAACTCAGAGAGTGAGAAAATCCTGTGATAGAAATGAGGCTTTCTACCTCTCCCCCCTTTCCTGCCACCCCCAGCATTTTCTCCATCAGCAAAGTTCTTTACCCACTACTGCTTTTCACTTCTATGAGCTAACAGGAGGGCTGTCCTTCAAGAAGCTTGAAACAGTAGTCATTTAAGAATGACCGCTTGACAACAACAAGCATCAAGGACACTATAGGACTCAGAAACTCAGCACATTGGACTCCTTTAGAAGATGAAGATGTGAAAGACAAGAAGTTGGTAAAGAAGATTCATCCATCTTCTTTAATTGCCTGTAATCTCCTTCAGAGGTAGTTGTATACATCAGTGGAGCATTTATTTCTTGCCTGACTTTAAGCCTTAGACTAAATTCATTATAAGCATTAAGTGGTCAAAATGCCAATGCCGAATTTACTGTTGAATAGGCTAGATATTTCTGCACAGAGAGAGGAAAGAGTGGACTGTGAATATGAACATGTTATCAGCTCTCCCCCACAGTTTTACTTGGATGTTTTAATTTTGAGAAGTTCTGGTCAACTCTTTCCAATATAAAATTTGTACGGTATATAGGGATTATTGGGAGCTGATCTTACAAGTCTGAAGAGCTGTACAAGTCTCCTCTATTTTGAATATGAGTGGTACTGGAAGGATTACTGAGAGTGCAGCATGTACTTCATAGCTTTTTAAATAAAAAATGGCAATCCTTTAAAATAAGTAGCCAATAATTATTAATTCATTTAGCTAGTACTATAAAAATGTTAGTCATTTGGAACTAATATGGCTTAACAGGCTTCTACCTTGGGGATTTCATTTTAGTTTAGCAATTATGTACTTTTATTTTAAAGTGTCGTTAATAACAGCAACAATAATGCTTCTCTTAAAGATGTGATTTTATGTGGTGTGTTTTTCATTTTTAATCAGTGCTTATATAAACTGGGAGAAGAGAGGTTTTGGTTTCATTTTAAAAGGGAAATGTTTCGAATTTAAAAAATCAGCAATAGAGGAAGATAAAGCAAGATGCCCATCTCCTAGCTCACTAAGACACAGGTAAATTGTCTTTATAAGCCTCTCTTGAGTTGAGATAAAATCAGACATGAAATTAAAAGCAGAATCAAAAATGTGCTCTGCTCAATTTCCTTTTTTTTTACAACGATAGTTCCATTGTATTTTTAGTTGTTGCCACTAATATATTCAGTACTGTGAATATTAGTTATTTGATTGTCCTGCCATAATTTATGACATACAATTCTACAAATGTTGCAGATGTCTGTCATCATAATCTTACTTCTTATATAGAATTTTATGCATTGCATAAGGAAAAAGTGTTTCATATTAGAAAAAGGAAAATTAAACCTTGGAGGTAATTCTCATAAAGATCTTGTTGGAGAATTTTGAAACCTTAAAAAAATATTCTGTGTTATTATTTTGCTGCTTGTGCTGTTTGACTAAACTGCATTAATTCCAGATTTTTCTTACTACAGAGAAATTGTGTCTTTTCTGGCAGAAACACTTCATTTAAACCAAACCAGCTATGTGATGTCGGGGGCATGCAGAAGGCTAATTTTAGAAATAGAAGGCATTTTACAACTATGAAATAAAGCTGTTGTTGTTTGAAATAAAGCTGTTGTTGTTTTGAATTACCCATTAGAGTAAGTTTTTTCTCATTCTGGACTATAGTCCAGAAAAGGAGAATTCTGCTCCTATATGTAGGAGCACAGACATTAACTGACTTGAATTAGATTTCGTGAGTGTCCTCCAGACATAAGCAAATCAAAAGGGCTCAAAATAACATGAATTTTATGAAAATAACTTAAGAGGAGGGGAAACATTTTTCTCCATTAATGTAATAGTGAAAATATTGATAAATTATGAATTTCGTTAAAATTGTAAGTGATATTATGATCATTCATTTTTATGTTTGTTCATTCAAACTGATGGAACTACGGAAACCCCCAAAAAAGGCTGAGTGAATACCATCGTATTTTACTGTCAGGCAGAAGGCTTAGTTGTGTTTCTTTGTGGTTGTCACTGTTCAAAATAGAAATACTAATAGGGAAGCAGTAGTGAACAACACTGCTGACTGTACTAATAGTAGATTAAAAGAACTGGCATAAATTTCTATTTGGGCATCCTATCTGTGGGGGATGGGGGGGAAGGCTGTGGGATTCAGCAGGTATTGAACATGCTTTCCTTTATGACCAAAATTCTAGGATTGTGATCCCTTCATGTGACTTCCTCAGTACCATCCATACTTCAAAAGATCCTGAAGTGGAATAATAAGAAAGCCACGTGACAATGTTGTGGTTTTGCCCTCCCTTTTTCCTAAATAACGGGTATTTTGAAATACTACTGTAGAGCTAAACCTTTAGGTCACATGTGATAAATTTCTAGCTAATCATCTTAAGTCAAATTACTCCATGAACTTTATGCTACAAGAGCCACAGTATGTAGTTAATGGCATTTTAAAAATTCAGTCAAAATAAAGGATGAGAACACCTAGCACAGTAAATTAATGTAGTGTAGCAAACATTGAATACTCATAGTTTCTACAAATAACTGCTGTTTTTACAATGCGGTACAAAGACCAGCATCTTGTAATGCACAGACTGGCTGAACAGAAGTCAGTTTAGCTGAGAAATAAGCCCAGATGCATTTCTCTTTGAAACCAAAAAGCCATAATGATTACAAAGTCTGCAATATCAATTTAATAGATTTTATTTCAGTTGTTCAGTTGAACATAACTGGATATTCACCCTGAAAGTGAGAGCAGTTTTCAGTTATATACAAGAGTAGAAAGGAGGAAATTCAGAGCACATTTTTAGCCAGACGTTTTCAGGATATGGAACCAACTGAATGTAAGAAAATGTGTTTCAGTGTTAAGCTTAAATTCCAGAAATGCTCCATTCTTTATTCAAAATGGAAAAGTTCTCAAATACAAAACAAATGGAACCCCTCAACCACAATTTTGTTTCTTATAAGCTCTATTTTGTTAGGAGTGTGTAAGCTGGTACTGTTTCCAATATGGATGCTACCTTCTCCAGCTGACATTTATGACAGCATCAAAGTGGACGTTTGGTTCTCTAACTTCTGATGCTTTGTAAAGAAGCAAGAAACATTGTCCAATGTGTGGACCTCACAGATGCAAATAATTCAATCCTATGGCTTCCCTTTTTTAAAAAACAATCAAAAACATTTAATCCTATTGCTCCAGTGAATGCTCCTGATTTATTTAACTGTTAATGAACCAGACCTGAAAACTTGGTACTCTTGAGAGCATTCATCATCTGTTTGGCTAATCAGTTATGATAAACTTGTTTGGAATTGTGTTCTGTGCTTCCATGCAACTTTACAGTCATATGCTTAACTTAAAATGTGCTTAAATGATTACTTTAGTAGGAGCATATAAGCAGAAGCAAAAAAGTTATCATAAGAATAACTGAAGAAATAGTATCCAGGACTGAATGTCACAAGCTGAGGGAAATGACTGAAAGTATTCTGCTATTGCAAAGATTTTTGCAGAAGAGTATAAAAGCCTTCATTATAGGTAGAAAGATTTCCTCCTTCATTTGAAGTACCTCTTTTAAGAACAAGGTTATTAATAGCTCCCTGCCAATATAACAAAATTGTTCATTAAGATTAGTTTATTTCAGGATAATTTCCTTGTTTTATTTTGTGCAAGCATATATTACACTGATTTCTGCTTTTAAGGAGAGAGTTATTTGTTGTTCCAATTCTTTTTTTTTTTTTTTTTTTCTTTTGCAGTTACTGTTGATGTTGTATTTTTTCTTCTGGTCATGTGACAATCTTACCTTATGCAACCATTGATCCCTCTGAGATAGGAGATTTTCTAATTATACCACTTACATACTTCTGGGCTGGTTTGATTTGAAAAATACCTGTCTGTTGCCATCAGCTGTTCGATTTTTGTTTGGTTGGTTTTGCTTTGTCATTGTTTTTGTTGTTGTTGTTTCTGATAAAGAAGCAGTATCAGTACCTAATGAGATTGTCACATGCTCAATGTTCTGATACCAAAATTTTCAAATTGCTTTCTTCATATAACTTTGCAAATCTAGAAGGCATCAGTGAAGAAAATTTCCATGACAGCGGAATTCTTTTGGAGTGTTCGGATTTTCTTAGTGATATAATCTTTTTTTCTGGGGTTTTCCTGATTTGAAACAGAGATTGTTTCAACCTGGGCTACTGAAATAATGGGGCTGTTGGAAAGATGTTTTAAATGTTTACACTTAGTTACTGTCTTTCTCACAGAACTTTATCTGGTCCCATCTTTCTTGTTTCACCAAATTAGAAAAAGCCTGAAATACATTCTTAACTTTAAGTTAGTAATCACTTGTTTAAAGTCCTTTACTGGAATGTAGCATTACCTTTTAGAAAGGTAACTCTGAAAAGAATGAAATCCAGTATCTTGTAATGTAGAATTTCCCTAGGAAATCATTTATGTATTGAGAATATCTTGTCTGCTAGTATAAAGGAATATAATTTGTTCATTGTGAACAATTGTAGATATATTGCCTAGACTGTCTGGTCAAGATGTAAGAACCTTACAGCAACAGTTTTTTTTTCCAGTGGAGCTTCAGTAGTAAGTTCTGTGACCAGCTATCACCACTCTTCTTCAAAATCTCTAAATCAAAAGTGTCTTGCATTCCACTAAAAATCTTTCTGATCATCATTTCTAAAGGTAACTTTTCATACAAATCTGGGCAGCTTCCTCTCCCAGAAAGACATCTAACTGAGACTCCCTGTTTCTGTTGAAACTATGAAACTTCTGTAGTTCTGTTGGTTTGTTGCCATGGTGTTCTTCTTTGTGTTTCTGCCTGCAACCAAACTATGATGCATTGATGGATTATTTTAATTCAGACTGTCCATGGTATAAACAATTGCTTTAGTAAAGGAAAGAATGTCATTAAACATAACTTAATATTTCAGAGAGACATTCTTCACAAAGTACAGTAAAATATTCTATATTTACTTTGATATTTTTTTTAAGTATGTTTTCTTAGGGAAAAGGAAATCTCTTTCTAGCAACCCTGAAATATTTATCCATACGACTCAAAATGTAGTAAAAGTATATTATGATACAATGCATGTTATCTTGAAGCCTCTTTTACTATGCTAGTTGTAAAAAAAAAAAAAAAAAAAAAAAAAAAGCAGTTTCTAAGGATAAGGAAAGATAAATCTCAATAAATCATAGTATTAAACTTTCAAAATAAAATAAAAGATTATCATAAGCTTCAGGTGAGATGCATAGACCAAACATCTTCAGATTTGGGAATAATCACTGGTTGTTTTGTAATAAGCAGTTACCAATTTACTGTGTGTACCATTGTGGCAATGTTTGCTAAAGGTGTCTTATGGAGGAACAACAGTAGTTACAACAATTTCAGTGCAGTTATTGGCTGTATTGGCCTCCTGTAGACCTAGAATCCTGAATACAAGTGTGAATTATATGCATCTCTCTTCCATTGAAATGCACAGCCATGGTCAAGTTGTCTGGATCTGAACTGAGAAATAATTAGCCTGTTCATTTGTTCATTCAAACTAATGACTTTTTTTCTTTTTCTTTTTCTTTTTTTGGTACTGTTGAACTGTATTGTTTATTTTGATCGTCAGTGCCTTGACTCCAGTCAGTTCTAGACTGACTTCTATGGACCAAAAAACATTATGTGACACCAGTCATCCATTTGTGGTGAATTTAGGGTACCACAGTCACCTTTGCAAGCTGATGAGAACAAATACTGAGTAGGCATTCTTGAGGCTCCAAAACTGAGCCTGTGTGAGACTTGAAGTAAAAACTCAGTTCGAGGAGCTGTATGCCATTACTGCAGTCAATGTTTTTGTTGTCTTATTACCTTTTGTTGTCTTATTACCATATTACCTACTGAGAACAAATTCTGACTAGGTTTATAGAAAGAATTTTGCAATATTTTGTAAAAAAATAAAAATATTATGCCTTGCATTCATTACCAGTTTTTCAAGGGAAAGATTGCAGAAGAAAGGTAAAATCTGTGCTATTTGTTTATTCTTCATGGCCAAGGTTGGTGAAAACCAGTTGTACTCTTTGAGAATGACTAAAATCAGTAGCAGGAGTGTGAAGAGGAAAGTGAAGAGCTTTTCCACTAATTTTTGGGGCCAGGAGGTGGGTTACTTGGGAAAAACTAGACATCATATTTTCATCTGTGAACTAAAATCAAATATAATGATAATGCTGTGTTTCTGGTCCATTAGTTTTTTCTAGTTCTCCTTTTAAAACCTTGTTTTTGGAATCCCATTGAGATTAGTCTAGTTTCCTTCTTTAGCATCTGTGAAATGTCATTAAGAGGTTATAAAGATTTGAAAAATGTGATTGACCATCAGTGAACTAGTTTGGACTCATTCAGGCACAGCAGACACGAAGGACAGTTCCAGGACCACATCCGATAGTTAAAGATTTTGCAAACATTCATTGTTTTGTTTTGTGTGGTATGATAAGCTACTGAGATTCTGAAGCACAATACAGCTTTTTGCTCCATACTGTTCACCAAACCAGCATTAGTGGTATGCTTTCACGTGAAAGAAACCAGAATTATATGCTAACAGTAGTCTTGTCTAGTTGTGATGATGAAGGGAAACATTTCTACACTCTCTCATAACCATCCTCTCATGGGCTTTGCAAAAAACTCTCACTGTTGTTTTATGTCTTGTACCCTTACCTGGCTATTGTCTTCACAGTATATCTTGTGTTGACCTTAATTCCTTTTATCCTTTACCCAGAGGAGATCCTTCTCTGATATTTCCCAGTGGGAGAAAAAACATCTTAAGCTTTGCCCCACTGAACAGAGACAGTTTCACCATGTTGGGCTTGACCAGAAAAGATCATTGTCTGCTGCTTCTGATTAAGAAAAGAAAAAAAAAAAAAAAAAAAAAAAAAAAGCCAATACTTTAACATTTGGGCCAATGAGTTACCTATGATTACAGTTAATGAGATGTCATCATGCTAGTGTAAATGGAACAACAGGCTTATGATGATTTATGTTATCTATGGTTATAGCCTTTAAACTATTTGTGATTTAACATGTTGGCAACATCAGGATAAGAAAGCTGAGCCTGCTTCATTCCAGCAGACTGTATTCTGCACACTCTACTTTTCATAACATATATGCTCTTCAATCTCAGCTTACAAAAATGTTTATTTACTCATATAACAGAGTCAAACAAAGTTAATTTGGGGGATTGTAGTTGAATTATTGTGGATTAGACTGTTATACATGGCAGAAGAAGGAAACTTGCCTGTGCAGTAACATTGTTGGAGCCCTGAGGCTGTTGGCTCAGCTCATGATGTATTGTTCTGCTAGTGTTTCAGCTCTCTCAGGGGATTGCTGGTCCTACTATAAGGTCAGGAGTTAACTACTTGTATTTTAGCAGTGTACTGATATCAATACTGCTCCTATGGAAACCTTACTTGACGTCATTTTCGGATCCTTGCTACAGTGGCCAAGCTTTAGTAAAAGTCAATAAGAACATTAGATTGTTGTCTGTATTATTACTTGCCACTTCCTGCCAGCAATCTACCAATTCATTAGCAGAGAGTTTTGGAAATCTCACTTGATTATTTATGCAGTCAATAGCAAGTCTTGTCTGCATTCATAATTGTTTGATTTTATGGCCTCTTCTTTAAACAAACATTGTCTATGGTAATGCGATGCCCTGATGGATGGGAAAGGTTTTGTCTGTGAATATCATTTAGATAATTAAAAATGACAGATGAAATCGCCTGCTGTCTTGACCTGTACTTTGTTCCCTCAGTGATGCTGAAGAGATGCTGATTGCTGTCAATCAAAACCCATTGGAGGTTTGTAAATTCCGGCTGCTGTGAACTCTGACCTCCAGTGTTGATCTGAAATAGATAATAACCTTGAAATTCTATTAGAATTTTAAAACTGTTTCACCAAAGGGGCATACTATATATTTTTTCTCTAGAACATGACTATTGAATGTGATTGTTTACTCCACACAATCTAGGCACAAAAGTAAATGTATTGTGTTTAACAAAACTTAATAGTACAAATCAGAACTAAAATCTTATAAAAATAAAATCATGTGTTCCTGTTGTTTCCACTTTAAGGCTGCAAATCCCCTTTAGGAAAATGTCCATTACAGTCTGCATGCTGGTGTCCAAATACTGTTTTGATTATGCTTATTGATTGAAAATCTTATAATGTTACCCTGATTAATGACATATTCTAACTTTTCACTGTCTCATTTTCTCATTTCCTCTGTGGTTAGTCTTTGAGACTTTTTTTCCTTGAAGAATGGTTCTTTTCTTAGGAACCATTGGGAAAAAAGCAAAAACAAAAAACCTAGAATATTTAATATGCAGAAAGCCCAGGCAGAAACACAAAAAGTTCTGAACCAACAACCACCTTGAAACCTGGGTCAAGAGATCAGGTGAATGAAGGGCAGTTGTCATGAGAATTTTTTTTCATTTCCTCGAAACTTCTGGGATCATAAAAAATGTTATTGTCTGTCTTGAGATTTGGGATTAGATTTGTTTTGGTTTGTTTTTGATGGAAGAAGGGGTTAAAATCATATTGAGATAATTTTGCTTTAATCAGTATTCTATTTTTAATTTTAAAATTACTGGGAATAGTAATTGCCAAACTTTTGCAAACCAAACACTCAGGTTTTATATATTTGTCTTAATAAGAAACACCAAATAAACACAGAATAAATGCTTTTGAGTCTAGTCATTTTTATTTTGGTAATTAGAAGATTGCAGCTAGTTCTTAAGTACATGTCCTTAATGGGATGGATGAATTTACTCAGTTACATACAGTAAGAGAAGCAACTAAACATGATCTCTGAGAAAGTAGTTGACAAAATTTCTTCCTTCTTTTTTGAAATTTAATGTGAAATTTTAGCAGGCCTGGTTTAGTGACTAGTATTTTCCATAATAATCTTGATTTGGTGCAGATAAAATAATTTAGACATTTTGTCATAGGTGGAGCAAAATAGATCATAGAAAATCATACTCAAATGTTGTATCCAGAATGAACTGGAAAAGGTAAAACTTGCATCCACAAATCAGTTTAGTAGCAATTCTAATTTTGTTTTCAGTGGGCATATCATTTCTTCCCTGAAAGGAAGCTGGTGAATATCTGATAACTTTTATTTTCTGATTTACTTTCATTTGGAATAAATAAATAAATAAAAGGACAAGGGAAAGTCAATGTCTGTAGTAGAGACTAAATACGTCTTTATTCAGCTGGGGCAGATGTTTTTCAAGCTTTTCACATGTCTTTAATAATGCAACTGAGTTCCAGTGCCTGATAACCCTACTGTGGTAGTCCATGCCTTTTCTGAACCAAAAAGGCCTTTTCTGTTTGTTACAACAAGCAGGCAAATGGATTTATATAGACAATTATGAGCAACAATGGAAGTGTCTTAGGTTTTGTTGTGTTCTTGCAGCTTTCATATTCTGAAGTCTTGACGTGAAACATATTCCTTTAAGTAGTTACATTTTTAAGCTCTTGTGTAGAAGGGTCTCCTTTTAACTGAGTTTAAATGGATTGTTTGAAAAAGTTTATACTTACATTTATTAAAATCTTGGTAGTATTCCATGATTAGTCGAAAATAAATTCAGGGAAAAAAAATATATATATATGCAAAAGAAGAGACTGAATGAAAAGTTTCAATGTGATTTATTTTTTAAAAGCGCAAGCACTGTTGTACCCTAAATTTAGATACAATGAAAGTTAGGTTTGGATTTATAAGCATACTCCTGAAGAGATATCTCTTTGCAAGTAAGTTTGTTTTACCAATCGGATCCTAGCTATAATTTATAATATCTACTTGTCTATAAACACGTCTGTGGTTTAAATAAGTGCTGATTTTGTAAGATTTGTAGTAAACGTGTAGTGGAGTAAATCTGTAAAATATTACAAGTAATTTGCTACTGAATGAATCCCATCCATTTTTTGGAAATGGGATTTTATTGCTGAAGTGTCATTCCTAGATGTAGCAAGAAAATGTTTGCTGTTGATTTTGAGGAGATTAAGCTGGTCTAAAATTGCTGCATCTGATTTAAAGTACATAGTCTGCGCATCTATGAGTATAAAGTGAGATTTCTTTTAATTCAAAAGGGCTCCTGAGGTTATTATTTTGCTACAATATGAAAATGAATTGTGACAATACAGGCCTGATTACAAGCCTCCCAGGCTATCCCACTGTGACAATTAGCTCCCAATTGTTAAACCATTTATTTATTAGAACATTAAGGGCCAGTGCTGTCTTGACTTGCAACTGGAAATGGATTATTACCAAGGTTGGTTATGAACACAAAGGACTCTCAATAAAGTGTTTTATTGGACAAGAATAACCACACATTTCAAGCTAATTTAATTGAGTCACCTCTAGTACACTCCAAAAGAGTTATTAAAAAGACATCTGTAACAGGTGGTTCACTTAATCTAATAGAAATTTGTTTTGAATGTTCATAAAACTTTAAGCTATTCTCCAGAGACCATGAAGTAGTTGGCAACACAGTAACATGATCCAGGAGTTTAAAAGGTGTTTACTAACTCTCCATGGCTTTTCATGCATTCACAAGTTAATTTACATTGACCATTACAACAGAAAGTGTTCTGAAAAAGGCAGCACTTTCTGTGCATTGGTGTTCATACCCATATGTGCTTGGTTAAGAACCTGTAGCTAGACTTTGATGTACTTTTATTTATTTATTTTGTTATAAAATATTCCCCAGGAAAACTGGTTACATAGCAATGTCTCACGAATGCACACTAGCTTCCAGAAGACAATATTTTACTGCGTAATAATTATCAGGCTAAGTTTGAAAATTCTGTTCAGAAAAGGGGAATGCTCCATCCTACAGTTGGCCTGCTCACCCCAGAATCCACAATTCAAATCTGTGTTCAGCATAGTTCAGAAACACTGAACTAAATCTGTATTTTCCTTACTCCTGGTGAGAGCACAAACTGATGATTGCTCTAGGTTGGATCTCAGTATTTTAAATGTTTACAGCAGCTGGAGTTTGAGTCTGGATCTGCATTGTACCAGTAAATACTGTACAGTACCAGTACAGTTTTACTGTACCAGTAAAAGCTTCTGACTTCCTATCATTTTCACCATGATTTGGCCTGTTGGGGTCTGTTTCACAAAGTGATAAAAAACAGTTCTACCAGCACCAGATATGCTCCAGTTCCACATTCTGCATTTTCAGTTCCTTTTTCCATTACCAGCACTTAGGAGAATTTCTGGGTTGGTGCCTCCTCAAAAAAATGGTATATAAGAGATCAGTATTTCACTGCACAGTTCTACTGAAGATTGTTTGGGTTGTGTCATCAAGCTAGAGACAAGTTTTAGATATCTCCATGTTACTATGGAATTAGTTTCAATAGTAATTCATTTCTGACTTGGAATCTATGACTAGTTCTTCTCTATGATACAAATCCTATGAAGGTTCCATTGTGCTTCTGCTTCAAAACATGTTTGGCTGCTGTGCCTATGGTACCCAGAAACAGATCTGCATTCCACTTGGAAAGAGGCAGATTTTCTTCAGTTTGGGATGTATGTATCTGGGATGTATGTTGCTGAGATCCTTGAAATCTACACAGCTCTGCAAAAAGACCACACACAAATACTAGTCATGTATTTGGAAGGGGCCTGTCAGCCTCAGTAAATACTAAGAAGGAACTTTCATCTTCCAACAAATACTTGCTTGGGTGAAAACTCAGACCACCAAGACTTGAACATCCATATCTCCTTGTGTCTCTCTCTAGTCATCTTTTCCAACCTTTGCCCTTGCTTTCTAGACCCCATGGCAACTGTAAAGCAGTACTCCTGCTTCAGGGGACTCCATGCAGATGGAGAGGGGGATATAAGAAGAGATTTTTAAAGAAGACAGCTGAAAATAGTTGCACAAAATCATCACTACCTCGCTCTCAGCTAAAGGCAGTCAGTCTAGAAGATGGATAACAGAGAGTCAAGTGGAGAAGTGGGCACAGGTTTTCCTCTTTCTGTCTAAAGAGGAATCATTCATTTCCAAATCTGGACTAAATGATCTGTAGTTTAGCTGAGAGAATATCCAAGTTTAGCCGTACTTTCAACTTTACTGTTTGTTTGTAAGGTACTTTACTATGAACTGTAGCTTTTTAAGGAAGTAGTGTTTTGTATGGAAAGGAATGGTGGGTGAAAAGAAAATAAGATCTTTTGTCTTTAAAAAAAAGAGCATTAATATGGATATAAGAAGAGATCTGAAACTTTATGAAGCTGAAAGTGCTTGTGTATGTATGTCATTACAGTTTTGCTGCTTGGTTTTAAATGCATCAAAATAATAGGCATAAATAACATTTCAGCATATATTAGATAAATGCTTACTTTATGTCCACAGTTCTTTTTTAATGCAATGAGAAGAAAAGGCAAGCATATGCTAGAAATATTCCTAAATATTCTTAATTTTTTAGCAGAATTCAATACCATGTCTGAAAGCTGCAGTGTTATAAAACATAGGTAGACAGTTTTGAATGATTTTATTACTTTTTCTTCTTCTTGAAGTCCATGAGAAAATAGTAATTGTTAAAAGTTTTATCTCTCTTCCTGGTTTACATACAAGTCAGCGTGCTAGACACTGTACTTTAAAAAATTTAAAGGAAGTCACACTATCTCTTTGGAGGAACTGAATTCATTTTCCCTAAATGAAGAATTAATAGCTTACAGTACCTGAGATATAAGCATTGCTGTTTGATTCTAAGCTGCTGTATTGTGAATTTATTTCATAACTTAGGCCCTGGAAAATACAGCAACACAATGCATCACTGATACAAGAGTGATAGATTTAGAAAATGTTTAGAGAGAGTATTCCGCCTAGACCAGTAGGAACACCTGCTTCTATTATTCAATCACTGATAAAATGGTAAATAGCTTATGTCAGTCATGCAGCTTGCATAAAGCTACATAGTTTGCCTGTAGGTTTGGCCTTTTTTTTCTCTTTTTTCCTTTCTTCTTTTCTTCTTTCCTTTCTTTCTTTTCTTCTTCTTTCTTCTTTTTTTTTTTTAAAAAAAAAAAAACTACATGTTTTGTATTCAATTTCTTTGTTAAACAACACCTTAGAATTATAGGATTGTAAATGGACACTAACACTATTTTTATCTTTGTTCATGTTATCTGGAAGTGCAGCTCTGCATGTCATACCTGGAAAAGAAAAGGATGTTAAAGCCATTCTATGATTCTATAAACTAACTGTTGCTTTTTAATATTGGGGTAGAATCCACATGATCTGTTTGGTCCCAAGTTTTTTGTTTGTTTTGTCCTGTTCTGTTTAACTAATAAGCTGCTGGGCTTCTCCTTTGAATCTGTGAGAATGGGAACTTTGATGCTTGAATCCTCCCACATACTGCTTGCTCCCAAGTTCATTAACCATTATACAAACAGAAGAAATAATGACACTGCAGCTTCATTTTTGTTGTATAATGTAGTGTATAATGGTAATCATATTCCACCCAAAATAATATTTACCTGAGGAAAGGTGACTTCATCTCAGGTTTTCCCTCCAAGAGTAACCTTTTTACCATGATAGATTTTAGACAAGACAGTTGTACAGACTAGAGCTTCTGAAAATATGAATACTATCCGTGAAATGATCTATTCCTGATTTTTGTAGGTCCTTTCTGGGCCCATTGTAATACTGCTCTCTCAGAATGGTAAGGGTATTTCAGTTCATCTGTGTGGAAATAAATAGTTAAATAATCCCTAGGTGATATTAGATAATCCCCATAATGGCTTGCTGCCATCATGTGTGTATTATGGCGTTCAGTCTGGTCATACCATTTTACAATTTTTTTAAGGAAGCAACGGGAGCAGCGCTTCCAAGACAAAGCCAGACTCAATTGCTTTTAAAACCTGCTTTTAAATACGTACTGCTGCCTGTGCTTAGAAGGGCTAATACTTTTCGTTATGAGACTTCCGTCTGATTTATTCGTTGTTTTTTTCAGAGCTCTTAACACTTGCATTGTTTGCAAGAGGGCTTAAACCCTCTGCACAGCTAAAACCCCATGGCTGCAGAAATGTCTTTTTTTTTTTTTTTTTTTTTCCTACTGGAAAAAAAATCAATTTTCTTTGTCCAAAATATATAGTTTTGGAGGGGAAAAATGGTCATGTGTTGCCTGCACTGCTGGCAATGATGTGGGAAGCTGTCAAAATACTGATAGAACAGGTATGAGTAGATGTGGTAGAGGAAAGTCCCCAGATTTCATCAAGTTTTTGTCATTGTTCTGCTCCAGAACAATTCAAACTATTTATTATCTCTAATTCTAATCAAAGTCTGAGGCGGTAATACCATTAGAGCAACTGCAGCAACTAGACATACTACACTGGGAACCCTGACAACAGACAGACAAAAAGAAGTGCAAGGAGAAGTAGGCTGTAGCCAACAGGTTCCCTTCTCATGGCCTTGGCAACCCACCTTCCTCTTCCTTCTTGTTGTCAGCAAAGTAGTTAATCCTTTAGCATAAGATACGCTCCTATGTTCAAATGTCAGAAATTCAGTCTTTCAAGGCTGAATATACAAGTTTGATTTGTACAGTATTGCATGCAGATGAACTTTATTAACTTTTTTTTCCTACCAATAAAAAGGTCAGCAGTCTTAAAAGCTAACAAAAATAATAATAAAATCTCCAGTAAAAGAATAGTAAGAAAGTTAATTACTAAAAGGTGAAGCATTTTCGGATTTATATTTTTCTGTACATCCTTAATTTGTTCCTCTTCTGTGTTTTATGATAAAGTCTTCAACCATATGATCACATACTGTTTTGTCTGCATTATTCAATATGCACAAAAGACAAGGTCCTGAAGAGAACTCACGGCTGTATAGAAGATAATACATGTAGGGGATTTTTTTATTATTATTATTTTCCCTAGTAATGGAATTACATAAAAGAAAAAAAAAAAAAAAGATGGAGTTTCAGGAAGAAAAAGATTGGTCTCGTGAATGATAAAAGTTCATATCATACCTGAGAACTTAGTTTGATCCCTGTTTCTGCCAGATTTTTTATACAATGCTCAGTTATTTAAACTGAAATGTTGGCAGGAGGCCACTAATTGTGCATTCCTCAATTCCTTGACATCAGTTCAAGGTCATAGAGGCAGGTATGGAAAAGATCAGAGTATACACAGCTGCAGTATGTGAGAGTTCATGCTAGGAATTGCTAGGAGTTGGACACTGCACTCAACACTTTAGACCAGACACTTTAGAAGTAATACAGTTTCGTGTTCCACTGCAGGCTGTGCTACCTATTAACTTTCTGACCTCTGGGAAGTCTCTTTGTCTTGATTTCCCCACCTGTAAAATGGAGATAATAACACTCTCATCTCTTAGTGGAGATGAATTTATTAATGTTTACGAGGCATGAAGATTCTGTGGTGATGAGCACTCTAGAAACACCATGAGGAAATAAACAATTCTGCATTCACTGCAGGCTTTTGATGGTGTGCAGTAAATAAAACAGGGGCCAGTAATAGCGTGTTAAGGATAGAAATATTGAAGAGCTGTCTCCTTCCCTGAGCAGTATTTATCTTGGGCTTCAAGTGAGGCAAGGGGCTGCTGTGAAAAAATATATTGTCCTGTAATTAAAATTTGCGTCACTACAATTATGCATGGGGGTGGTGGTGTGTACGTCAGTTTTGCCCAGGCGACCTTAATTCTGGCACTTGGTAGCTTTTGGGGACCTGACTCTCTCACTTAAATAATATTTTTTAATTCTTTTGTGGAGTCTAGTGACTCTCACTGCGTACAGGAGAGAAGGAAACAAACTAAATCTATCCCTTAACAATGCTAGTGTGGTCCATTCTTTGTAAGGAAGAACAAGCAAAACTGAAGGTGACTGCAGTTAAGATACAGGTTAGCTCAGTTATGCCATAGCTGTAGGCACAAGGCAGCACAGTTGCCCAGGTGTGCCCTCGTGTGATTTTTTTTGTTGTTGTTTAGGTTTGGGGTTTTTTTTGAACCCCTTTACAGTCTCAGTTTCTTATGGTCCATATGAAAATCAGCATTCAACCAGCACCCTCAACAACACCCCACACCCCCAGCATTTTCTTGCAGTTGCATTCCATCCTTCTCTCTTTAAATCAATACCAGACTATATTTAATTCTCTCAAACCATAGCTCCTTCCTGCCTTTGCTGTAGCCTAGTCTTCAGAGGCTGATTGGAAATCAGCTCAATCTGAAATCAGGAAGGGTTGAGTCATAGTTCACTTGGTTCCAGCTCCAAATGTCACTTGGCGATCACTTTTCCCAACTCGGTGGTAGAAAATGAAATATGTAGAAACTCACCTCACTTCCCATAGAGATGAGATGGGAAAAAAACAAAAACAACAATGCTCTCAGTGTTTCCTGCCTGCCCCTAGAAGACATTTACGCTTTGAAATGTAATTGCAATCAACTACAGTTTTAGTTTTTCTATAACATTTAATTCAGGAAGTTTGGGTCAGCAATATGCTTGCATTCTATTGAGTATCTGCAATTATTTTCAGCATACTAAAAGATACATCCACTAGTCCTGACAAACAGTGGCTGATTCTGAACATCTATGTATATACTGGTGGGTAATTCATCTGAGGAAGAACAGTTGCCTAGTGTTCATTCTATAGTGACTGCCAGAGCCACAAGTGAGTAAACCCCAAGTTAGAGCAAGAAACACACAACCTGTGAAATGCATTCCAGGTCCTTTCTGTGAGACAGAAAGTAGTAACCAAAGACCTTCTAGAACTTTTGTATGGTGCTCATGGCCATCCTTATTTCACCATTGCAGAAATGATAGGTAGTATGGATGAGGGTATGAGAGTACTACCCTCTTTCTAATTAGCTCATTACTACAGAGACTGTCAGCAGAAATGTGGCAGTAGTTAGGGCATACTGACATTCCAGGTTTCAAATGTACTCATTAAATCATTTTTTAGATTTATTGTCAAGGTAATAAAGACAGCTCTTGTATTACCTACAGTATTTGGAGTAGCTTACCCAGTCAAACTTAAATTTTCAATCACTTTTCTGAAGTGTATTTTCAAATCCTAACAAAATCTAGGCCTTAGGTTGAGTAGGCACTTATTCTGGTAGTCTTTGAGTGGAACTCCATGCCCTGCTGCTTTTGGAGCTAGTGGCAAAGGCGAAAACAGCTTCTGAAAGTAGTCATGGAAACAAAACGGTGTTTTGCACTGAGACTAGCCATTTTTTGTGTGTTGAACCAGTTGTGTTGCTGGCTCCAAGTCTGTTAAATTGGTTTTAATAACTGATGATCCCATATTGCTGGCAGCATTGGTTACTGTCTTCAGAAGCCAGAATACTGAAGCCAGAACACTGAAAGTGAGTGCGACCATCAACCATTTGATTACAAATCCTAGGCACGTGCCTAGTCCTGAAAGATATATTGAGGATCAAACACCTTAGGACAAAAACTCTTTATAATTTAATCACTGCTCCTGATTCTGCTGTCTGCCTGTTAATTGCTGCATGCTGCTTATATTGTCTGACCGAAAAGCCACCCTGTGCTCCTTTAACAGTCTCACCTTAAAGAACAAAATCAGGACGATTAGACAATTTTCTAAAAATGCAACTCATTTCATTATATATGAGAGATGTGCTTGTGTGCTCTGGCAAACCAGAAGCAATGAAAGTAGTCTCCAAAACGTATCCCCCCTTGATAAGAACACCATGTGCTCTACAGTTTTATGAGCTGTGCCTTACCTTTGGCCTGTGGAATGCATGTGAAATGCTCCAGAAAGAATATCCAAATTGCTGTCTTTGTTCCTTTTAATGGCTTGTAACTCTAGTGAAATGACACAATTCCATGCCCTCAGCTGCAGAAGCTTCTAAATTGCAGGCAAATATAATTCACTGATAAACTTCCTAAAAGCAAACTTAAATAGTCTGACACTAACTGCATCTGTGGTTCCTGGAACTCTCTTATTTCTGTCAACTCCTCTCTGATATTTAGAAGTCTATTTGAAATCAGATGGGACTTCATTCCCAAAGTCCAGATCATCAGTTAAAGAGCACATTTGAATCCTCTGTTTTATCCCCTGCCAAGATCATTTCAATTTCCCTGAGGCATGCCTCAAATGCGGTTATCTAAGTAATGGGAGATGAGATCATGTCATTCCCGATCTCAGGTTTCTAGACAACGCCCACACTCTGGGACAGCAAAAGCTCACTATAGCGAAACCTTCAACCAAATATTTACACAGAGTGTTTACATACGCATGGGAGCTTTGACGCTGTGCGAGTATTCTCCTATCCAGGGAATCACCTTGTTTTTATAAGCTGACACTATTTACATGACTCTCAAGTCAGCTCAAATTCCTGATACTTCAGTGTTTGCTTGAAACGTTTCGCAAAGGGTTCTGATTCTCCCCTTTTATGTTACTTCACTTACAACTCTGTGACACTATGCACAGAGAGAGTTTACACACAGAGAAATCATTACCTTCACTTCTGTAAATTTCTTGGATCAGGCTGTCTCTTCATCAAATGCTACACTGACAGTTGTCTCTGAGTTATCAGTAATATGATGTTCTTAGATGACTGCGGGACAGCATTCCTTCTCTGTGTACTTAGATGAGTTTACTTGAGCACCCTATTGCACATATGCATTATGGAAAGAAAAGGGATACCTAGAGTCTCAAAAAATGGGACTGAATAATAATCCTACATTGCTCTCCGAAATAGGTCTGGAGGATTTATTTGGTAATGTCTCCTAATATATCATTATAAGATGAGGTCCAAGTGCACTTGTTATTGTTGGTACTATATTTAATCTTTAATCTCTTTTCTCGTTCAAAATGACCTCTATGTTTATCTGTTCTAAAAGCAATCCCCCCAAACAAGTAGCTAAATCTCCTATTTTTCTTCATGAAATCATTGTCTTAGATTTGCAGTCTGTAAGATCTTGTACCGTGTTGTATAGCTGTTGTAACTGGTGAAAAAAACTCACCACGTGAATGTTTTCAATGCCAAAAATGGGAACTCTCAGGATGAGATGTCCTGTAGTTCTTCCACAGGGCTGAGGGTAGTTTTTATTTTGTTTGCTGTTGCCTGTGAATTTTGTGATTGATGGCATTTCAGTTCATATATACTTGTTTCTGTTACCTTTCAGGTTTGGATATAGACCTGTTCTAAAAAGTGAAAAAGATGGAGAGAAAGAGTTATGTGCCTGTTCAGTCATACACTTTTAGTGCTTGGAAGGTTTCATCATGTCAGAATGAGACTTCACATGTCCTCAGCAGGGTGTCATTCACAAAGCTCAATTGCCCATAGCTTTGCTAGTTATAATTTGCAGCAAGGTATGCAATTTACCATAGGTCTCTCTGAATTTATGTTTAGTACTTTTTTGAGCTTGGACTTAAGTCACTGCCTCTGTTTATATAGACCTTGGCTTAATCAGAAAGTAAGCTGACATTTGTGGGACTGAAAAATAGTTTGAGGAAGTTCCTGTAGGGAGTTTTCCTGCCTCTCTGAGCCTTCTTAGTTTGCAACATTACTGGCTCACATGTGATTTGTTGCTTGCATTTTCACCCCTGTAAAATGGTCAGCCAATGTTAGTTCCCAGGCATTAGGAACTACGTTCTCCCCACCTGTAGCTTCTTCTAAGAATCCCAGGAACCTTCCAGCAGAAGCTGCACTTCTGTAGCCAAGGACTTGTCCACTGACTAAGGCCTACTAAGGTCTCTTAGGGTTAATATATCTCTCCAAAACTTTCCTGTACTTTGAATATTGCCTTGCTTGCTCCTGGGGCTCTGAATGAAAGGTGAATGTTAAAAAAACTCTCTGGAGTTTATCCTGGCATTTTACAGTTTCAAACACTGTAGTGTCTCAGCTACTTTTAATGCTCAGTAATTTGTGTGATATGGGACTTTTCCCTGGTTTTCACCCTTTTTTCCTCCAACATGTCTAGGAGTGGCATCTAGTCAATGGTGTGATGTGGTGATGATGTAATGAGAGCCTGATGCAATCTGTTTTGCCCAGATGGCACCAGAGACTCTTTGGCTTGTATTTTATGTTCCCATCCAGACCTCTTGGCTTTCAGAAACACCTAGTCAGTAGAAAATACTGGAATAGGTAGGCCATGTGAATGTGGTTCTGTATTTTTAACCTAACCTTGAAATCCAAAGATCTGGGTAAATTTTAACAGTTTTGGTGGGGAAAAAAAAAAAAAAAAAAAAAAAAAAAAAAAAAAAAGGAAGGCATAATATTTAATATGTAAAGACAGATGAGAATCTGTGTTAAAGTGTTCAAAAAATGGCACAAGTTATAACAAATAGTGATTTTACTGATTCCATGTGAAAATGTATAAAGTACAGAAGGAATATGCATAGTTACTCCATAGGAATCAGATCTGTACATTTTTGAAAGGATATAGTAAATTTATATACTAAACAAGAAGGAAAAGGTAGAGGGAAGACAGAAAAGCAATGGGAAAGAACTTAAGAATCAGTGAATTAGTAATTAGTATAAAAGTGTGCTAAATTTTTGAATGCTCATTTCCCTTCTTAGTGAGTAAAATAAATCAGAGAAAAAAATCCAAAGTCTCCTTTAGGGCTATGTTATTGAGATTTCTTTCCAGCTCTTCACAAGAGTATAAGACTTCTAATACGCAGTACTTAACTGATTGAGGAGTTTGAGAAGTATTGTACTCTGTCAGACAGTAAGTGCAACCTCTCCTGCAATATGGAAGAATGAAATATTAGAGCTACTCTCTGGCTTAGCTTGAAATGCTGAGCGCTGCCTTCAGAGAAGAACGCATTTGATTGTGAGACAAGAGCGAGCCATTGCAAGGCCTCATGGAAAAGCATGGGGGTGCACACTTGAAGAATGCAGCCTCTTGGAGTGCACAGAGAGATGAAACGGCATGCTTCTGCACCCTGTAGATCCAAGTGAGATGGAATACAAAATCCATCACTGCTAGAAAAACAGAAAAAGGTAGCTTAAATAACATCAAATAGTTTAAAGTACTTTGTTACGGGGTTCGTACTTTGTTTTTGAGGTTCGTATCTTAATTGACTGGAGAATGCATCAAATTGTGAGGTGCAAGTCCCCTTTTCAGCTACTGTTGAAAATATTAATACAGAAAAATTAAGTTAAAAAAAATGTATGGCAATAGTCTGTGCATATTCATTAAGTTATTAACCCATTATTGCTTATTTTTGTTTCAGAAGATTCTGCAAGTCTAAACAACTAAAAAAAATTACAATAAAGCATACATTCCTGTGATCTATTTTCCGTTATTAAAATATACCAAATGTGACCAACTCGTGGGTTTCCCATCTGTATTTGCTATGGAGCAGCTAAGCATTGTGATGCAGCCCTAAATGTTACAGAAAGAGACCTCTTCTTATACTGTGATATTATATTGCTTGTCTGCACATGGATATGTTCCATATTAATTGCTCCTGATTGTCTCCATGTGTGAACACTTTTATTCTAGAACAAGAGAGGGTGAAACCCAACTTTCAAACCTTACAGAAATGAAACCCTCTTGATGAGAAATAACAGTGCCCAAGCATGCAATTAATTGAGAACAGCTACTGAATTATGGAGAGATGAACAAAGTCTGAAAAGCCCATAAACTCGCATTAGCACTGGAAGGACATAGAACATAGTTGTTTATATACTGGAGAATATTGACACAGGCCATTTAACTGACAGAAGTGTACCAGTTTTACCACATGTGGCCAAGGAAAAGGCTAATCCCATTTGATTAATCCAAACATATTCCAAAAGGAACTGGAGCAAGGGATTGCCTGGCATAGGAGGAATCCAAAAAAGATTAATACACCTCTAGTGTCTAGGAATTTGAAATGCAGTTTCAGTCGTGATATTTTATGCTACTTGGCCAACATAAAAAGAGAGTTCTTAGCAAGAGCATTCTTAGTTTCATTTCAGTTTTAATCATAAGCGGTATGCACAGTTTTAATATGGGAGTTCTTAACCATTAGGTAGAGATAAAGTTGTTTTTCTTTCCCTTTACTCAGGTTTGTTGTCAGTTTAAATAAATAGACCATTTTCCCTTTTAACTCTCCTTGCCCCAGAATGACAAACCACTTTGTTCGTATTTTTGACTCTGTTCTGGTCTTTCTCTTGAGTTCAGTTCATTGGTGTTCTTTGTGATATCGGGAAGGAAAAACAAAGAATGCAAGGACATTTCTGTAAACAGCAAATACGGAAGTGATTGTTCCTCTCTCTTATACATGGCACAAAAAGGCTGCTTCTGTTAAGGACTGGATACAGTTTTATGTCTCTGTGTAGTATAATCTTGTGCAATTACCTCAGTGTGGTTCAGAAAAATAACTCCGTAAAAATAGCCATGTAGGGTAACACGGCTGTTTCTCATTTATTTCAAAGAACTTTGTTCTTCAAGTTAAATAAAAGTTTTGTCAACACAGCTAAAGCACAGAATATATGGGTCAAGGTATTATCTGTCTCAATTCTGAATCAACAGCAATCACATATATATACATTTTACTTTTGGAAATAATTTCATTATTCTGCTGAAAACAGGACAAAGTGCTATCCAGCCCAAGCTTGTTTTGCTTCTTTTCCTTTTTCTCCTGCCTCTGCTGAGGGATTTGTAGGAGAAAAGCTGGGAACTTTTCATGTACTCGCAGATCCTGATTCATAAATATAGTTAAGCTTATGCCTAACTTTTCAGCATGTGTGATATCCCACCAATTTGTGCTTTGAAAACTGGATTGGGATTCAGGAATTTGGATTGTTCATTTTGGCTTTGTGTCAGACTTCTTGTATTTCCCAAGAAAATCGTGTAGTCTCTGTCTGTATCAGTTTTCCGGTGGAATATGGAGGTGAAATTCCTTTAGTGTATGCCCTTTGTGGAGGCGAAGAGCTTCTGTGAATTGTATAAGTAAATGGCAACAGGTTGCTATTTCTTTGAATATTGTATAAAATCCAAAACCCAGAGACTGCATCACTGATGACAAAGATATGAAAATTTAAAGGAGGAAAATAGTAGAAGACTTCCAAATGAAAACAGCTAGAAATGAAGGTTAATGTTGAAAATTAGAACTTGAAGTTAACCATGGACCTAGGACAAAAACAGACAACCAGGAGCTGTAAGTGCTGGGAATCTTTTCCTAGCTTATAAGAACAGTGATCTGCCACCAGATCTTTTGCTTAATGACAAAGGATCTGGTGACTGTGGTATTGAAGGCTGCTCACAGAAGCTGATGTTAGTCCTGTCTGTTTCACAGTATTTCATTTTGATTCCCACTATAAATTGTTTGCTTTCTTTCTTGCAATAGAAAGATTTCCAGGGAAGTAAATGGAAATTTTGCCTCTTGTTGCAGCAGGATACACATTTCACCATTGATTTGGTGGTGGGGTTTTTTTTGTTGTTGTTGTTATTTGTTTGTTTGGTGTGTAGTGGTTTTTGTTTTGCTGAAGGCAAAATGTTCTTTGTTTATAGTAGCACTCATTTGATTATTAATCATTAAATGAAATAAGTTTAACTACTGAAGAAGTTTCATGGGAAATTAGTTTTGTTATAGGACTCCAGAGATGAATTTTCTGCTGGCTGTCTTATAACAGATGACAGTCTGCAAACTTTTGTGTGGATTTTTAAAATATGTGTACTTTTAGAGAAATTATTTAGCACTTCAGAGCTAAGACTATCATCAACTTATATCTGCTTTTAAACAATTTGTACATATCTTAGGTTGAAAGCCTATGGTTTCTTCTTTACAACATAATTTTCTGGATATACAATTTTATGTTGTATAAAAGATGTTCAATATTATTATTTTCCATAAGGTACAACTGAAAAATTTATGGTAAAGAAACTTCATTTGGAGCACATCAGAACCAGAGACTATGTTTTGTGTATTGGACTTTAAAAGTGCTAAATACATTTCTGTGTGAATTGCTGTATGATAAGGATTGCATCTTTAAAACGTTCATATTTATCAACGTTATCAGAAAAACATGACTGGATGTGAATTCTCCAACATATTTGTTTTCTTGCTATTAAACTAAACTGACATTCTGAAAGGACATTCTCAAAGCAACTTCTTCAGATGCTGCTAAGTTGTATTTATAATTAGTTCCCAATTTAGCTATGCAAGCAGAAGGGAGGAGGGACGCTTATGTTTTGCCAGATATGTGTTTTTTTCCCTTTTAAATGTAATTATAGGAGGGTTTTTGCATTTAGACCATCTTAACAGACATCCTCTCCTCAGCTACCAATGTGTAGTTATTGCATTTATGCATTCAACTTCTTAGTCAAGTGATGCTATTTTTTTTTGCTGCTGCTGCCTGACAGCCACTAATAATAACACATGAGGACAGTCAGACAAAATGAAGACAAATGCTGCTTGTCGCAGCAGAATCATAATGTCTCCAGACTCAGTAAAGACAGTCTAACTGTATGTGGATGCTCCTTATAGCTTATTTAGGCCTGTGGTTTTTCCCTGTGGTTTTTTCTTTTTTTTTTTTTTTCTTTCCTTTTTTTTTTTTTTTCAAAAGCACAAACATTGTGCAGAAATACATTAAGGCAACATATGGGCCTGTTAGTTAGCCAAAACAATGTGGAGCCATGGAGAATAGAGATTGCAATGCACAGATGGATATTGTAAAAAATTCATGAGTGGCATAACAGATCTAAAAGGTAAATTTTAGTCAAAATTCAAGTGGAAAGCATAGAAAATGTTTAAGAATAGGGCTTTACAAAAATTTTATGTCACCTGGTATGAAATATTGCAAATATTGTACAGATGTGTTTATTCCATTATTTGATAATCACGTTTCATCACAGCAATAATTATGTCTGTATAGATATATGACATCAGACATAGAATGCTGATAAACAATAGCACTTTTCTTCTACTTGTTGTAAACTCTGCAGTATTAAATATCCATATTATTTCCAGTTCAATATTAGAAAATGTCAGTCATTGTGACAAGCCTGGCAAGAGCAGTGCATTGAACAGCCCTCTGTATAGTAAAGTGCTGGTTTAAATAATTGCACTTCCATGTTACATTACTTTGTTGGTTAAAATCAGGCTCCATACAGAAAATGAGCAAACAGTGCTTCTCTCCTCTAAATTCACTTCTTCATAACAAAACTAAACAGCTCACTGAAACAGAAGGGAATTGCTTTTGCAATGGGCAACATGCAGAGCTTACCCGCAACTAAAATCTGATCTGATTTTTCTTGAATGTAATTGAGGGCAGAGTTTGGTATTTAAAATAATATTTATGTTATCTCTGGAACTTCTAGTTTTTATCGTGTTCTTTATTAAAGGATTATATGCTATGGAAATTTTTAAAACCATGCTCTTTTTTTCTTCTGTTGTCTTGATTATCCTAGACGTGCTTTGAAAATGTGCTAGTCCTATTGCACTAGGAGCCCATTTTCTTCTGTATTAAAAATAATGCTTACAAATTTGACATGCATGAATATACTGAACGGTTATGAGTTAATACTGATGTGTCTTTGTGCTTTGTTTCTACAGTAGGTAATCTCACTGTAAAATTATAGCAGTTGCTAATTTTGATAGTGACAACAATAGGAGTAATAGTATGGAGAGAAAATCCAGAAAAGCTGGAGCATTAGGAGTACTGCATAATCTAAGTCTATTGTAAGCAATGGGAAACTGTGGAAAGGAAACAGGTAAAGGAGACCAGAATATTCCTATGGTAAACGTCCCATTATTTCTATGCCTTTTGATCTAAAAGCCTTGCTGCTTGCCCATCATTACTGATAATTGCAGATAGTGAAGGAAATAGGACAGAAAAGGCAACTGATTCAAAGATGATGCTGTTCTAGATTCTTTTGTACCTATGCTATCGATACAGCCTTGGTTAGAGAAGCCAAATGTGCAGACCTTTCCCGCCAAAAGATGACTTAAAATCAAAAGATTTATTTTTTATGTGGATACATGTTTTGAAATTATGGATAGTTCACAATTTTTCTTTCTGCAGAACTACACCAAGCAGAAAAGAGATAAGAGCAAAAGTAATGTAGTACCATTGCAAATATATATTTCTTGTTTTAATACAGATTTTCTGTGAAGATAAGAAACAAACTGATGGGAATCATACACACTTAGCAAACTATTTCATCAGTGGTCCGTAAGTTTAAAAGGACTGCTCCCTAAAATTTCTTGGGAAGGCCATCTCCTCTCAGCAAACATAACCATAAATGTTGATCAGATAAATCACTTTTCTTAGATTTCAGTGACAAATCCACAGTTCCCATCTGTTGCGGGCTTTACTGTAACTTCATTAGTATAGGAAAACTTCAAGTGGGGATTTGATGTAAAGATGGAAGATGTCATTGTGGATGCTTGTGGAAAGCTTCTATTTTGCATGAAGTTCAGGGAATAAAATTGCACAGAATGTTTTGCTGAATAATTTGGATATATCAAAAGTGCTACGATTTGTGGAACAGGAGCAGAAGGGATGTATTCATATAAAAAGTGAGCAGATAGGCACGTTAGTACCTGGAAAATCATTGTGTACCCAATTTAATATGAAAAGGGTAACAGAGAGAAAGTGGCAGTAATCATGACATTGGAGGTAATGACCCAGGAAATGCATAATTTTAATAGCATTTTCAATAAATAGACAAGGTAGACATTGTTTGTGGGACTGTAAAAGAAGGGCTGACAGAAGTCGAGACACATAGTGATAGGAGCCTTGACAAAGTTCTGCTTGAGTAGATGAGGAAGAAAGGAAAGATAACAGGAATGTTATGCAGGGAGACTTGGCAATGTTATGCTCAAATTAGAAGTGAGGAAATGATCCAAATATTTTCATTAGAACTGCTTGTGTATCTGCTTCTCATGGAGAAATAATTTTGATGCTGTTAGCCAACTGTTTGCATCAAGAAGAGGTATCTGTCCCTTTCTAAAGCATAGTTTGAATTTCAAGGGACTCTTCCCAAACCAAATGTCAGAAATTTTCTATGCTGCTGGAAAAGAACAGAAAAATCGAAGTACATTTGCATATGCAGGTGAATATTTAAAAGGAAAAATGTTTTTTAAAATAGTAGCAATAGAATGTCATATTTGGAATATTAAAACAATGATAACCATCCAAATAAAAAACCTATAAAGTTAAGCGTGCTCCAAATACAGATGTCAAACATAATTCTGCTAAAACTTGTAGCCATTAAAATGGGGTACCTGCAAAACTGTGAAAGGTATGGCTTTATTTTAAGGACCTAAGCCTTTATTTATATGACTGTTCTGTAGTAACAGACAACTTTGACTGTGACAATAAAATACGGAATTAATGATTTGCCAGCATTCTGATGTCATTCCAGTGGTATAACTTCAGAGGTGGGACTAAAATCTGATTGCTTGCTATTTTAAGATAAGACAATACAGGAGGTACTAGCAATTCACCTTCGAGCTCTATGTCAAGATTCTCCCTGTAAATTAAATTATTAATTGGCATGTATGTCTGTTTACTTAATGAGGAGCGTGACAGCCTTTACTGGCGCATATGTGAGAACAAAAACATCACAGTAGGAGCTTCTAAACTGCCCAGCAAGCCAAGGGGTTAAGCAGTTTGATATGCTGTATTAAAAGTAGGTGTTATTAGCAAATGTTGTCTGGCTAGTTGCAACATAAATACCAGAATGTAGTATTCATATGGAAGAAAATGTAGCGTATTTATACAATTCATAAGTTTGCAGTAAGGATAAAAGTTTACTTCCTGCATTCTTTCATTTTCACTTATTTGTGTGAAGTACATATTACAAAACACTAATTTTCTAAGTTTCACAGAATTACATCCTGATCAAACGCCAGTTCCAGCTTTGGTTATGGCTGTGTTGGGCAGGATGGCAAGGGGCACAGATGATAGCAGATGCATTCCGTAATGTGGGAATGTGCGCAGGTCAAAATACTGTTGGACAGAGTACACAGAGACCAGAAGTGTAGCCAGACTCCCCCCTCCCCTATTGCAGCAACCTCTTTGATCCTATTAACAACAGCAGCAAAGTCAGTAAAAAAAGTTTCCAGGTTCTGTGGCTCCTGGAAAAAAACAAACAAACAAAACTGTGCAGTGTTCACCCCCAAATTACACTGTCTGTTTCATGCAGTAACTTCTGTGCGAGGCTGCTCGTAGGCTTTATTATTATCTATATATATATATATTGCTCTGAAATAACTAATAGGCTTAAATGATGCAGAATTTTCTCACGTGGCTTTTTTGAATAATCCACAGAGGAAGTTGTTAGTTCCTGATCCTGCCTCATTGCAGTCAGGGGAAATTTTTGTCATTCACAAAGGCAAGCAGTCCCATTAGCATGTATAAAAAGAAAGAGAATCATGCTGTATTTTGACTCCTCTTTTGAATCTCTGATGAGTACAGTAACTGAATAGGATCTCCCTCATACTCCTGACCCCATTCCCCTATAGGCATATATCTGATAGAATTTCTGAAAAAGTGAAAAATTTATATCATGTAACAAATAGAAAATGACTTGTATTTTTAAAGGTCATTGCTGTTTGACCTTCTTTACCACTTGAGTATTTTGATTAGCTGATGGGATTTGGGAAGTATCACTGACCTCAGATTAATTTCTTCCCTTTTCTATTTTTTTTTAATGTGTCAATACCAACCTTGAAAAAAAACATGCATACATCCAGAAAATGGGGAAGAAATCTAGATTATGAAAGTATATTGTACATATTTGAACCATTTATATACTGTTACTTTAATCTTTTATTAATATGAAAGAGCAGATTAACCATTTTCTTTCCAGTGGTTTCTTGTGCATTCATTGTAATTAAAAAGTTTGTTAGAATATTTCTTTGGAATGTCCAAGGAATAAGCAAGTATAAGCAGAGAGGACAAAATACAAACTGCAAAAAGTATACTGAGCACTGTTAATGTCACAGTAGCATTTCATAGTTCTGGAAGGCAAATCAAAAGAATCATGTGGACTAGGAATATCGGTAAAATGTCACAAAACAGAAGTTGATTATGAATGGATTCTACAACATGCCTGTATGGGGCAGAAGGAAATATGATGGTCTGTGCTACCTTCCATTTCTTTGTTTCTATATTTTTCATGAAAGAAAACCAGAAAAAAAAAAAAAATGTTAGATGCCATTTCTCTCTGTCTTTAGTACTGTATACGTAAGTGCCTGATCAATTATTAGGTATTGTTTCTCCAAATGCTACTTGTTGCTATATGCTTTATATATATTCTTATTGAAAATAAGAATGCAGTTAGACTGATCACTCTTAATAGGCACATAATGCCTAAGTGAAGGAAAATGTAAAGATAAGAGTGGTTTTAAAAGAAAATTCATTTCCTGCATTCTTATCCAACAGGTTTCATGAAAGCATTTCATTCTTTAAAAAAGTACTTTAAATGAGTATGCTAGTGTACTGCTTGTATATTGGTGGTTTGCTAAAACAAAACAAAACAAAATTAAAAAAAAAAAAAAAAAAAGGGGCCTTGGAGCCTTAGCATACGTACTGTTTGTGTAATAGTGTAATATTGGTTTGTCTATACACTGAAAGAGTTTGCCCGCTTTTTTCAGATTCCGTTTCAAAGGAGCCCTCTGCTGGACAGCCTGCCTTGATATATAGTACTTGTATGCATGTGCACATGTTCACACAGAACACAAATAGAGCTATATAAATATACAGGATGGATTTTCTCTTACCCAGAAGTTTCTTTGTGATTAAAGAAAGCATAAGCAACTTGGAATACAAAATTGGAAAGGATATATATATATATATATATATTATTTTTTTTTTTTTTATGGTCACAATGGAACATTCTGAAGTTGTGAAGAATGCAGCAGATTGTGAAACATATTCTTACTAAATTAGTATTAGAGTGAATTTAAGAAGTGAATCTTTCCAAGGATAAATAATTGATTTAGAAAATAGCATGTGAGGTCTGCCTTAAATACAAAGTCTATGGATGTGATCCAGCTGGTCTCTGGAAGAGAACATCAAGTGCACCCTCAGTAAGCGTGCAGCCTATACCAAGTTAGGCAGGAGGGTTCATCTGCCTGTGGGTAGAAAGGCCCTGCAGAAGGATCTGGGTAAACCAGAACTACGGGCTGAGTCCACTTACTTCACATTCAACAACAGTAAAGTTCTGGGTCCTTCATGAGGTCATAATTACCCGATGCAGCAGGCAGTATAGGCTCAAGGAAGAGTGACTGGAAAGTTGCCTAGCAGAAAAGGGCCTGGGAGTGCAGCACCTGGCTGAACGTGAGCAGGCAGTGTACTCAGGTGGCCGAGAAGGCCAACAGCATCCTGGCTTGTATCAGAAAATGTGTCCAGCAGGACTAGGGAAGTGATTTTCTCTTTGTACTCGGCTCTGGGGAGGCCATGCCTTGGGTACTGTGTTCAGTTTGGGGCTCCCTGCGAGAAGGACATCAAGGTGCTCAAGTGTGTGCAGAGAAGAGCAACCAAACTGGTGAAGGAATAAGAGCAAGAATTATGAGAAGAGGAGGCTCAGGGGAGGCCTCATCGCTCTCTACAACTACCTGAAAGGAGGTTGTATCAAGTGCCAGTCTCTTTTCTCAGGTGAAAAGTAAGGGGATGTGAGGAAATGGTTTCAAGTTTGTACCAGGGAAGGTTTAGATTGGCTATCAGGAAGTATTTCTTTACAGAAAGGGTGTCCAAGCATTGCCACAGGCTGCCCAGGAAGTGGTGGACTCCCCGTCCCTGAAGTTATTTATGAGACATGTAGATGAGGCACTAAGGGACACGGTTTAGTGATGGATCTGAGTAGATCAGGTTGATGGTTGGACTTTGTGATCTGGAAGGTCTTTCTGACCTAGATGATGTTATGATTCTATATTGTTCTTACCTTCCTATATTGCATGTACTGTCTAAAATATTTTAAATACTTATTTCTTCTTTCTGCTTCAGAATTAGCTTTAATTTGATCTTTGTTGCCAAATGGTGATTTTATTATTGGGCTGCAAATTTCATTTTGTGCAATGTGCAAATACTGCAGAAAAAATAAATACATGTACTACAGAGTTAAAGAAAAATGAAATTTACCTAAGTAATACGTTACTTACAATAAATCATTCTTGGAAAGCTGATGTCTAGTTTTCTGTTTGTTTCAGAAAATGATAAATAAACATTTCAAATTTTGGAAAGACTTGCTGTTAGATCTAAAGATGTATCACTTCCAGGAATGCCTTACTGTATGGCTTAAAGCATTTTTTTTTCTTCTGACTTAACATGGAGTGCTGTCTTTTTTTACACATTAGCAGAGTAGCATTGGAGTTGGAAGTGAGAAGAAAAAAAAAAAGGGAGAGGAAGTCTTGAGCAGTGCTGCAATAGATCAGCATGAGCTGATCACCCAAATGCATTGTGTGTAGGCCCTGGCTTCTCATTAGGAACAAAAAGTTACTGAAAGATTTTATTTCTCTCTTTTTTCTTTACAGAAGATGTCAATTTGACTCAGATTGTGGCCAGAGATAGCTAATCAGTAATAATTAAGGGCCAGAAATGACAAGGTTGAGAGAATTTCAATTAGGTAGTATATTTTTTCAGAGAAGTTGAAATAGTTCTTTTCCCTATCTCGGCATGTCCACCAGAAACAAGCTTCCAAAATACCCATAACTTGACAAATTTAACAGATTCTTCAAGCTGTAAGATGATCATAGTTTTAGATCTTACCTTATACAAACCTATGATAGAAATGACAAAAGTCCATGAACCTGCTAATTGGAAATCTAGTTACTAAAATTTTCTGTTACACAGTTAACCCCATAATCTAAGCTCCCACAGAAACCAGTATGCTGCTGCCTGGAAAACCTTTTGCAAATGTGAGAGAATACTAGCCATGTTGCACAAATGGAGGTTGAGGTTGGAAATAGGAGAAATTTCTTCTCAGAAGGAGTGGTTAGGCATTGGAATGGGTTGTCCAGGGGAGGTGGTGGAGTCACTGTCCCTGGGGGTGTTTAAAGAAAGGTTGGACATGATGCCTGGGGTCAAGGTTTATTGGGTGATACTGGTGGTAGGGGGATGGTTGGACCAGATGATCTTGGAGGTCTTTTCCAACCTTAATGATTCTGTGATTCTATGATTTAATGATCTGTTTGTTTGCAACAAAGCTTACTAAATTTGTTGGTGAAATTCATTTAAGTCACTGCATCCAGCTTTCAAAAAATTTTAAAATGAAGTATTTTACAACTCTCACACTGTATAGAATATTTTTTACTTAAGCTTAAGTGGATTTTTTATTATTATTATTTTCTTTGCATTTGAGGCCTTAGTGTATTCAAACATTTGTATCTAAAATTAAAATAAGATTAATCTTCTTTGCTATGTTGGCTGGTCAACTGCCAGATGAGTCAAATAACATACAAGCGTGCTATTCTTTCATGATTTTTTGATAGAAAATGCTTTCATTGCAACCATTTTTGCTTTTGGTTAGCAGCTAAAAACATGCACGCACACTACTAGTATTACTACTTTCTTTTACCTACCAGCAATATTACAAGCATTACGGATACTTTTCTTCAGTTAAGAAACTGGAGTGGATTTCATTACAAATTTGTCAATGTGGCTCCTGGAGTGGTCAAGAGTTGACGTTGAGTGACATTACAAGCAGTTATCTCACAAGGCTTATGAGTCTGATCCAAACCCATTGAAATTAGTTAAAATACTCCCATTGACCTCAACTGGCTTTGGATTAAAGGCTGTGATTGTATTGCTGCTTCTTGGAACTTTTAGTCCAGTAAACCAATGACAGAATCCAGAAGTCATACCCATGTTTCTTACTTTCTAATGCTTTTTCCTTTGTCATCTGAACTCCACTCTCTTCCAGTACACGTTTCTTGATTTCTAGTAGTAGTAAAATACAGACAAGAATTTAATTTTATTCAGATGTGGGCAGGTGTGAGCTTCAAATAATCAGTTTCCCTGTAATCGGTAAATTTAATACTAAACAAGTTAAAAAGGAATTCACCACCATCAAAAACGGAATGCTGCATTACAGTAATCAAACAAAACATGGCATGGCCTACTATAGCATACTGGCTTCTGGATAACAGTGTACACTTGTATAAGAGGTTTAAATGAGCAGTATGGTGCACCCTGTAGGATGCTTCCACTGATCTTAAGTCTAACCTTGGGACCTATGTCATAAATTTTCACATAGGGTTAACAATTATTCTTAATTATGATCAGTTGCTGGTATGTGTGAACTGTATGTACAGTCTTATTTATCCAGACCCACTTACCTTTGCTACATGTGCAGAACTACTTAGGGTCCAAATCTGTGACAAGGCAGATGGGTGGTCCTATAAAATAAAAGATTTACATACCTTAATGTTTGTTCTGTCTTTGGCAGTGGCTGATAGGAAACATCTGGGGAAAAATATAAGTGTAAGGCAATCATATACTAGAATTTTCCTCCTGGGTTTGTCTGTGTCCAGTTTAGGTATTTTCTGAGCCAAATGTGGTACCTACAATTTCTTCTCACTATTTATTATTATTGTTGTTGTTATTGTTATTATTATTATTTTATATAAAAATAAATGTTTTAAGGAAAAGTAAACAGACTGCAGTAAGAAGTGTGCTGTAGTCTGGCAAGGCCTAGGATAAAAAACTCATGTTCATTTAGACTTAATTGCACTCATGCCTCACTGACTGCTTTTTTTCCCTAAGTCCTGCTTCAAGGACTAGTATATCACAGATTATCACAGCTGTGTGATTCTGATCTTCATAGGCTCTTCATCAGGTAAGCACAGTTACCAGTCTGTCTCTACAAAGTAAGAAGTCTGTTCTGAATATGGCAAGTACTGAGAGAGTGCTAAGGTTTGCTATAAAAAATAAATAAAAACATTGCTGCTGTGACTACTGGGCTCTGACTTCCAGAGTGTCTGCTCTCACAAAAGAACAAGTGTGATCCATGTTATCCTAGAAGTTCACACTTATTTATTGGCAGCTGAGAGATTCCAAGTGAAAGACAATAAATGAAAGAACTAATCTGGATAGCAACCTTGCATTACACCAGTCAGGATATGTGAGCAAGGAAGCTGGCAGTCTGTCTTGTTCACAGAGAGAAGGACAGCAAGTTCAAGTTTATTGATTTTGTTGTTGTTCAGTATCCTCCATACAGAACAGAAGCAAGGAGATTAGTTGTTGTTATTGTTGTTTTTTTTTTAATATTGTCAACTTCAAACTTCATCCGAAATGTGACTGTTAGTGTAACTGTGAAGCATCCAAAGAAATACATATATATATATTATTTAAACATTCTCATTTTGTCTGGGCATTGGCTAATTGAGAATAAATAGGTTTCTGATGCTGTTTTTTTTTTTTTTTTAATTTTAGCTATTCCTTGCTGGTGATGCTGGTTCAGTTCACAGAGCACAGAAGCTGTCTCTGTCTTAGCAAATTCTAGAGCCACACTATGTTGGGAGAGTGATCAGAGAACGTATAACTATACTGTCGCCCCCTCTGCATTTGCTTTTCCCCTCTAATATGGAAATAATAATGGATTAGGTGGACCTGTGGCCTGAATTGTTTGGTGTTCTTATATTAAAGTACCTTTCTCACCCATCAATATAATAGTTTTAGATAAATTAACCATTTTTTTGCAAAAATTCAGTTTTTATTTAAATGTCCAAGTAAGTGGACAGATTTCAGTAAAGCTCAGTGTAAGCTCTTTAAAAAATATGACTTAGTGTACTGATAAGAGTTGTGGCCAGAGACGAGGTATTTCTCTTATAATCTAAATGTAGTTTTACAGGTTTTGTACGTACATCATCACATTGGGTGTGGAATATGTACATTACCACACTATATGCTTCATTGCATTCTTGCAACTTAAATCTCGGAAATCTGCTTTAAAACAGAATAGATTGTCTTCTGAAAGATCCTTCTAATTTTAGGCAATGGTCACTTCCTTTCCCAAGCATCAGAGAATCTGTGCCCCTTTTTAATTTTCTGAGCCTAAATCAGGTGTTTGTACATGTAAATGCTGAATCTCTCTGTAAAAAGGGTAAAAGTAGTCTGTTTAAGAATATCTCTGAGTTGGCTTATTTGATACAGTTGTCTGTCCCGCAGAACAGAATAGATCATTCAGGAGTTCCCATGACACTATTGCTTTAGTCTCCCAGGAGAACCAGTGCTGTCATTGCAAACTTCTCTTTATTCCTGATGTGAAAATACAGTGGGCTTTCAAAAGTGAGATGGTCACGGTACCGTCTGACTTTGAACCTAATCATTGCACATACAGATTATGAGAGAAATTAATTTAAATCAGAAACATCATGATGATGGTCATGATTCTTCACACTGTTATTTAGGAGAACATAATGCAGTCTGTTTCACAGCATGTTTCCAAAGTGTTACCAATTCCTATAGTCTGTATGCTGTTCCTAAGGAGAAAATAAATCTAAAAAATCTATGCTTGAGGTTTTATGTACACAAAAATGGTATTTGTGAGTTAGCAATATTCCAACTTGACTAGCACAGAGCATAAAAAGTAGCTATGAAACAACTTGACTTAAATTAGGAGTGTGAGAAATTTAATATATGAAAAAGCTTGAACATGTTGTTTTAATTTTGATCTGGTTTCTTACTGCAGACCCCTCAGAACCACCTATGTGAAACAAAGGTCCTCATCCTGATCCTCTTTAAAGGGGAAGACATCTAGAACTTTCTGGCTTCCAGGACAAAAGAGAAGGTGAAGAAAAGAAAACAAACAACATAGAAAGAAAACAGCCCCAAAGTACATCACTAATTGGGGCAACCATTTTTATTCATCATACAAAACTAATTCTGTTTTGATCTTGCCTCCAGGTTTTTTAGCAAATGCTTAGGAATTAATGAGAACATGGAGCTTGCAATGTGTAATTTATTTCTTCTCCCTCAAGTTTTAATAACCTGGATGCTATGATGATAGCTGTCTAAGCACTCTTGAAATAGTCAAGAGGTCCATCTAACCTCCACATCTGGTTTCATACAAAGCTTTTCTTGACCCCTTTCTAACAAAATATTCATTAGCTGAAGCAGCCAGTTCTACTTGTCTTCAGTGAAAAAGACAATAAGCCCAATTCCTTCTCCCATTTCAACAGCACTTTTCTGTTTTGTAGCAAAATACCTAAAAATACTGTGTGTTATATGGGGTAAAATATCATATCAGGCCACTATGGAGCCACTTGGTAGATGATGCTTAGATATTACTGAAAATACTGTCATCTATGTTGAAGAGAAGAATTATTATTTTCTTGATGCAAGGGAAACTTTTAAAAGTTTCCTCTCTCTTTATCTTGTCATAGCTGTACTTTTTGCTATTTCTTACAGTTTTGTTGAGTACGATATATTTGACCCTGTGGTTACGACTGAGGTCCTTGGAGTTAAAACCATTTTGTTGAGAGTGGCCTAACATGCTGATAAAAGTGAACTACAACTGCATTCCAGACCAAATTTTGGTATGGCACATTTTTCAGGGCCATATGATACTTTGAAATTACAACAAAGGTCTTTCGCACGTACAAGCTTACTACCTATAGTTTCTGCTTTTTTACGGGAGTAACTGTTCCAAAGACAGTTTTATCTAAAAATCTGCTTGTCTTATCTTAATAATAGTGTTGTCCTTTTACCCCTTCTATTTGGCTTAAAGTGTAGCAAAGATCTATATGAGTTTAATGTGTTCTCATTTAATTAAAACTGTTCAATACTTGTGCTGTACAGTTCAGTCTGTAGCATATCTTAGAAAATACTCCTTTGGATGATACAAATGTATAATATTGAGCCGTACAGTGTTTAATATATTCTTCTGAAGGAGGATCTGTGCTTTTTAGGACGCAACCACTAGCTTTTATTTTAACCACTGAGGCAAACTGAGTTCATTAGTGAGCATAATAGGATTAGACATGAAAAAATGGACCCAAACTTTCTAATCTCATTTGAAAGGAGCCTCTCCAAAAGCAGACAAATGCTTTCTTTTTGCTGCCTTTTCTGAAGCACCATTTCGCTGAAGCTGACTCAGATTGATAGAATAAGTAAAAAGACGAGTCACATTTTGCAGAGTGACATTATGTCTGACTAAGGCAGTAAGAAGCACTTGCCTTCAATAAAAAGAAATGTATTCCACTTCCTATTAAGCTTCCCCTCTGCTTCTTATTAAGTTCACGTAGGCGTAGTTCCTTGATATAAAAATATGTATCCAACATTGACTTTCTCCTTTGGTCGAGGACACTAACTAAACGAAACGATCTTCAGCGTTGGTGGCTGCTTATTATCTTTCAAACATCTAAGTATAACAGGTTACTTTTGAGTGAAGTGGTATGGTGCCGCAGCACAGCTAACCTTGCCCAGGTGACTGCCTGTGTGCAAAACTCCTGCTGCTTTCCCAGTTGAAGTGTGCTTGATCTCTTCTCAGTCTCCACAGTTAGGGGTCTATTGTTACACTCTCATCTGAAAGCTTGCAAATGACATTTGGGTGTGATCGACTTCTGATGGAAGATTACGACCCTGTGGATCAAAGTGAGCCATACACTGGAAAGGGGCTCTTAAGATTTTTAAAGGTCTAACATAGAGAAGATAATTACACAGTGTGATTTAGAATTGTTTCTGTACTTGTCAGTCATAGTCTATGAGCTGAACTTTCACTTCAACTGCACATACCAGGAGTGTTTTGTATAAGAAATGTAATTGTAGCTTACACAAAATTCTTTCGAGACTTCACTTTCATGGAAGTTTGGTATATGGAAAGGAAATCTTTGCTTCCTAAAGATTTTTCATCTCCATTTTGTTTAAGTTTTGTACTAATTTCATTAAGCTTTTACATAATTACCATTCACTGATACTGATGTGACTTAGAGTCTTACTGTTTTATATTTTGATAAATAAATGCTTTTTTCTTTAGAGCAAGGACTGTAGAGTTCAGAAGTTCAACAATAAAAGCAATTTAGGGTATCTGCCATTTGAACACCGACAGTAGCGAAACAGGGACAACTGGCTACAACTTCAGGTTATTCTGCTTGATTTGCAGATGAGATTAAAATAGCTCTCTACATTTGAGTTGTCTCTGAGAAATTACCTTACAAGAAAAGCTGAGGGTTCTAAAATACTTCTGTGTTCATCTGTTAGCAAGGTGATTTGTAACGGTTTCTAAATAGTAGAGAGTAGCTGCAGTCTTGTCTAACAGTGACCTTAGCACTTCACATGACTGATTTTGTAAGGATCTACATGTAGGTGTTTAGATGTTTCACTGCTTCTGTCTGACATAAACTAATGATGTAGACTGGCTAAACATGGTGACATGATTAAACAGGGATGTTAATTAGTGGCTTCTGTGAGAGACTTGATCCCTCTTTTTAGCAGCATTTGTTATGCATGTACAGAAGTTAAAGAGACAGAAGTGGATGTTTCCTTCTTATTATCTGTTAATAGCAGTAAGAGTTCAGGAAAAACATTTAAACTATCTAGTAAAATGCATAAGGTCCGTCTTCATGCCCCATGGTTGTGCAAAAACAATATCTTTGTGTGAAGAGAAATGGCAATTTTCTGCAGGTAGTAATCATCTGTACTATTACTTAGATGTCATGTATTGATGATCCTATTTCAATCAAACATATCTCATTCAGAGAGCTTTTGATGGGAGGAATTTTTGGAAGGGTTTAGGAAGGTTAAATCTGTGAGACATGGCTTCCATCTGGAATGCATTAGCTACAAAGATTTATTAGCCAGAGTGCCTCTGCATAATGTTCCATGGAAAGCAAAGCCCTGCATCTAATTTCCAGCATGATGTCTATATGAGGAGTGATCTTTGAAATATCATAGGTGACAATCAAGTTTGTTATAAAAATAGTAAATGCACAGGATTTTCATGGTGGCTATTTTAAATCCCTCATGAGGGCTGCTAAGCAGGTAGTTGATTTGTTGACAAATGATAAAACTGTAGGAATAGCAACATGCATGACATTTTTAAACAGGATAGACTCTTTTAGCAGTAAGAATCACATCAGGAAAATTATCAGCATTTAGTGGTTGCTTAACTCTGTGAAGGATGGCATTAGGAAATAATAGAGGCAACATTTAACTTTCTGTTTTCAGTGTTTTCTGATTAAATCTGTTTCAAGATCTTCAAAATCTTCTGATCAGCAAGCAGGAAGGAAAGAACTTTACAGATTCAAATGCATTAACAAAGCTAATTCCTTGCAACTCTGAACTATCGTGATTAGAAATTACTAGCATAAGAATAGTACTGATCTCAGTTTCACAATGAGCCAAAGGGGGGAAAAAGTGCTATTTTAACTCTGCAACTACAGAAAAGAATTCAATGATGTGCCTGCTAGAGAACATCTCTACACAGAACTGACAACTGTAGGGTGTTTGAATTTCAGTCAACAAAGAAAGGTGCCTATGTAGCTTTGAAAATCTTGCCAATTTAAACAGAACATTGAATTTCTAAGTATTAACTTGTAGCAGTACCTTAAAGAGAATATTGCTTTCGAAAGCTGGGAGACAGCAACTTCTCTTCTGTAAACTCAGTTGCACTATATAGAGTCTGAAGTAAAAAATACTCTCCAAACAAAAATAATTCCAAATAAACAATTCAGGCATCACGATCTATTCCACTTCTGTCTTCTTCTTGACCTTTCAATCATTCCTGGTTCTTCATTTGTAGAATTGATGCAAGTAGAAGAGTATTATATTTATTATATTTTAAATGCATTTTAAACATATATGGAGAATGGAGGAAAAATAAAACCTGACGCATTTAGAGAAGGATAAATGTTGAATTAGAAGTGTGAATGAGAAGTCTGAATTATCTGAGTTTTATTCTCAACTCTACTTCAAAGAGAAAACTTCTATGAACTTGGATGAATATCTTTAAATTTTCTGTGTTTTATTTCCATTTTTGAAGTTGAGCGGATGGTGTTAGCCCTCTTTACTTCGGAATCCTGTGCTCTAATTGCATGATGATTATTAAAAACTTTATTTAAAAAAAAAAAAAAAAAAAGTATCAGGTAGATTGTTTTCTGCGCTAGTAGAAAAATCCATTGCTGAAATATACCAAATATTCCCTCTGACAGACTTTCTTGTTGCTGAGCAAGAGTATCAAAGTGAATATCTATTTCAGAAGATTTCTAGTTCAGTTTTTCTCCCATGTGTATTCTTGTATGTATGTATTTCTGTAATAAGTATATATCAAAACATTAGAAAATACTCTCTGTATTTAATCTTCTCCATATAGACTATATTAACTGAAAAAATACAGATTATCCAATACAGATTACATTTTTAGAAAATGTGTAATGTCTTCAGAAGTATGAAACCCTGTATAATACCTGGAACATGGTAGTCAAGAAACAGCTCAGAAATCTGCTAGTTGCATCAAACAGCACCACTTGTTGACTCATTAGTAAGTGTTAAAAGTGTTAAAAACACAAAGATGGCAAAATGTGAAGGACAACAATAACTATTCAGCTTTGCCATCTGTGCATTTTGGGGCTAGATCAAAGTTTACGGTTTTAAATTGCCAATTCCTTTGGCGAAGTGTTGTGTTTTTGTGTTTTTGTTTCTGTTTTTTAAATCAGTTCCACTTTAATCTTTTCAGGGATTTTAGTTGGTTCGGCAAAGGGTGTTCAGTTCATTTATTCCTGTCTGGGGTGAGGAAGGGAAGAACTCTAGGAAGACCATTCACTGCATCAAGAACACTGAAAGAATGATTCTTTGCAGAGAAGAGCATTTTCTCTCCTTCTTTCTCAACCTCCATTTCCCATTCAGTTGCAATGTGAGGGTCCAAGAGAACAGCTTCTATCTTAGCTTTTCCTCCCTCTCCTCACTTAGCATCTTCCTGTGCCACAAGACTGAGGGGCAGTAAAGTTGTTACTTCTTCTGTAAGCATGTAAGATGGTGCTGAACTCTATTTCCATTTTTTCTTTGCTATCTTTAGCATCTTTGTCACTTATACTTTGTTTTTGAAGAGTTAGTTACAAGTTTGTCTAAGAAGTTACTTTTCAGTACTTGAACTCATTACTTCCTTCTGTGTGATCCCTGAGAGTGCAAATAGCAAAACAGGACAGATATGGGTGGAGACATACACTTAAGCTCTGGGTGTCATGGTCAGTACAAAGTCACTGCATCTTTCAGTCTAGACCCATTCATGATATATAGAGGTACAAGTTTAGACAAGAGATAAGGCTTCATTGTCAGTAGGAATGAGTGTTTCTTCATTATGAGTTGTTCCATACAGTTCCAATACAAACCTAAAAAAGAGAAACCGGGCAGTTTGTTGATGAGTTACCCTTCAAGAAGGATAAGCTTCCCCACTTGCTTCAGAGAGATACCATATTGTCCTGATAGGATGAAGGGAGAGGATTGGGAAGAAATGAGCTTAGTCCTCTAAGTTGAAATGAAGAATTTTACAAAGTAGTTTTCTATCCCACCCAGTAAAATGCCTGAAGGCAAACAACTGCAGTTGGTAGTCACAGACCACTAGATAATTGGTAAAGGTGTGATCATGTCTTCCAAATTCACTCATTGTGAATATTTCATTCACTTGTTTACTGTGGTAAGTACATAGGACACAGAACAAGTGACTGATGTACAGTCAATGTATATTTTCAGTTACATACCATATTCTCAGTACTTTCTTTAAAAAAAAAAAAAAAAAAATTATTCAGGCAAGTGCAAAGAGCTCATCCTCTTTGTGTTAATGTGATTGTGTTGCTCCTAGACTGAAAGAGGCAGTTGGAGGAAAAGGAATCATCACAATATTTGTTTGTAAAACATTTACAGGGCAGTTTTTCAGCTGTAGAAATTGTGTGGCCATTCAGTCCTTCTTCCCAGTTCTCTTCACATTGCATCTGCTACCATCTCTGCTTCTGGTTCTCAGTATACCTGTATCCTCCCACAGCAGAAAACAAAGCAAGGAGCTCACCCTCAGTAATTTGTCAGCAGTTTTCATCCATTGAGATTTTAGGTAGTCTCTGCTGTAAATGCGGCTACTTTTTGTTCGCTTCAGAATCCCCAAGAGAAGGCAGCGCTGCATCTCAAAATTATTGACTTCCTCTTATGATCAAAGGTCAAACTGAGATGCAGGTCTTTAGTATGGAGGGAGTCCATTGCAGAAACCTGAACTAAGCCTCATTAACATCATCCTTGTTATAAATGGAAGCTGCTGTAGAAGACAGAGTCCATGTGCTTTGTCTATGGTATATGACAAATTTCTTCTACAGCAAGTGGTTTTAAATGTAAAAATGAGTCCTGATATTTCTAGATGTACTGTGTGCTGTAGAATAGCTTTCAGTGGGTACGTGCTATCAAGCACATTTAGATTTTGAATCAACTGGTTCCTATGTGTATTCTTGTTTTTAATTCTTTCTAGTGGGAATATTAATCACTGTTAGATTACTATGTTACTTTACAAATACATAGATCTCAGATTTGGGGGCATCCAGGTTTTGTTTTGGTTTTGTATACTGCAGAATCTGTCTAATGCAAAAGCTATTGCGAAGTCCTCAAATATCAGGATCTACAGTTCAGCCCATGGTGGTATGTGGTAGGGAGAAAAATTTGGCCCTTTATGACTGTTTACTTATTCAAATTATTGAATAGCACATACACTGGAGCACAGAAAATGTCCTTTGTAAGTTAGCACAGTGATTGTGTTAATATAAGCAAACCTAAAGCATGTACTGAATGCTTATCAGGCATTAGAATCAATAAATAGTCTTTAGATTTAAAATTAATGATTTTCTGTGTTCTCCAAAAGTCAAAATCTCTCAAAGTTGTCTTTGTTGTTTCTGATTTCTCCCAAGAGAGTAAGCAGGGTGTGATAAATCATCATACCCACAAAGTAAAGTGCCTGACAAAAAGGACTTGGATTAGACTTAAAAGAGGAAATCCCTTCATTAAATATCTGCAATATTTTGAAACTGTTGTTGTGGAAATGTAAGATTAAAGGAAGATCTGGTTTAGCTCGAACCTAACCCTATTGCAGAGATGTTAGAAAGAGCTTTAACACTACCTTGACATGGGAATGAAGTTATACTGTTGGATTTAAGTCATCTGACTCTGTCCTCACTATTTATTTGATGAATCTGTTACAGGTTTACTTAATAATGCCAAGTGATGTAGAAAATTTAAATATATAAAAACATCAGCTGAATTGCTGACCAAGAGTGAAGAGCCTTTACACAAGCTTTTATGAAAAATAGTAGAATATATTTTATTTGTGAAAGGCTTAAAAATGCAATTAATAAATAAATAGGCATATAAACAAATATCTGTACATGAAGGAAACATAAGAGAGAAGCGTAGTACATAAAAATGAAACATTGTAAAGGACATTATTATGAATACAAACTGACTTAATGAATTTGAATGTATGTAAAATGCATTTAAATACATACAAAAAAAAAGTACATTTTAAAATGTAAAACATATATAAACTCACAAAAGACTGAAGATTTTGTTATAAACTAGCAGCAGTGTCCTTTACCTTAAACATCCTTTTTTTCAGGTAGCAACATAACCAAATGTGAGGTTGTCTCTGGATAATTCTGTAAGCCTATTTGGGAAGAAAAAATTATTACTGATAAAAAAGTTTGTATCATTCTATAGCATGCAGTGCAGTGCTAGCTATTTTTTTATGTAGTGCTTCATCCTTGTTCATGTTGTAGTAGAATTTCTGTATTCTTCTCTTACATTCAACATTTGTTCATAAATTTGTAAAAAATGTGGACATTTTTTTCTTTCTGAGATTGTCAGACTGTTAAAGGTGTTAGTCTACATTCATATATAGCCAGTCATTGACAAGGAACAACAACATTCGTAGTGTCATAGAATCATAGAATGGTTTGAGTTGGAAGAGACCTTAAAGATCATCTGGTTCCACCCCCTGCCCATAATGCTAAAACATCATATGCAGATGGAACGCATCATAACCTTTCAGAAAACTCACACAAGAAGGCCTCTGTGCAACACAGCAAGTGCTAAAATTTTTGAGCTATGGCCTGTACTGACTAAGAATAACTGAATACTGAATTATCTGTGAGATGTGTACGCTCTTATTTGGGGAATTTACTGTCTTCAACTGAGAAAAAGGAAATACAAAACTAAAATATATTATCAAAGATCTGTATAGCTGGAGGAGAATATCTACCTATGTGAACTATGAGAGGTTAGAAGGTGAGACAACAAAGTGTCTCTGTCCAATCTAAAATAAACATGTCCAGCCCTGGAATGGCAAACTATTACAGGATTCATAAAGAATGTTTGGACTAAGAGGACATTTATCCCAAAAGTTAAATTCTTTTGAATAATCTGACAGAACATGCCTCTTCTGAGGCATTTGTAGCCCTTTTAAGCCACAGAGCAGAAGGTGTTATGCTAAGTAAAGCCCTTGGAATGTTTCGATGAACTTCTTGCCTTCTCTTAAAGAAAATTTGACATGTTGACACTCCTTCTAAAATTTTGATCTATGATAATCCACATAAATCCCACCTAGTCGGTTAGTTGGAGTTTGATTTTCTCTCAAGTGTAGTACCTGATCACCCTTTCTTTTCAAGTGCTGGTGACCTTTGAACAGGTCAGTTTGCACCTTGCTAGTCTCATCTTGGCATACCTCCAAAAGGTGAATAGGTCAGGCTTCAAGCCAAGAAGGAAAGTTCACTCTGAATGCTTAAAAAGAGAATAGATCATTTTGCAGTAAATGCTATTCTGATGCATAGTGGAAAGTACTAGAACTTAGTCTGGGAACTTCCAAGTATGCAAAAATGAGATCTCACTCAGGCTGATCACATTTCCCAGTAGTTAAGGCAGCATCTTTACCCATGAGCTCTGAGGGAGTTTCTCAGCTCACCACAGAGGTTTACAGGCTTCTGTTCTGCAGTTGGTAACATACAGATAATTCTGACGGATGTTAATGGGAGCTCCTAGAATATGCTATTGAGTTCATAAGATTAATGTCATAACCACACATAAGCATCATGGGAAGTCCTGACAGTGATTTGTTCTCTATGTCCCTACTCCCTGCTTTATCTAAATCTTGGCTTTTATTTCTGTGGGAATCTAGTTCACTCTTTGGGAATATGTGGTATTTATATCCGTCAGTACACAAACTCCAAGTTCATTAAGGGCCATCCTTCTGGGTGTACCCCAGAACAATTCCCAGTTATACCAGTGTGATGCAGCTTTGGGCCTGTGGAGACCCAGTAGTTTTAATTATTACACAGATAACTTAAAGATATCTCAAAATCAATTTCTTTTTACATTGATAACAGCAGTAGAACTCCTTGTAAAAATTAAATGGCTCATTGGAAAAGAATTTCACAATGGTACAAATAGCTTTTTTACTCCAGTCAAACCAAAATGCTATTTGATTATTCAAAGGGGATTTTTGAAGACAGCTACTAATTGGTGTCAGATTCAAAAGCAATTGTATGCTCTCTTTACAGATAGAAGGAAAAATGTTTTATTTTTCATGTTACATTTTATCATGTTACATGATACATTTATTAGTATCTGTTATCATCATTTAAAATTAGGAGATACTTCATGAGGGAACATTCACAAGACTAGCTAAGCCTAAGGATTCACAAGTTAATGTTATTAGTTAAAAAAGTTAAGGAAATAAATAATTCTAAGAGCAGTGAAGGTAATTAAGCCTAATATATTTATCATCTGCTCCCATATACAGCTGTAGGCTCTGGTGTCCAGTAACATGGTTGAGCTTTCTTTGATTTGTGAGCTCTTGCTTCAGAGGTAGCAGAATTTAGATCATTCTCCTTCACACAGGCACTTATTTCATGATACTCGGAGTTTAATATCTTTCAGACATCTACCCTTTTCTCATATTTGGTTTAAATAGGTCAGAAGTTTCAGTGTTATCATGAGCAGCTATAAGACAAACATCAATACCATAAAGCTTGTTTTCTAAGGAACAACTGTATTCTCATTTGGAGAACGTCAAAGAGACTTTTATGAATATATTATTGTATTCTCTTTATATTCTTTGTAGGTTGTATACACATCAAAACTTTTTTTTCCTCTGTTGTGTAGCTGAACTTTAGTGATAAAGGGGCAGAAATACGAAAAGAAAATTTCCACAAAGAGCACAAGCTTTTGATGCCCCTCCTCACTACTTTTTTGGGGAAGCCAAATGTCGCAAACTGCATATACATTTGTTTGCTGAGTTAGAAAGATTTGTGGCGATATGTATTCATACCAAAAAGGTGTTGATGCTTCAACTAAAGTATGAATTAGTTCTCTAAATGCATATACTTAAAATGCATTAAATGAGAAAATAAGGGAAGAAGAGTAGAGTCGTGTTGCTAAGAATGACCATGAAACATGAAGTTTGCACATTACATAAAATTATTTTTGACACATTAAAATGCATTCAATCTATGCTCATTGTAATTCACTTTATGGTGACTTGCTTAATAGCGGAATATATATCATTTATACTGCTATCCTTCATGCTTTTAAACTGTAATATCCTCTCCTCAATGACTGCTTGTCAATTTCACTGATCTAGATTTGATTTCATAAATTAACTAGGCCAATTAAGTAGAGAGTTATGATTAGAATAAGAAGTGAAAGCAAATAAATATTAATCTACCACCCCAAACTTCTTTGCCTTCAACATTCTAGCTCGTAGTGTACTTCATAGTTGCACACAATATTTTTTGTAAATTCACTCTCGTTATCCTTAGGTTATTTAATCAACGCACTATTTCATTTCACAAATATATTTTAGGTATCATCTGTATAAACACTGCCACATGAGCACTGCTGCCAAAAATCCATGTATACTTTCATATTGTCCAGGTATCTCTCTGCTCCTTCCCATTTATTCCTTCGTAGTTGCATGAAGTCATTAGGTGTTGTTTCATCTATGTGGTATTGGGACCTGTCTTTAGTTCCTTTCTGTTGCTAACCCTTGGCACGTGTTCACGTGGAACACACAACCCATTTAGTGCAATCTCTTCTCAGAATTACATATATAGGCCATTCATTAGAACAGCTTTGATTGATCTCATGCTTGGAAATTAGCCTCTCCATAATGTGGTGGGTTATGTTGTTTGTTTATTTGTTTTTAATTATTATTTCTGGTTCTATGTTCTTAGACAATCATCATGTATTCAGACTCAGAGTTATGTCATACACTGTTTCTTTATTTGATATATTTCCAGGAGACATTTTCTTTAGGTGAATATTTATTCTCCCAGCCCTTTCTTAGTCCTTTTATTGCACACAGCACCACAGGCCAATAAACAATATCAATTATAGATGCAAGGTTATTGCTAGAGAGCCTGGGTATTGATCTCGTGTAAGTAAGAAATGGTTGAAGGAATGAACTTATTTGTTGGCAGGTGTCCATATCATGAAGCAATCACCATAAATATCTTCAGCCTGGTCTTTTCTTGGCTTATATTACAAATATTAGGAGCTGAAAAATCAGAATGAAACAATATTGCATACAGAGTAGAAACACATTAGGTAGCCAGCCTGTGAGGAAAAACATGCTATCTCTGTATAAAAAAATAAATAATAATAATAATAAAAAAAGGCTTTTAGCCTCTAGGGCTGACAGTTTTGTCCTTTTAAAAAAAAAGGAAGATCTTAGGTAACGTTGTTCTTTAAATGGAAAAAAAAAAAAATAGTATTAGTATAATAATCTTTCTCATGTTTTCAGAATCAAAAATTAAAGTATTTCCTTGTAAAGATGCTGAGTGTCAAACGACATAAAACAGTATTTCTACTTAAATTTGCTTTACTAAAAACAAAACGAAAATCTGTTTTTGTCATAGATTGTCAGTTTTTTTATTTGTTCTTTTGTTTCAAAAAAAAAATATTCAGAATTGAATCCAAATGCTAGACTACCTAAAGCTTGATATTACTTTGAGACGAGTTTTAATGAGGGATTGCAGCTGAGCCAACCTCAGTTGCTCAGTTGCAGTTTGGGCAAGTAGAAAAACCCTGATGATTGATCTAACGGGGTGAGTTGGCATCAGTTTGCAAACCCTCTGGGTAGAGGCAGAACATCCAGCAGGAAGAATTAAAAAGGGAAAGGGAGAAGAAACGTTTATCACCCATTTACTCACATTTTATGGCAGTGTTATGGTAAACTGAGAGATGAATGCCTACATTCATGTATTTTGCACTATTCTGAGGCACTAATAACATTAAATCAGGCTTAATACTTCACACCAAATGTTCAGTAAAATAGAGAAAGATGTGAATATTTTTTGATGCTATACACTGCGGGTACAGCATCAAAAGTAGTGCTTGAAAGACATAAAATGCTGCAAAATAGAGGTCAGAATTATGCTAATATCATGATAATATAAAAATATTAAGTCACCAAATGACAGGATTACAACCCAACTATCTTCAGTCCCTAGGAACCTTTCAGCTAAGCTCAGGGTAAATAAAACAGCCGGTCCTACAAGGGAGTCTGATTACAAATTTAAACATTTGTATTATTAGAACTTCACAAAGCATTCACCTCTGGAGACAGGGGTTAAAATCTGATTTAGGTTACTGAAGAATGTTAGTATGGTTGTCCCAGCCTAGCAGACATTTCATTATGTTATAAAATCTCCTCTCAATCTGGAAACCAGTTGGCATGGTTAACATGTTCTCTTTAGCAAAGGCTAGGATTGGCATAGCTGGAGAGTAATAGCACAGTATTAAACGAAATTGGCGGGGCTGTATGCAAAAACATGCTAATTATTTAATTACATTTATATGTATGTGTGTATATTATATATATATTTACTTGCCAGTTCCTCCAAGTTACTAAGTAGTGTGTTTACAATCCAGATTGAGAAGTATGAGCAGGCAAAATGCAGGTGTGCATTCAAAGAAAAGGGCACAACTGAAAAATATTATAAAGCATGGAATGAAGATCTCAGGTCACAATATTCAGTAATTTGATATTAAAAAACTTTTCTATTTTTTTTAATTTTTCAGATAGCCGGTACAAATCAGGAGTTTGTTTATTTTTGTGTTTCTGTCCAGGTACAAACACAGTGGGTTTTATTACATTACCAGAGTCAGTGGAGAGATCTTTTCCAGTAACTGCTTTACTTCTATTATTGATCCTTTTTTACTATTCATTTCATTTTCTATAACTGCATAAAATAGTATATATTGCAAGAATTTAATGACAATCTATATCTATCCAAATACTGTAGAGATAATGAAGTCTTTGCTTGTCAATATTATCAATTTTTTTTTCTCTTATTTTATTCCCTTTCTCTTATTACATTTTTAGGTTGGCATTTTAAATTTCTGAAGACATAAGCTACATAGAGCCAAGCCATTGTAAAGGCCTAACACATCAGTAAATGTCACTAAAGTGTCAACCCTTTGCATCATAACTGCAGTTCATTTCTCAACATTGACAGTGATGCTTATACTGGATAAGGATTGAAATGGGCATATTTCCAGATCTTAATTACATCAGGCATAGGGATGAGGAACAGTAGTTTTCCTCATGGGGAAGAGGGAATAGAACTAAATTTGGCCATCTAGAGCCCTATGCATCCCCATTTATCTAAAGATAATAGGATTAAGTTAATCTATGGGAGTTCCTTAGCTAGAACTGCCTTGCCGTCTTCAGCAGGGGTCTAATAAGGATAGATATAACTGGGTAAATGGTAAATAAGAATAAAAAAGTACGTAGTATAAGCAGTATGCTTGTGAATAAATGATGACAAATTGGATTCTGTCCAATCCCTGCAGAGTTGGTTAAAAGACAGCAATACAAATCCATTCTGTGGTGTAATTTTAGGGTGAAACGTATATTTATTGTTTCCTAACTTTTACCACCTTGTCTCAAATCTCATACATATACTATCTTTTAAAGCTTAAGGAGAAGATGGTGAAGAGGAATTAGAGCATTTGTTTTGTGTTTTTCAGAGTTTTTTAATGCTGCTTATACAAGGTTAAAGGTGCCCAAAATTTAAGTGGCTAAAAATACACACTGCACAAATAATATTTTGTGTTTTTTTTGACCCATATCCACTTACTTTGTTTAGTCTGTTAACAGTTTAGCATTTATTTTCTTTATTCACTTCTCAAAGAGAAGAACAAACACATTCAATGTAGACCCAATAGAATAACTAATTAGATCATTCACTGACAGATTTCTATAATTTATTTAAATACAGTTCTTCTATTTATTTATTTTTCTCTTTTAGGGAGAGTAAGTATGAATAGAATGACTTTCAGAGAAAAATCACAGCAGGGAATTAATAACTAAAGATGGAAGGGTCTCTTTGTCTTAATTTTCTGTCTTTAAAAATACACTAAAAGCCTTCACTTAGTGTAAAAGACATAGTCACTTAATTATCATTTATGCTTGTGACCTACAATGTGCATTTATGAATATAACAACCTGTGTCAATGAAGTTCCTCTCTTTCAGTTACAATTGAGGAACAGTCCTATCCATGAAATTTGCGAAGGCTGCTCCAGAGGTGTGGAACAAGGTTCAAACTCCTATTGTAGACTAAAAGGGTGTGATACACTTCATTTTTTTCATTTTGTGGAGGAATTAAACCATTCTGATGCTAGTAGATCATTAGGAGACTGTGGTAGGTAGAGACAGTTTGTCTAGAAGAGGTTTGTCACTTCTATTCATTCACCCCCCCTTTCCTTTGTTTCTTGAAGATGGTCCCGATATTAGGCTGTTGGACCTTCAGATTGCTCCATCCATATGCATTTTGTTATTCATCTGCTGAAAGGTTTGCATATACTTATGTATCTCTTATAAATCTGAGCCCATGTTAAAAAGTTGCAGCACCCTATCTGACTATAAAGTAGAGAGCAGCATTAGTATATTTACAAGCAAGGTCACATATTTATTAATAATACTGCAGACAGAGTGACAGAAACCTTAAGAAAAGAAATCATAGAAAGCCACAGAGGCCAATCTAGTTAAGTGGGGAATAGCAACACAGAGGTTACTACGAGCAATAAACTGAAGACTTTTAAGGAAATGTAAGCAGTCTGTTTAGGAGAGGACTGGGAGATCTATGAGCCTAAGCAGGAGCAAGTTAAAAGGATAATTAGAAGAACTGAAAGAAATACCGAATGTTGCATTGTGGAATATATCAGGAAATGATAAAGGATTCTTCAAATATATTTACAGAAGACAGAAGGTAAAGGGGAAAATTAGTTCACCAGAAATGAGTGTTGGGAATTAGAGACAAGGTGATACAGAAATAGACTTTGGTTTTGCTTTTGTTTTTACAGGCTCTTCTCAAAGATGTTAGCGTAGGAGTTTTAGAGAGTATGTAAAGAGGGTACCAAAGCAATGAAAATAGCTGTATAAGGGCTGAATTTGTAAAGCAGATAAGTACCAAGCACAAATCCATATTACTGTAGTTAGATATTCAGTGGAAGTTATCTAATGAGGTACACACAGCTGTTGTTATGAAGCAGAAATAAAAGTTCACAGGCTGAAGATTACAAGAATAAATAGGCTAGATTCTAAAATATATCGGGATCACTGGTCATAGTTCTTTTGAGAAATTGAACACACCTATAACAACATGACCTTTTTAAAGGAATTGGGTAAAAATTATCTACCTGGTAGGGGACTCAAATCAATTATGCATCAAGTAGCTTCACTTTAAGTCTGGTGTTATAGTCTTCCATGAGCAGTATTTCTGTGTGTACATGTTTAAATATTAGGGATATGTTTAGCCCTACAGAAACTCTCAAACCTTTGGAGTTACTGCTTTCAAAACTTATGTGGATATTAAGTATTGCTGGTGTGGATATTAAGTATTGCACCCAAATTTTCAGGTAACTCAGTGTTGAGAAAATTTAAGGACAGGGCAGAGAATTAATTTGTCATGTGCATTAACACAGTTGCTTTTGCAGCAGTCACTCCTGGAAAAGTATTGTGAGTGGTTCGTTTAGAAATGTTTACAGATTACTAGTATATGTGTAAAGGAAAATATAACCAATTAGTAGAGCTTATCACCTAAAAAACTTTCAGCCTCAGATCAAAATCTGATCCCATTGAGTAGGAGCTCTGCTCAGGTCTACAATAGAGCCACAATTACATCCATAGTAGTTTTCCCTTTTTTTTTTTTTTTTTCCTTTTTTTTTTTTTTTTCCGTCAACATCAGTACAATGAAAATCTTTTATCTTCTTTGATCTAGATCTTACTAATGAATGTCTTATATTTTTAAAAAGAATTGTCTTGGAAAATTTAATGTGAATCTTTAGTCTATCCCTTATTATCTTTATTCTCAATAGGGTGATGATAATTTCAGGATAGTAATGTAGGAAACAGATTTGGTTAAAAATAGTATAGCATCAGCCAGCATAAGAAATATAATAAATATGGTGAATTCAGTGATTTGATTGTATCAGAATTCTTGCAGCTGATTTGCAACTGCATTCACCAGATCTGAATTTGACCAAAACTCTTAACATACCTGTCCCTAAACAACTTTACTAATCACATTGACAAGAAATTCTGAATCTTCACTATGAATCCCGGTATAATGGAATCACATTCACTACTTCACCAGTTTTTATTATCTCCTTGGATTAGCTTCAGACTCAAAATTAGGAAAAAGACATTTCATTGGGATCAGTGGGGTTCCAGAGGTATAAACCTTGAGAAGGACATCTTTGTCACTAGGGAAATTCTTGTATTTCATTGAGCTATAGCTGAAATATCATTTACCCAATATAAAGTGATTTAAATTTATGATAGCATCAAGGACTGCATTCCAAAATGGGTCAATAATTCCATTCATAGTGTTTCATTGGAAATTTTTACTAATTTTTTCCTTCTAATTTCTACTGAAGTAATTAAAAAATTTAAACTTAAAGAGAATTTCATCGAACTCCAGTTTTCATCTGCGCTCCATTGCAGTCTCCCTCACCAAAGGAAAGACAGCTCTTGGGCAACAAACAAATCTTTCTACTTTATATATGCAATGAAAATCAAAACTCATTTTTTATTTTATGTAATTCTGAGATTTCTTATGTTTTTCACAACTTCTTCAGCTCAGAAGAAAAAAAAGTCTCTCTAAATAGCTTCCTAAACCATATAAAATTCAATAGTTACATCTGAAACTAAAACAAGATCATAATATTACAGTTACCTTAGTAACATTCAAAAGCCGGACCTTGTATTCAAAAGCATGTTCTTTGATTATACACAGTTTATATCTTCTGTTGCTGTCAGTATTATTATAATTGGAGCACTGAAAACTGTGAGTATAGTGCTAGGTGCTGCATGAGTATGGACCACCAATTGGCTCTGCTCTCAACTTAGCCCCAGAATAGCTTTATACCTTTATACCATTATACCTTATGTAACGTCAATTTTACTGGTCTTAGGGGGCTGAGGAGGCCACTTGACTATCCAGTAAAGCTTTATACACATGCATTTCTGGAAACAGCTTTTATTTTCAATATTACATCTTTAGCCATTGTTAACACTTTGTCCCAGAATCTCTGTAAACCAACAGATAAATGTACTGGGAAAGCTAAAAAAGCTAAAAAAAAAAAAAAAAAAAAAAAAAAAAAAAACACTTCCAGGCTATCAAGGTTATTGTGATGAACTGGGAAATGTTTTTGCAGTTTTATCTTAGATTACTAGTGGTACTTGGTGCCTATTACCTACAGGCTTGAATGTATACACACAAAGAGAATAACCATCTAAAAGGTTTAATGATACTTGTGAAGCAGTCAACCATTATTTCACTCTGTCAGTTTCTACTACCTGAAAGACTCAGGTTAATATAATGACTGAGTGCTTCCACTTTATGCCATATGCAGTCGTGGCATTGCTCTGTATATCACATGTAATATTATCTAGCAGTTCTAAAGTGTTTTACACGTACACTGTGCTTTATGACCATTAACTAATTAATGCTCACAATGGCTCGGTGAGGTAAACAAGTAGGTGCTATTACCCACTATTATCACATGGTTATGCTGTCATACTTTGTTTATGAACTTATCTATTTACTTTGTAATGCCATATATAAAGGTTCAATAAAAACAATTGAAAATAATGAAAGAGAAGGGAAACTCCAGCTTTTAGTAGCAGATATGACAATATTTTATATTGGCAGTGAGCTCCTATAATTACAATGAGATTTAAAAAGAAGAATATAAAATGAAATTCACCCATTCTACTTAATAGACCAGATTTTCTAAGAGGCAGAGACTAGTTCTTAAAAAAAAAAAAAAAAAAAAAAAAAAAAAAAAAAAAAGCTAAGTACAAATGCATCACAAATATAGGAAAACCTCATTTTTGAAAAGTTACAAGATTTGTTTGCAGGAAACCAATTTAGATTCAGAATCTTGAAAAAAATACAGTGTATACAAATGCTTTCTTTCAAACACAAGTGTTTAAATACTGTTTGAAGTTACATGGGATAATGAGTTGTGGTGGTTTTACCGTGCTAGGCAGTTGAACACCACAACCGCTCTCTCACTCCCCCTTCTCAGATGAGGAGGGGAAGAAGTAAAGGAAAGAACAACTCACGGGTTGAGATAAGGATGATTTAATTAAAGAGGGAAAAAATAAATAAATAAATAAATATATATATATATAATTAAGGAAATATTATTATTAATTAAACAATTCAACTAAAGGGAAAAAAAAGGAAAGGGGAAGAGGAAGGGGGAAAGGGAATAACTAAACAAAACAAGTAAAGGCTATGTGGAAGTGCAGAGGAAAGAAATTACTCTCTACTTCCCACAAATGAGCGATGCTTGACCACGTCCTTGAAGCAGGGCCTCAACGCACGTAGCCGGTGTTCGGGAGGAGGACAGACGTTTTCGCAGCGAGAGCCCACCCCTCCCCCCTTCTTCCTTTTTCCACCTTTTATTGCTGAGGTTGACATCATATGGTATGGAATATCCCTTTGGTTGGTTTAGGTCAGCTGCCCTGGTGATGTTTCTTTCTCACTTTTTGCCCAACCCCTTGGAGGGTCAGAGAGAGTCCTGATGCTGTGCCAGCACTTCTCAGCAGCAGACACAACACTGGTGTGATACCACTGCTGTTCTAGCTACAAGTGCAGAGCGCAACACTGTATGGGCTGCTGCAGGGAAATTTAACATCCTAGCCATACCCAGTACAACCTCCACCCCTTATTCCATAACATTTGTGTCACTCTCAGGTCCCCTGTACTCTGGCATATTCTCATCATCATTGTTCCTTGTTCTTTAACAAATTGATAGGTAGGTACATCTTTACATTCTATAAGTCTCTCTCGGAAAATGTCCATAAGAACTGTTGACTATTTAGTCTTCATCTGCTGAAGTGGTCACTCAGGGCAGGTGGAGTTGGATGTCTGGATGCCAGCACCAGCTTAGCTCAAGACCTTGTTGCACTTGCCCAATTCCTTGCAAAGTTGACCTATCGTTGATCTTGCAGCGTCTTCCTACAACATATAACTTAGATTACAGATTAGTTTTCTCCCAAAGTTAGATCTCCTTGAGGTACACACCTGATATCCCCATCCTTCTGCATTACCCACCAGGTATACCCTGGTCCTTGGGCGAAGACAATCCCACGAGTGGGTTTGCCTTTTCCCAAGGCAGGAGCAAACCACACTGCCTTCCCCATCCACTTTCCTACATGCACTGCAGGGACTTTAGCTCCCTTCACCGTGTGTAGGGGTTTTGTTTCAGCAGGACCAGCACGGCTGTCAGACCCCCTGTTATTAACTAGCCAAGTGGCTTCTGGTAGATTTATGTCCCATTGTTTCCGTGTCCCAGCACCCAATGCCCTTAACATAGTCTTTAGCAGTCCATTGTACCTTTCAGCCTTCCCAGAGGCATGGGATTGAGTGGGTGTATCACATCCCTTATCATGAGTCAAACCTAGCAGACTTTTTGTCTCTGCTTGGGAAGGGTTTTCTGAAAATTTTCAGTATTCATAGAAGTACCCATATTCATGCTGAGTTGCCAGATGGAAAATCTACAGGAGTGTTTTACTTAGATTCTCATCATCCCCATATACCATGTTTTTCTCCATGTTATGGAGTAGTCCTGGAACACCTGAACTAGATTCCCTTTGGATGAAACTAAAGCACCTGAGTTCCTCAAGTGCCACCTGATGCACTCAGCTGTTAATGGCTATTATTCAGCTCATGAGAACAGCCTAGATCTGGTATGAAGTAAAGCCCTCTGAAATAGGTTAAATACAAGGCCTTCAGGGCCACCTGTTTTTTTCTACAGAGCTCTCCTATTGGGCTGCACAGTTTGGAAATACAGACATAGCTCTGTCAAGAGCTGCAACTGTAAGTGGTTTTCAGCTCTGTGTTTCTTCCATTATAATTTTCAGAGGATGCTGAGGAAGTCTGTTGAGGAAATCCTGTTGACATTTAATAGCGTTTAGGTTTTTAATTTTGCCTGCCTTCCTCTTACACGTTCAGCATACTAACGTTGAAAATATATATATATATATATATATTATTGTGATCTTCAGAGAAATAAATACTTGCTGTAAATTGGTTGATTTTTACCTGTTTACTTACAACTACCATATATTTGCTATGTGAATTTATCTTTCTTACAGTTTACATTTAGTATCAAGAAAGTCTTCATGGGATTTGTTTGGCTTTTTCTCATGGTTCTTTAATCTTTTAAAAGATAGGTGGGCTAGCATGAAGGAGTTTTTTCCTATTGAACACAAATGACCTCTGCAATATTTCCATAAATGTTTGGTTGTTTAATTCTACAAGGCTGTTGTTCCATAACACCAGAAGTAGCTCATATCAAATAGCACCTCTTTAAATAACCTTTAAAGTAGAAACTTGATGATAGTCTTCACTGTCAGTCAGTGTGGTGCTATGGGAGCTGGTAGTCAATTAATGTACTTTTAAAACAATGTTACAGAGGAAAAATGTGGCAAGTAGAGGAAAAAATTGCATAAATTCTGAACATTAATGATGTTTACACTGCCACAATTAAAAAAATACTATATTGCATGAGGTAGTCCATTGGGGGAGTATTGTAGTTTCTATTAGCATCGTAATTGTATTTTATTTCTCTGCAACAATGACGTTCACAGGTGAAAGTAAGTCATGATTTTTCACTTTCCAGTTTGGCAGTGGTTGAGTTAGTATTTTGCTTTGGGATCTGGCACACAAGAAAATGCTACAATTTCAAGCTTAAAAAAGTAACCTCAAGAAGGTTTTATAAATTGGCTAGCTTCAGAATAGGGGAGGATGATTAGATTCCAGTGTTTCCTACTGAGTGGTACATACTTCTTTTACAATACTGTTTTGAGCCAGAGATTCCAACAGAACGTGCAAATCCTATATAGTCTCTTAGCATTGTTGATCTGGTTTTTATTGATTTTTCATCTGTGCAGATCCAGTGCTCTCCATATATTTCAGAAATGTTACAGTAGAATACTGCAAAATAGGAATTTTAATTAGCATTACTTCCAGTTCATCAAAATAATTTGCTCTTTTTAGGAAGAGGCAGCATTGTCCTAGTTTTACTGTATTCATACAGTCTCCTTTTCCAAGGGGAGGGGGAGTAGTTCCCTTTCCATAAAACAAAGACAGAGTAATAAGATACTATAGATTTTGTGTCCACCCTTTGCCAAAGACAATGACATATGATGTGTACATTTGTTCCACATCCAGGTAAACAACATTCCATTAAATGTAGGGATTTTTTTTTTTTTAATTTTAATCAAGCTTTCATAGCTTTGTAGTATTAAATAACAATAGGATTTTGGCATTTTATTTTTGACGAAATTTATTAAGTATGTTTACAGGCCTGAAACTGACTTCAGGGGGGAAAAAAAAAAAAAGTTTCTTTTTCTGCCTATTAGCTTTCTCCCTGTTAATTTTTCTCCTAGGTCTGTTGAGTACTATACAGTGACATTGTAAGTGGGATGTATTTCCTCACATCAGTGCCTTGTTAATGCTGTTCATTAATCTAGAACCACAAGCTTGTTCAGAGGTAGTTAGATATTCCATATTTCTGTAGGGTTTGAGGGAAGGGTGACAGCTTACAGCATCAGAAACCAGATCTCATTGCACTGTCATGTCATTTTTAATACTGATAAAATAGCAGAGGTTGCATGTGAACTCACAGCCTCTAAATGCAATTGGAGTAATACAGCAGCACAATCCAAAATAAGTCATTTCATCAACTTCTAGTAAACTGAAGCTCTGAGAGTTTTAAATAGGTTTATTACTGCATGACAAACCAATGAATTTTGTTATACAGAAGGTTAGGTTAGGTTTATAAGAGGTCATTTGTGTCTTAAAATCTGCTACTTTTTATATTCATTTTGAAAGTACTGCTTCACTTTATTTGTGTGTCTATAGTGCATTGAGGTCCCTATAAAGATCAGTATCTCATAATCCACATGGAATACTCTGATCCATTATTCAGGCAACTCATGTGCTAATGTGTCCATCTTCCTGGTCTATACAAAGGTTTAGTATTAAATTTCATTTGCTTTAGGATCCCCACATAATTTTAAACAGAACTGGTCATCACAGATTTATCATAATCACAGTATTGTAATTTGAAGGTCATTTTAATATTTAAAAATGTTATTGACATTACTTTATTCACATTTTATTAAGAAATTTGCATACCCCAGTGTGAGTTTGTTTTAATATAGTTTTCATTATGTAGTTTTTCCAATATATAGTTTTAAATAGATAAAACAATCTCATGTTTTAATTTTGCTTATTGTTGGAAATTAAAACCATAGAATGATTTGGGTTGAAAGACATCTTAAATGTAACCTAGTTCCACCCCCATGGCCTTGGCAGGGACACCTCCCACCAGAACAGGTTGCTCAAAGCCCCATCCAGCTTGGCCTTGAACGCTTCCAGGGATGCGGCATCCACAACATCCAAATTCAAATACAACTATCATGTTCTTTAGAAATGAAAAGAAATAAATCCCTTTATGTCATTATCTATTCTACTTCAACCAAATCAGGAACACTGAAGGATAAATAGTTGACATTTGGTTTTCTGATAAACCTAGGCATAGTTTTTATGACTGACTGGAATTACTGCAATGTAAAACTACCAGTGAGAGCTGCTTCTGAACAGACCAGCACACGGGCCATAGCTGTTATCTTGTCAGGTTTTTGGGTATCCAAGGAACTACTAAAATTATAGGTCTGACTGCTAGTGCTTGCTAAAGTGTGGATCAGATGAAATGTAAGACAATCATTATAAAAATATTCAAGTGTTTAAAAAGTGGTGTTATCAACCATACTGTTATAGATTGAGAAGGTGGTACAGGGCTAGATCTTCAAGTGAAGTGAATTGATAAAACTCTGTGGTGTTCAGTGGTGCTGCACTTGCTCATTCCACCCATAGACTGGGCTGTTAGCCCATTGACAAAAACTCTGCACCTCCTATGGATAAATACGTGCTCTAAGATGCGTCTGTGCTTTTCATACTTCTTGAGGCGGGAATATTAACTGCATTTTAAACAATACATTAGAGAAAATTAAACATCAAAAATACCAGGAAGGCTTCTTTTAAAAGGAATGCAATTGAAATTTTACTGAAACTAGCTCATATTCAAATGGCTATCCTATTCAAATGAGTTAGACTTTTTTGATACTGTTACGTACATTTATAATAAAAGCAATGTGAAAATAGCATTCAGAGAATTTCACAGTAGGGGGTTATAATTGTGCTCACTTAGGGATCTGCTCTGCCATGGATACATGTGCAGAACTCCTATTAACAGTAATAGGAGTAACGCATGCTTTTTGATGGCAGAATGGATTCCTCCTCTGAGTGCTACCATATTACCATTCCTACTGTGATAATAGCAATATCATATTGCCATGATAATAGATGCATCACTAGAGCTAAATTAAGATTCTCAGAACCAGAACTATGTAAAGAGAAGTAGGAACAACACCTGAATGGTAGCAACTGAGAGTGGTGTGCCTATACAGGGCCAGAATGGGTATAAAACTTAGGATAATTGGGCAGAAGACTTGCAGGCCAGTGGTCCCTTCTATGCATTTTTTGAATGTGATCTCTAAGTAATATATGGTAAAATGGCCCAGCTCTGGTTCAGTGTGCAAAGATCACTGCTTGCCTTTCTCTGAAGCATGGGTGGTGCTGGAAGGAACAAGGAATGCTGAAGCAGTCAACACGGTATTATGTTTGCCTTGCATGCATTCATTGCTAACATGGACAGGGGCTCTGTCACATTCAATGTCCTGACTCTGGCCCATCCACCTGCAGGATAAGGTGTACTTTTGACCTTTCCTATATCTCAGTGGAGCATGCCCAGCAGGGATTGGGTCACTGCCTTATTTTCATTCTGGAGAGGAGTCATGTTGCCCTCTCACAGTGCAGAGCCCCAGGTGCTCCCAGAGCTGGTCTTCTGGGATCCCATAGCAGTGCTCTGGAGTTTTTTTTACTGCTCCAAGTGTGCATCCCCCTTTGAGAAATATCATTAGTAGGCAAGGGTCTTGAATCTTCATTATTTATTTATCCTTAGAAATACAATGATAAGAGATGAAATAAGTTTAAAATAACAAAGCAGCTTTTACACACTTTACCTTCACCAACACTTAATGTTTTCATCCAAGTTTAGACAGTCCCACTGATCTTAGATAACCACATATGAGGGGACGGGGTTCAGTCTGTTTCCTTGCAGTCATTGAATGTCCCTTGAGCTTGAGAACTCAGATTTTTATCTGCTCAGTTCTTTGTTTCAGTTTTGCCTACCTTAAGCCCTCTTCCCCTGTGGAAAGGCATTGTCTGCCTTTCTGTGGTCTTGCAGAGAGCTCCTGCAGGGTTTAACCCTTTGAACCATGTAGCAACCAGCATAAAACCAATCAGATACACAAAGAGATACATAATATGCATTCAAATATTACTTGCAGGCACAACATTCTTCATACACTTCCTACACCCTGCGTCTAAAATCCTCAGTACAAGAATACCTATAATCTGTTTCGTGTTTTAACATGCAGAAGTTGCCACAAAATCAAACCTGAGATTTATGTATCTGTGACTGCCACAGGTAAAATAGCGTTCCTAATAAAGTCTCTACTTGTGTCAGACGTATAAAAATCCTTAAATCTTTGAATGTACCTGCTCAGAATAGGATTTCTCCATGCCTCCTTTTTTTAGATGGTTAGTATGCTCTTATGTACCACTATGTGTGATGGAAGTTCCTTTGGAAGGATATTTGAATGCTGTATACAGTCTGGAAGCATATTTAAAGCTGTTGCTTTCGATTTTTCTTTTAATTCCTTGATACCACTGCTAATGTAAAGGACATGGATTGAAGAGAGGATCTTCTTTTCCTAGGCAATGTGTTATTGATGAGCTGGCATTTGCCCTGGGGCTCTCCCTCAGGATTGCTTACATCTATTACTCACCGGCATCGATTGGTTAATTTGATAATTCTATCACCAATCAGCTTGTGCCTGACCTTTTGCCATGGCAATGATGGCAGAGTCTTCATTTTTACATTGCAGACCTGCTAGATTGACCTTTCTGAGGAGAATGTCAAGACATCCCTTGATCTTAACCTGTCACTAAATTTGTTAGAATTACACTGTCCCTTAACCTTGATCTATTGTGTTTGTAATGTTCAGGATACACAGTTGATGTTGAAATATTCTTAAATAAGTTATATCAGTCTAAGAATTTCATAATTAAACATCAGCTTCCTGTTAAGAAAGTGTAATTTTTGGAAAGTTTTCTTGTCCATTTTACTTCCATACGACTGTAGTTCTCACTGCAAAGAAGTCTAGCATGTGAAAAATACCTTCCCTGCAGTGACCACTTAGATGAGAGGAATTTTTCATACCTGCCTCTTGCAGATTGGTGAACTAAACAATGTTTGTTCAGATGCCCACTTAAACCCAAAGGAAATTTTGCAACCAAGGTGAAGATGAGAATTTACTATTTCAGTGTCCCCTGACAAAGTTATGTCCCTCTCCAGTTGTGCCATATATATATATATATATGTATATGGAGCATATGCCAATCTTCTTTTTTATTTCTCCCACAGATCAAGAAAACTACACTAACTTTTTATTCCTACAGTCTCATCATTGCATAAAGCAAAACTCTGCTCTTTCTGTTAGCATACTGAGTTTATATCTCAAGAAGGAAATAGTCATGTAAAGTATGTCTCTTTTAATGAACCTGTGTGTTACATAACCCTGCTTCCAAGAGTGCTTTTGGTAACAATGGCAGTATTTTGCATGCAGTAAAGTGCAACTCTCAGGAATCAAAATATCAAATATGTATTTCATAAAATTTATCACAGAGCACTAAGGACAAAAGTTGCAGGTTTTTTTTTTTTTTTTTTTTAAGATATTTGCAATGTCTGCATCTGAAGGTCAAGTCCTTCCTTCCTATTTCCCTCTACCATTTCCTTTCTCTAAAAATTGTCCTCTTTTCTCCTTAGGAGACAATTCAAGGGCACAACTTTGTGACTCTGGTTACATTAATTTAGTGTTCAGCTCAACCGAAGGGAGAATGCAAATAAATCTGTTTTTGTTCTCCCCATTTTTTTCTGTGTGTGCATACATGTAGGTAATTCCATTATGTATAAGGGGGAGCTAGTTTGGACCATTCTGTGATTAAAGGTCTTAACTTTAAGTAAAAAACAGTTGATAATAGGAGATGCACTTCCTGCTTTTTTGTGTGTGTGACTAACACTAAAGAAATCTAATTTCAGTGAAATTTTGTAAGACTTATAATGTGTTCAGAAGATGGGGACTTTCCTACTAAAGTGAAGCCTGAAGCAAATCTGAATGTGCAAGTTAGAGGGGCTGTTTTGTTGTTAGAAAACAAAGTCTTCCATTTGGAAACTGAAATTATCTAGGCATATAGTTTTAAACTGAGATTGCTGTCTTGTCTTGTACTTATATCAAGAAACAAATTCAAAATGACTTTGAGGAATGAAAGCAAGGGTTTTGCCTGAGCAATAACCGTTACATTGTTACGGTTAGCCAAATACTATCAGCGTTGTAGTACAAGTGATCATACTAAGCTACAATCCAGCTTTTAGTAGTTACTGAGTCTCACATCAAATAGATTGTTTTGCTCTAGTTAGTGCATAGTAGTCATGCCACACAAAATCAAGTGGAAAGTTTATAAGCCCAAAGTTTTAGGATATATTGGTCAGGTTTCTTTACAGCGTGGGATTCCAGCTAACAAGGCAGGTAATGCAAGCTAGAGCACTTCCAGTTCTAGTTATTGACTATACATGGGTGCATCTTGCCCTTTTGATATGCCTAAAAGATGACATGAGAACCACGCATAGCCTGACGGTGGGAGGGAGGCTGTTTGTTTAAATATTTATTGGGCTGGGGGTACACAGATATGGGGAGACACTTTTAACTAGTTAGTGGAACTCTTATGGAAGTGCAGGAGGTTTTAGCTGTACAATTATCTTGTTTGTTTCTTTCTTTCTTCTAGGAGGTATGTTATCCCCATGTTATCACATGTCACACATCTGTGTGCATTACCTCATTGTATATGATTTTATGTTTGCATTATAGTTTTTGAGTTAATTTGAAATTAAACATGATTCAGTCAGGTACTAATCCAAAGCCATCTTCTTTACACAGCCATGTAAACACAACTTCTTCTGATGCCTATAACTACTTCTAATCCAGCACTATTCTTCCTTTGGGAAAAATCTGTGATGTTTGAGAAGTTAGTGTACAGTGATTTTGTAATGAGACCAATTTTTGCTAAAGGTGAAGATGAGACCAACTAAACTCATTTCATGTGTAATCTCAACCAAATTCCAGTCTAAACCTCAAGAAGTGAAAGGTTATTGCATTAGCCACCTATACGCCCCTTGTTCACAGAAAATTAAACTAAAACTAAATCTCTACTTAATATGGACTGAACATGTGCCATGCTAATTAGAAGCGACATAGGAAGACAACGTAGTTATCTCTCTTTGATTTACAGTTATGGAAGCGATCTTTATTGGTTCAATGTCTAGCCTTAGCTGAGCTTGTGAAAAGACATTGGTTAAAAAAAATATTATTTTAACTGTGCACAGTGAGAGAGACAGCAGATAGTACCATATCTGAAATTTTAAGTAAGATTGTATATAGCTAGATAAGAAAGAAGAGGGCATAGATGGAGCAAGAGGGATGCACTGGAACACTGAACACAAACTGTAGTTGGATAGTGGAAAACCACTGCCCTGCTGGTTGAAAAATGGGATTTAATGCTCAAAGCCACAATTGGTGTTCTCTTTTTGATCCCAAAGAGTAATAGATTTCTCTATAAACTGATGACAGTAGTTCATATAGTTCTTATTTTGTACCCTTAGAAAATTGAAGAAAAACATTTCCACCTCCCATCTACCTATGCCTGCTATTAGAGCAGGTTCCTGACCACTTCCCTTCTGCCTTCGTTCCCTCCTTTCCTCTGCTCCCAGCCCCATAGTCAGGGCTTTCATTGTTTCCTCATCTCCTCTCCAAAGCAGGATTTCATCAATCATGGTGGTAGTAGTCTGCTCTTGTAATCAAGGCTGAGATCCATCAAGTGTCGTGGCTGTAGCAGTTCCTTTCAAGCTCCATGGCAGCTCAGGTTTCTGGGCCTTTTCTGAGGTTCAGTGCCCTTGTAGTGATGGCTCAGTGACTGAAAATATCTTCAACTCCTTCTTACAAGGGGATTTGCAATTCCCATAGAAACATGGTCACAGCAGCCATTGTATGAGAAATCACTCAGGCTCCATAGAGCGCCATGATGTCTTATTGATCCATGAGTACTATTGAAAAAAGGATGTAAGGAAGGAGGCAAACAGGAGAAATTGTCAGCGACATATGTGCATATGAAAAGAGCAAGGGAGGAAGGTGGAAACATGGGGATTTGCAGCAGTCAGAACCTTAATGTGCCGGCAAGCTGGATTCAGAAGTGTAAGCTAAATGCTGTTGGCTACAACAAGCCCTTGTATATAGGCACCCACACACATTGCAGAATGTTTTAGGGGGTCTGAGGCAGCATTTTGGAGTACCATTTTAAAGGCTGCTTAAAGAAACACATGGCCTTGTATAACCAACTTGAAATTACAGAAAAAGAACAAACTTAGATTTTTATTCCTTTTTTCTTCGTTTTTTTTTTTTTTTTTTCCTCCTCCCCCTTCCATTTCAAACTGCAAGGACATTTCTTTAGAAAATGCTGGAGGAAAGCCCACTGATAACTCAGAAGGTAAAATAACATATGAGTTATTAAAAGGTCTTTTCACAGAAGTGGGATTAATTTCCATATCCCTTAGGAATCCCCGCACATGCTGTTATCACACAAATGGCGTTTTGGTGGGTGGGTTAAAAATTAGTTAATAAAATTAAATTTAAAAAAGCTAGGGCTATAGTTCAGGAGAGCTAGCCAACACACTTTAAAGAATAAAGCCCCCAACAAAGTCAAAGCAAAATCTGTAGTCTTTTTTTTTTTTTTTTTTTTTTTTTTTTACTGAAGATATTATTTAATACATTTTTGTACTGAATGTTGATAGCTGAACATGCATCAAAATAAATTCTGATTCAATCTTGGCCTCTAGTAATGGGATGCACTGGAATTGTTCCCATTTAAATAGCACAGGAAAAAGCACAGGAGAAAATTACATTCGCTGCAGAAAATGTTACTGTGGCAAGGTTTTCATTCTTTGTTAATTATAGAATAGGGGTGTGAAAGGCTGCAGTAATTCTAACTTTACTCTGTCAATGACAGTATAGGACTTTGTTTAAATCCTTTTGTGTATATGTCTTTCATGCAATTTTGGGACCATTTATTCACAACTGTATATGTATTCTACAGTACCTGGAATATTCTGCACTAATATAAACAACATCATTATTGTTCAGGTATTATTTTTATTTATGTAGCTTATTATTAATGCTCTTAAAAGCAAGAATTACCACCAGCTCCTTGAAAAGGAGATAACTCACACATCTTTCCAAAGCAGTGGAGACTTTTAAGGACTCCATTAAGCCCTATGCTATTTCTTGGGATGCTATTCTACTATAATAAGGAACAGTTTACTCAAAATTATAGGACTGTGGTGCACAAGCTGATATTTTCAAACACTGTGTTGGTTGGGATGTGATAGAGCATCAAACCATTTGTTCTCCGTGATTTGTTTTCCCCCAGTGGCCCTAGTAAATAAATACTTGTGCAACAGCAAACAGAGAGAGATGTTGAGATTGCTATCTTTCATGAGGATTAAAATGACAGTGGGTTGAAGAGAAGGCAAATAAAGCTTGAGGATTTGGTATCTGTTCTTTTGCAGTTGATGAGGCACACAAACTTTTTTTTTAACATTCTCTGTCCTTTGACTGTATAAATTGTCTGTGGACCCTCCCAGTTTCTCCTGTCGTTACACTGTAGTTCTATTTCTTGTCAAGTGAAACCAGACATTTCTGTCCCTTTTTTTTTCTGCATTCCAGGTGGTAACAGGACCTTTTAAGCTTTCCTCTTCATCTAAGATTCTGTTTCAATTCATGTCTTACCAGACTATTTTTCCCATGCTGCTGATATGCTTCAACCATATTGAATGATGTTTCTTTGCAATTTTACAAGCCTGCAATTGTCCAGTTCAGTTTTTCAAGCTCCTTCCCTAACAGTGACCTTCTGTGTCCAGCAAACACCAATTATACAACTTCTTTTAGACATTCTGCTCGTTACCCTGTTTTGTTTTTATTAGACTGATAAAAACCTTTTCTTCCTGAACAGACACTCAAACACTAGAAATATAAAGTAATATTATATGAATCTGACAACTTGAGTCTACAGTATACAATTAAGTTGCATCCTACTGGTGTGCAATGTTCACACCTGCAGATTTTCCTTCATGTATTTTCACTGCCCAAAATGAACATCATATTTTCAGGTGGATGGCACAAAAATACTGGTTAAGGCAGTGCTAGTTACCACAGGAACATCTGTCTTACCACTGCCTCTGTTGGATCTTAGTATGAACAAGCCAGCAGCAAGCAGAAATTGTGATTTTGGGGGTAATTTCAAATGAGAACTTCCAGCACTAGCACTTGTTACCCCTGATATATTCTAGAGGTCCCTAGATATCACCTAACTGTTACTAAACCTGGCAACTCACATCTACTTAGGCTCTTTCTGGTCAAAATTTCCTACCAATTTCCTTAGGTATCTGTTCCCTTTGTCCACTTCCTTCCATCTTCCTAGTCTTGTGAAAAGCCTTCAAATATTCCATCATTCACACAACTAGGATCATCATCTTTCACATATCTATGGGAAATACATCAAATGGATAGCAATCACCAATTAGGCAGAAGTGCAAAACTGTATCCTGATTGCATCCTAACTCTATTCCAATCCTACCACTGGCTCAGAGTTTATGGTTATATACATATTATTTGCAAATATATACATTGTTTAATATTTAGATTTAGCATCAAATACCATATTAAATTTCAAAGTGAAAAGGTTCCAGTCAGGTTCCAATCACAGTATGTGGGTACCTCCTTGCTGCCTCCTTTGTTGCCCAAAGTGTCTTTGCATTTTCTCTCTATAGAATGGCTCTACTAATGCCTTGCACTTTGCCACCAATGAGGTGAAGCCAACGGAAGAATGTCAGCCTGACAGCTGGAGAGATTTTATATTAGCCTAAAGAGAGAGAGCACTCGGATCTATGTAGTTCCCACTGATGAGAGGGAAACCACAATGCCTTCTGCTGTAGGCCTAACATCACACTTCAACAGCTGATCACTAGCCTCAGCAGAATCATCCTGTATGTTTCTAGTATGGTATTGCTCTAAGGAATGCTGTCAATTCACCTGTCTCAGATTTTCTTTAAAGCTTCTTGCATTCTGAATGGGAGGAGGATATGTTAAGAAAATAAGTCAAAAGAATTTAAGTCAAACAAGTATTTCTAAAAGGTCAAAAGTAGTTACTTTTGAGGTCACTGACAACTTTAGAAAATGTCTTCAGATATCATGGGAAACCACTGTTTGTTAGACGTTTGAAAAAAATATTTAACTTCACTAAATATCCTGCCCATTTCCTCATATAGCTTTTCCTTTCATGAAAAAGTAACAATGAATGCTCCCTCCTATAGGGCAGAAGAATGAGACCGATCTGATCTATTTCAGCACTTGGTTTATCATGAAAAATTTTACTGAAGTTTCCATTAAGCCTTCTGGCCTGTAATACAAACAGTATTGTTATTGGTTCTGCTGTAAAAGGGAGTTTTTTATGCTCGGCTTTGCCATCTGTTTTAAACTGCATGGCAACACCAGGCAAGAAAATCCTGCCAAAGTATGTTAGCATTTATAACAAGCTTGCTTCATTAAATAACCTAGTTGGCCTTTTTTCTAAATAAAATAAGTTCTGTTTTTATGGTCGTGAGATATTAGATGACTGCTGATATGTCTTGATTCTAAGAAAATATAAAAAGGCTAGGGCCTGAACTTCTTAGCTTGATAGCAAAGAGTGAAATAGTTCATGAAAGATAGAGGGAGATGCAAGGGGAATGGAATGGGACTGAATGAGGTCTGATGAGCTGAGGAAGGCTTAGTTTCTGGGTACAAGGAATCAAATAAATGTAAATCTGAGAATTTGCACACAGGCTTTCTTTTTCTCCTGAAAAGTGCAAATAATTTTGGAGTAGGCTTACTGTTCCAAGGGGGTCAGGACAAGAGTAAGTGTACTGAATGGAAATTTTGTTGATGATCTATTTCTGTTGCTCTCAGAGGAGCTCACTGGACTGTGATAGAGTGCTCAAGCATATCAGTGTTTTAGGAGAAAAATGAAGGACACCAACGTACCTATGTTATAATGTTTACAGCATTCCTAAAGCCTGAAGATAAAATACCAAGATATATGAAATAATGTATATATACGGCTAGACAAAATAGCCTGAGCTTTCCTTAGAAGAGTAGCTGTTTACTGATGTGTCCAAAAGTTGAAATTAAACTAGACAATCTAAGCATGAAATACTAGTGAAGTTAGCAACAAAATGCTTGTTAAGGCCATAGAATCAGAATTTCAAGTCAGGTGTTCACCTGAACTTTGAAAGATATGCATCTCAATACCATCTTTTCCATCTACCTACTCCCAGCATGTTTGTTGGTCTTTTTTCTTATCCTAACAGGCCAGAGATAGAACAGCTTCGACTTGGGACTAACCTCACAATGAATTTTCTTGTGTTTAGTAGGTGAGTAGATACCTCTTCCTTCTAGTAGTCAGGGTTAAGGAGGTAGGGCTTATGTTTCTGGAGGCTTCATTTATGATGGATTTGGACTATATTTGATTGCTTGCCTTTTCTTTTTAATTAAAAAGAAGAATATAGAATATTCTCAAAAAGTTGTTTTTAGTTTTGAAAAGATAAAGTTCCATGTGCTTATTTTAAGCTGATGATCTGTAAGTGCTATGATCATCATTACTATCTCTTTGTGTTCTGGTCAGATCAGAAATTTCTTCATTCTGTATGAAGGACTTTGTGTTGTTGCTGGCATCACCTAAGTGCGTAAGAAGTGGAGCAGAACCAAACTGTTGACCCCCACAGGTTCTCCAAAGTAACTTTTTAAGCTGACAGCAGAGATTTTATATGACACTTCTGGCTACAGGAGATCTAAGGATATTCAAGCATGCGATGGATAAAATGACCGTTTTCATGGCATAGGAGATGGCATATAAATAAATCCATATATTTATTTATACTTATCTATGAAGACAGATACAACTCTTATTTGTTTGTGTCTGTGTACAGAAATCAGGAAAAAATGCTATATTGACTTCAGAATACTTTGTATTCTGAATCTTTTTATTGTGAATCCAGGCCTTCAGACTCAGTGTGCTGCTTTCCACTTAATTTAATCATTGGTTATTTCATCTTGCTGTTTTATTTGAGGAAAGCCCCAGGAACTGAATTATTTGCGTTGTAAATAACATAATATGCGTTCATTAGTTTGATCGCTTTTGCTTCTTTCAACAGGTTTGATTGGATTCAGTCTCTGGCCATTTAAAAACTGCCATATAATCAATAGGGAAGCTGAAATTCTGAATGAGATTGATGAGTAAAAGATCCTTGGTAACAAAATATTGGTAACATTCTCTTTTAGGCTGTTGGCATGCAACTGTGCACTATGATAGTCTCCTGTTGGCCATATGGGGAACCTGTTTGTAGAAGTGCTCTTCGGTAGCTTCCAACCTTTTGTAATTTGCCAGCCATAAAGAGCAGGAAATTAACATTGTAGATTAAGTTCTACATGCTAGTCATTCCTTCTACTGCGTAGAGCTTGCCCAAGTGTGTGAAAATACTATCTTTACAATCATGTTTTTAGAAAGCAGGTTATTCAGGCAATTTACATTGTAAAATATCAACTAGTGTTCTCTAGTGTCAGATCTACGTAAGAGTTCATACCCCTCTGTTATCATCATGTGCTTTTCCAAATATATGCTGAGAAGATTGCATTGTAAACAAACTTTAAAGGTGTGGCAAAACATTTTCACACAAGCTAGATTAGCATTGTTCAAAAGAAACAACAGTGATACTAGTGAGTACTTTGGAGAGAGTTGATTTAGGATTCAGATTTATAATAAATGGATGAATGCACTGTAAATGGACTACTAATTGCCTGTACCTTCTGTTTTACCTGAGTGGCCTGGCTGAGCCACTGATGGACATTAGCAAATATTCAGCATTATTTTGTCAAAACACAAGTTGATGCCCATGACCTCAGCCTTGCATTTTCATTGATGATTACATAGTGTTCTGTGATTCTGTGCTGTGCTTAGAGATTTTTTTTTCAACAGTTTATTGTTCACAGAAATCTGAATTTGAGATGGAATTTGTACATGTGAAATAATACTTTTTAACCTTGCCCAGAGGGTATTGAAATCACGCAGGGGAAAAATAAAATAAAATAATGGCAGGAGTCATTGCCGTCTCACAGCTGTCTGAGCCCTGAAAAGGGAGGAATGGTTAGTGGAAAATGGAAGCTAGCTTGTGGAAAGGTTTAAAATATGAAAGTGTTTTTAGACATAGCTTATCAGGGCAACTTAGTATAAACTGACTGACTAAAATGACAGTGAACTTTACTACAGTATCTTCTACCAGCTGTCAATATATGGAAGGTATATTTTGGATGTTCAGATGGCCTAATGTGAAAATTTATTCTTCTTTACTGATAAAACAAACGTGTTTGTAAGAAGTGAAGGAAAAAAATATATATAATCGTGCATATCTGGAATTGCTTGAATGCATGCTTCAGGGAACACTCTATTAGAATAAACGTGGTTTGTTCTAATAAAATTATAATGATAAGAAACTGGCTTCAAATCTGAATAGGTCACAAGTGAAATGAGTTTGGTGGTTTTAGCTAATCCATTTGGAAATTTATCCACTTTACAGTCTCCCTGTATGATTTGACACAACTCAGACATTGCTTGTTTCCAGTCAGTAGAGTGTTAGGAATGAAATTATAGCTTGTTCCATCTGAGAGCAGAGATGGAGAGACAGACTGATTGCTGAAACTCACACAGTGGCTTCTCCTTATGTTGTTTCTGTATCAAGACAGTGCTACAAAATAATGATTTTCACGTGTCCTAAATTCACCTTCACTATAAATATTTTTCCCAATATATGAGCTAATGTAAGTAACCTTACTTCTAAGTAGCCATTGTGCAAGTTAGGTCTGCTTGGAGAGTAGGGTGCTATGCGCACTATGCTCTTCTGAACTCTTAGTTTTTTTTCTTTTAACATGAAGCCATTTTCTTTGGCCAGCTGAACCAGCCTTTCCCTTGTGCTTTGTCTCTGGTCTGTGTTTTTTTTTTTCTTTTTTTCTTTTTTTCTTTTTTTCTTTCTTTTTTTTTTTTTTTTTCCATGTTCCCCTAATGATATATTGATCACATTACCCCTGGGAAGCTGGGAACTGAAATATCATGTAAGCATGTACACATTTTTTTCATAACTTGCATCAGGGATTATGCATAGAAATTTAACTGGCTTTGAAATTTGAGTCCTGTAAACAATTCAAAACCAAAGACCTACGGAGGTGTAAGTGGGGAACAAAAAACACTCTGCATCCTACCCTTGGAACATGAGCTGCTGTTGCTGTGAGGAAGCAGCGTGGTGTTCCATACCTCTTGCGACTTCAACCACACAACCCAGACCAGGCTGGGACAGAAGGGAATTGGCTGGCAATGAAAGACCCTGACTCAGTGCCAGTGAGCAGTGTGCTGCTGCTCTTCTCCATCTCCTTGCTGAGCTGGCAAGCAGCTATAGGGCACGGCACTTGTAAGCCTCCTGTGCTTATGCACTGGCATCTGATTTGATACTTGTTCCAACATGGTAGACATAACAGATGCATGTGACAATATATTTCTGAGTTCTTAGGATCTGATTAAATAGATTTTTAGCAGAAATCACAAGTGCATTTTAGAGAACAGTAGTCAATATTGTGCATTGTCGGTGTTTTATTCTGTGTAATCTAAGAAAGACCTCTAAGAAAGAGGTTTTATTCTTTGTCATCTTTATTCTGTAAATTTCTGTTAAGACAGGAAAGCCATGAATTCTTCTGTGATCTGCCTGTGGAAAAATATGAAAGGAAATGTTTTTCATGAAGTATTGTTTAAGTTTTGTTGGCTGCTATGTCATTGATGAGCTAGAAAACAAAAAAAAAAGCAACATTTTTAGTGCTCATGCTTATTAACACTGTTAACTGTATAACTCTGTTCTGATACCAAAATTAGAATATGCAAAATCAATAATAATAATCTGTAGTCATATGATAAATTTCTAGCTGTTTTTTTATGTTCACAACTTCTCTCCAAAATATTGCAAGAATAATTGCATAACAGTTGCAGAGTAAATAAATGTCAGGTATTAGTACAAGCAATGAGTGGAAGGAAGAAAAATGTTGTCATACAGGATGTTTTCTGTGTGGTCTGTGTGTTAATCAATAAGCAAATCCTGAATGCAGGCAGATAATTATTTATCCTTGAAAATATATGCAATGATAATTGGATGCTAATGTGGTAAAGTTTTTCCATCATTCATTTAACCCCTGCTGGTGTTTGTAGCAGTTATCTGGGGAAGTTTTTTGGAGTTTAGTTTTAGTTTTATGCTGAGACGAGTGTTTTTGATATCGTTGTCATCAGTATCTAGTTGTTACTATTTTAGAATAGAAGTGGATTTTGGGGTTTATATTTCATTACAGATGTTAGGTCTTACATATTCAGTACTAGTGTCTATTTGTTTCTGTTAAACCGGATAGTGGTTTTTGAGGTGCTTTTCCATTCTTGAGAGGTCTGTGGGGCACTTAACCTACATGAGACCTAAGGGGTCTGAGGGTTCCTCAACAAACAAAGAATTTCCAGATACTTTCCTTCAGGATGTGTCAAGGGCAATACAGACAAAAGACTGATGTCTCCTTTAACAGCTTGATAAGTATCTCAGGATATTCTGCAGGAATCAGTACTGTTTCTACAGTGAACTGTATTCCCATTCAGCATAATATGGCTCAATATGTGTACTATATGTGACAATGGTGAAGACTTATCTTTGCCCTGAGGGCTAAGTGCTGTAACACTTCTCAAGTGATAGGCTTGATAGAAGTGATGATTCAGAGGCAATGATCTGCTAAAAAGTCACATTAAATATGTGTGAGAATTAAAAATATGGGTCTGTGTTTATCTTGATTTTTATTTTACAAGTTTCAAAGCACTATTTATTTCCAGCATCAAAATCCCTTGTAAGGTAAACTAAATCATTCTTGTATTGACCGATTTTTCATGTTGTTCTATCGAGGCATCTTCCCAGCTGAGTTCCTTATTGAATTGTATTTCTATGAGGGTATTGTAGGTTAGCAGCACATTTTTATGGTACACAAAAGAGGTGCCTTCTGAATTTCCAATGCCATGCATATTGCTCCCTATAGAAGAAGAAGCTCCGAAATACAGAATAAATCAAAACAGAAACAGTTGGCTCTTGACTTGCAGCTGTTATTTTTCTTTAAGTTTACATTTCTAAGATAGTCTATTCTGCCTAACTTTCTTAGTGGCTTAATTTATAATAAACACATCCTTTCCAAAAACATTTTCAGCTATGTAACAGAGGGCTTGATCTGACTGATGGAAACAAAAATATAATTTAGTGCTAAACCTGTCCAAATACACCAACAGCACCTTCTGCACACTGCTAAACTCCTTGCCTCAAGTTGAGCTTCCAGTGTCCTCCGTACCTTTATAATTTTATGGTAGGGCTAGCATTCAGCAGTTTTTAAAGGAGATTTTCAGCAGAAATGAAACTTCTTTCCTTAAGGATAGACCTCAGATCTAGAATTTACTTCACTCATGACCTTTCATAACTATCAGGTATAAATGATTTTCTTTCACTTATACTCAGGCTACCTTTGAAGGTCTCCATCAAGAATTATCAGTAGATAAACCTGCTCTATCTCTAAGTCATTTATACTCAGTAAAGAAAAATATATATATATGTTGTATGTATATACCTTTCTGTGTGAAAGCAATGTTTTTGTGTGAAAACCTTTTTCATTAAAAAAAAAAAAAAAAGGCATGCATTTCTTCCAAGGATTTCTAATTCTTTCTAAGTAAGGAGCTTTGAATGATATAGTATGATTACACTGGTCCTTATAATAATCTTGTCAGAACATACCCTCACCTTTCCCAAGTTGAAACTGTAAAATCATGAAGGAAACCATTGGTGAATTTATACCGCTTGTTAGTCCTGGAGAATTGTTGGGCTGAATTCTCCAGAGGTTTAACATAGAGGGTAGTGGCAAAGAGATCAAGAAAAATCCGGTCAATGGATACTGAATATATATTAAAGCATTCTATGAATGTAGTAGAGGAAGCAGCTTCATTTTAGTAACTTGGTAATTTAGTAACTTTCATGTCTGGATTCCTGATCAGAATTTAGTTTAAATGAATTAAGCAAATTGTTCTGGACAGTTAGTTATAATGAATGTTGTAATATCTCACCAAGAGCAAAGAAGACACTGAGATAGTCCTGTGCTATATACTACCTTTTCTTGAAGAACTACATCCTATACCTTCCAGCTATAAAACAAAGATAACATAATGAGCATTTGAATTTTGGTTCTGTATCTTATTTGCAGTATTCTTGGAGAGAGTGGCCAGGCCAATTTTTTAGTTAAAGGTACATGTTGCAATACTGCAACATCACCTTCATTCTGAGATTTTATCAGGCTTTTTCACAGAACCACAGAATAGTCTAGGTTGGAAGAGACCTCCAAGATCACCGAGTCCAACCTCTGACCTAACGCTGACAAGTCCTCCACTAAACCATATCCCTAAGCTCTACATCTAAACGTCTTTTAAAGACCTCCAGGGATGGTGACTCAACCACTTCCCTGGGCAGCCTATTCCAGTGACTAACAACCCGTTCAGGAAAGAAGTTCTTCCTAATATCCAACCTAAACCTCCCCTGGCGCAACTTTAGCCCATTCCCCCTCGTCCTGTCACCAGGCACGTGGGAGAATAGACCAACCCCCACCTCGCTACAGCCTCCCTTCAGGTACCTGTAGAGTGCAATAAGGTCACCCCTGAGCCTCCTCTTCTCCAGGCTAAACAGTACCCAGCTCCCTCAGCCGCTCCTCATAAGACTTGTTCTCCAGACCCTTCACCAGCTTCGTAGCCCTTTTCTGGACTTGCTCGAGCACCTCCATGTTCTTCTTGTAGCGAGGGGCCCAAAACTGAACGCAGTACTCGAGGTGCGGCCTCACCAGAGCCGAGTACAGGGGGACAATCACCTCCCTGGCCCTGCTGGCCACACTGTTTCTTATACAGGCCAGGATGCTGTTGGCCTTCTTGGCCACCTGAGCACACTGCTGGCTCATATTCAGCTGCCTGTCAACCAATACTCCCAGGTCCTTCTCTGACAGGCAGCTTTCCAACCACACATCTCCCAGCCTGTAGCTCTGTTTGGGGTTGTTGTGCCCCAGGTGCAGGACCCGGCACTTGGCCTTGTTGAACTTCATACAGTTGGCCTCGGCCCATCGGTCCAGCCTATCCAGATCATTTTAAGTAACTTCACTTGTCCTTCAACTTACCTATGCTATGTCTGCCCCACAACTCTTCCAGTTATGATGCTTTCTTGTGACACTGCAGTGAGAAGATGGAAACTCTCAGTGAGTTCTCCCCATTCACTGTGAACTTTTCCCTCCTACCTGCCTCAGCTTTGTCTATCAGAACTCTCTAGCATTTCATTGCTCTTTATCCTAACCTCACAGAGAGGTAATGAGAATTTCTTAATAGACAGTTTGGGATTGGTATGCATTAAGATAATAATCTTGCATAATCAGAATTTTCATGATGTGATAGTTAGAAAGTAACAAAATTTTTAGGCTTTATTAGTAGCATTGTCCACCCAGACATGTTGTTGGCATAATTGTTTTGTATATGCTGTTTAAAGTCATTTGAAAGGATTCAGAAGATGATTAAAGACTTAGGCAGTCTTCCTTCTCAAAAAAAAAAAAACGGGGGGCAAAAAAAAAAAAAAAAAAAAAAAAAAAAAAATTTCTGTATTAACTATCTTTTGACTTAAAAAAAAAAAAAAAAAGAAAATCAAAATGTGACAAAATGAAACATCATCTTCTGATATGAGAGAAGACAGGTTTATGTGACTGTAAGTGGGATAATTGTGACAGGTACAATTACCATATAGTAAGTCTTCACTCAGAAGCTTCATAACTCATCAGAGAATCAAAATATTCTCCTACTCCAACAGAGGGCAGTAGGAAATCTCAAGGCTGATGTACATTGTCCTAAGTAGCATCAGAGAGATCTGATCGTATCTAAACTGAAAGCCGAGTAGTTTAACTGAGGAAAACAGGACAGAATTTATGAGACTTTTCTACCTCATGCTTATTTTTCCATCACTGAATCCAAAGAATTTATTTTGAAGCCCGCAGTGACTGCCACCTTAGAATGCAAGTGAAGTGTATCTGGAGCACATTCCTCTTAAAAGACATTTCCAAGCCCTTACCAAACCCATGATCCATGCACAAGAGTTATTTCCACTGGTGCAGACTCTGCCACAGGGCTGCCCATATTTTGCAATATTGAGCTAGTATGTTAAGAATGTAAGTACAGTTTTTGCATGATGCAACTCACAGCCATGTTAAACCAGTCTACGAGAGCTAAATTTGTTTGTATGGGGAAGTAATGATTCCTGGGTCCTTAATCATCTTGGAAAAGTCAAAATGCAGTCTAAATTAATGCCTTTCTGCTATGAAGGGAAGGGTGCGGTGTGGTCCATGAACAGACTGTAAAAATTCTGTTTGCATATATGTAGATGAGAATGTTTTTCTTTCTTTTGTAGCATCTGTGTAATTCATCTGGCCAAAGCCTTCCACTCTGGCTGTGGGAGAACAAGATGTGGCTGATTCATACAAATAATAATTCTGCATGGTGTACCAATTAAAAAGTGTAACTACTGCTCTCTTCAGTTAAACCTGATCCAGGACAGGGAATTATCTCACAACCTAGTGACGGTTACAATGTTAAAGTAATTCTAGTGTAATAAAGGCAGTTCTGTGTTTTTAACATCGCTAAAACAGATTTTTTCAGCTTGAGTTTTAAGGAAGTTATTCTCTTCCCAGCTTGTCTTTGGATGTTCAAAACAATGACTCATTTGTGGGGCCAGTGTTTAGGTGGTTGTCACACATTGTTCTAATGTGGAAAAAAAACGATGGTCCTCTCATTGCATGTGGGTTGGAATCCTGAAATACCGATCTGCTCCGCCTGAACTGGATAATACTGTCTGCTGCTGGGTACTAGTGTTAAGATTAATATGCCACATAAAACATAGCAATAATTAATTATGTAGATGTACAAGTTCATTCTATACATAAGAGGACAGTAGAACTGGTAACAAAAGATATTAAATAGTTTGTGCATTAAAAAAAAAAAAAATGTAATAACACTACTGAACCATTACATCAGAATTCAATGACAAACTGAACAAATCCTCAGGATCCAAATGACTTCAAATTTCAGATATAAGATAGATCCTGTACTAGCTGAGGCTGCAGGAACAATGATGATCATAAGGCAGAACTGCAAGATCTACAGGCAGTATTCAGACACCTCTCTGTTACAGCACTGCCCAGTGTAGCTGGTATAATTAAGATGTATAGAAACGATTCATTAAAATGGTGACAGCTTTTTGTGTCTTATAGTTGAGAAAAATAGATGAGCTATCTGGAGATACCAAATGAAGAGATCATTTCATTGTCTCAATGCCACTTCAAGCCAGTTAGAAAAGGTTCATGAAGAGTTTTGTCTGTTAAGGTCATACTGAAAGATACAATGCTTCAGATGAATTTAAAATAAAACATTAGACTCAGCTATAACTCTCTTTCAAAGTGAATCTGCTGCCTTTACTCCTTTAGAATGTGGACCCAGACTGTGAGCATGGAGGGATGTATTAGATCTGTTTGTGGATTTGTATTTGTTATACACAAGCTGAAAAGCTTTCTGTTTTGTATGGCAACATCTGGACACGGCATTCTTGGAATGAAAAATGAAAGTCTTTTGTGAATATAATTTTTAGGAGAGAAGTTTCAGAAACAAAAAATATTTATAGTTAAGTTAAAGCTTTAAATGGCATGCGAGATCTCTGCAATTCAGGGCCTGATCTTACCAGTTGCTGTGTGCCACTGGCAGTCACCTGTTGCTTGGTGATGTCTAAATTCTGTACATCTATACAAATTCTCTTCATGTCCTGATTTAAGCAGTCAGTGCCTTCTGTGTGCCTTCAATCTCAAGTGGAGTAAAAAAGAGTTTTACTTAAAAATGAAAACAATAAAGCCCCATCTGTACTTTTAACAGGACAGATTCCATTTAGTCAAAGGCAATCCATAGTCCATTTTTGGTTTTCTTTTTTGTACAGGTGTTTCCCTGTTCTGTCACCAAGGAGCTACAAGTGGCATTCAATAGCATAGGGTTGTTTCCCCTTCTTGCCAAACAGCCAAGCAATAGGAAATATCTCCAGGCCTTCAAGAAAAAATAAACAAACTGAAACAAAGCAAAAAGATACCCCAAGAATAATCAACCACTCCTCATCTTTTTCATTTTAATAGGAAAAACATCAGAGTTTTCAAGGCATGGGTGGTACTGATCAACCACTGTGTTGTTAAATCTGTAGTTTTAAAGCTATAGTTTACAGAGAAAGAAAAATCAAACACATACACAAGCAAAGGTGTTGTGTGCTGGTAGGGTAGAAAAATGGAGTTCTGATGAAAAAGTGGCAATTTAAAAATTGCTTCCACCTCCCAAAATGTTTGGATGTTGGTAAAGTCCTAACAACTTGTGGAGACTCTTTCTAGATTATGAATTGGACTGGAAACTTGTATCAATACTGCACATTCATAAATGGTGGTTAGAATTGGCAAGCTAGTGCTGAAAAACTACAATATATTCTTGGATTAAGGAATGAGAAACAGAAGGAGTAGAAAAAGTGGATTTGAATCATGCTCAGTCTTCTAACCAGAGAATCAGAAAAAAATAATACATTAACCACTGACTAATATCTGAGGAAGAGGTTTTATAAACCTTATCTCATTATTTCATAATAGTTTTGCTGGCACTTTTATTTTATCATGCAGTATGTATCTTTTGCTCAGATAGAAACAGCTTTTATAACTGTAAACTGTTAAAATTGCAAGTTTTATTGTAAGAGAAATTCATTATGATGCTGTTGTGCTACTGAGTTTTACATGCTGCTTCTTTGGAGGTTTAACTCCTTTCGTCTTCAGTATTGTACTTAGTACACCAAGGTGCAAGCAGCCTATTGACGCACACCTTATCACACCCTGCTGCTACAGAATAAACTAGCTAAGAGGCTTGCCAGGCTGGTCTGCATAGGCTGGTATTATGTCTTTCATTAAGTGACACGGACTGGATTACTGATTTTGGAATTGATGATGGATGAAGAAGCCATGCAGAGATGACGTTGCTCGAAATTTGTAATACTGAGATTATGGAGTTTTTCTCTGTAATGTTATAGTAACAGGCACTTCCCAGAGACAGACAGAGAAGTAAAGATTAGATTTTGTGCCTGTGTGTTGAGGGAGGTGAAAAGGAAGAAATAACCCCAGTTGAAGTTCAAATTAAGGTTTCAGAAGGTGCTAAATATGTTGGAACAAAAATAGAAAGCTTCTTCACCTCAAATTCATCACCAAGCACAGAAGGATGGTTTTATAATTGAGAATGTCAACTCTGCAGTACCTGTCATTTTATCAGTCTGCAATATGCCATACACTTTATAGTGATGTATAAGTAATAATAATAATTTTGTGCTTGAGGCAAAAGATATGGATTTAGACAATCCTTTTCATACCCGTTTTTGGCAGATGTTTTTTGTGTGACCCACAGACAAGTCATATTTCTGCACCTCACTATGCAGCATGGGAATTATACTGTTTCTTTCTGACGGATACTGTTTCTTTCTGTGGTTAAGCACCAAAGCCCCAGCCTTACTCTGTTAACAGATTTTACTCACTTGAAAGTTACAACTGAAAGTTCAAAAAGTAGGTGTTGTGAAACAGATTACGGGGATGCGGAGGACATCTGTCCCACTCAGTGAACAGGCCTTGGAGCAGATGTCTCAAGTTTCTTCAAATCCAGAACATGCTGTCCATTTTTCAGTAATAAACAGAATTTTTCCTCTTTGTCACCAAGCACCAAAGTATTATCTTTAATGCATAAAATATGTAAATTCTTAAAGCATCATTTTGCTCTTTAGTGAGTTTAGATATTACAAAACGGTTTAATTATAAAAACAGACAGACCTAGTCCTGGGACCTGTGCAGCTAGAAATAAATGTGCAATCAAAACTGCAATTACCTGCAGAATTTAGTGTAAACAGATCAGCAATCACATAACAAACACAGGCTAGTTTGCATTCTGATATGAATACAGTTAGATCCAAAGCAATTTTCCTTTATTTATCTTAGCTGCTCAGCATAAATAAAGCAAGGGCATTGAAGCAATTAGCATAATTAGAGTATCGTGGTCAGGCCCTGTGTGATTTCTAGAGACGTTTCACTTTAGAATTCTTTCTCCTGTACAAGAGTTTCCCTGAGCCACTAAAATATCGCTTTGGGCATTTTTGTATTTCAAATTTGCAAGTTGTCAGTTTGAAAAACCCTTGACACACGGATGTGAAAGCATCTCTCAGACAACCACAGAAGGTATGCCCTCAGCTTTTCATTACTAAGAAGCTGGGGAATTTCCTTTTTCAGCTCTTTCTCCTCCTTGACGTTTTAACCCTAGAAATGTCAGGTTTAATTACTTCAGGTGCTACCCAGTAAATCCAAGGGTTAAAAACAACCTGTTCCCCCAAAAAGGTGTGACATTGATGCCACTTCAGGGGTTACATGCATAAGGAGAACTCCCAGCTTTCCCATGACACCCTCTCCAGTCTTTTATTTACCTGCCTCTGCAAGCCGTGGAAGAACTTGTGCAGGTGCTTTTATTTTCATAGCACCTAAAACTGTCTTTTCACCACTGTTTCTGCTCTTCTGATAGCTTGCAGAGAGCTTAACTAGTATGAAACTGTGGAAAAAAAATTGCTGGAAATTTTTAGGGTAAACAAAGGGTAGGGAAAATGTGGAAAACTTGTATTTTATATTATGAGACACGTACTGTGTACAGAATGTCTGGGTGGTAGGTGTCAGGTCAAGCACGTGTCACAGAGTACCAGTTGTAGCTACTGAGGCCAGCTGCCAGCATGGGAATGAAGTGACCATGGATGGGAAAAGAGAGAACATATTCTTTTTTCCCCTCCCACTTTTTCTTTAATGAACATTTCAATACAGAAGTAATGAAAGAAATTACAGAGGTTTTCTTTAATCATCATAAATTGAAAAGGCACCCATGCACCCACTGTTTTCAGTAGGACATGATGGATTTCAGGGCCAAGTTGTGACATAATGGACTTCAAGAGCATGTGCTGGCTACAGGCATCATGTATACTGTGCAATTAATTGTTAACTAGTGGAGAGGTTTTGATTATTAAATTATGTATCCTATAATTTTTAAATTGTCATTGTCAGTGCTTTGAAATCTCTGCCTCTTATGTAGGGGAACTTGTGACCTCGTTTATCACATTCGTTTCCTTATTAGCACATGCTATGAGAGGAACAAAAAAAGGCAAGCCTAAAAGGCAGGATCAGAGCATGAGCCATAGATTGGGGGACAAAGATATTTAGACTAATCTGATATATTTTAAAAGAATGGTGTTAAATTAAGAACTACAAAAATAATAATATGTCTGGGGTCAGGAACACTGTGATCCAATAATGCCTTCACCAGCCATGGAAGTGCTTTAATTGCAGTATCTCTGAACCTTTCAGGATGAAAATGTCCTTCTGTCCCTGTCCTTTCATGCCCCTTCAAATGCTTCCTACACAGTCTTAAACCTAGTTGTTTTTACATGTTTATCATTCTCTCAATGAAAGATGCAAGAAAAAAGAAAAGAAACACCAATTAAGTTTATCCGGGCCAAAACGTTATTGCTCAGATGGTAATAATCCTAGTAAATTAATGCCAATACTGTAGAGCCTATAGAGAATTTGAGTAGCTAACACTCCCATAGTTTTTGAAAAGAAAAAGCTTTAACTGCAGAAATGTTCCGTTCTTCTGACTGCATTTATCCTGCTGATTAGCGATAATGGAAAACCTAGCAACAGTTTACCACAGAATATTGGAAGGCCCTCCAGGCAGGCAACAGCAGAAGCAAAACCTCCCCAAAATACCGTATGTATGTTTGTCTATGTGTGAGACGAGGGGCAGTATAGGGATATTGGTGAGGAGCTTAATAGTTAAAGGCACTACAATAAGTCTCTTAATGACAGTGATAAAGCAGCATGGCATCTTTAAACTGGGCTGTTAAAATAATTTGTTTATTCTTTCTTTACGGTAATTTGCAAAATGTTAGGAATTCTTTGAATATCTTACTTTTTTAATCTTGTCAAAGACAATGATTTTATATGAGTGTGTGGACTTTGATTTCTCTCTTTATTTCATATATTTGTCTGCATTATGTGTATATATAAAAGTGAGGGTGCAGAGGAACATGTTGTGAGTTAGGCAATAGTAATTTTTCTTCCATCTACTCTTTAGCATCTGTCTTTTTTATTAGAATCTATTGTAGTGAAAAGGCCAACCATCTGAGGGTGAAATTCTCTTCTCTGCAGCAAGTCAACGCAAAGTCTGCAAGCTCTTAATGTGCAAGTCCTTCTTTGTTGTCATGCTTTCAGTTGATTCTGATTTGTGATGCCTTTTTCTTTGGTGCTTCTGTAATCTTGGTTGTTTTTTGTTTATTTTTTATATCATTTATAGTATAGGTATTGCTATACTGAATCAGACTGTGCTCCATCTAAACTAGTGTCTTGCTCACCAAATAGCCAGCAGGAGGTGCTTTACAAGAAGTGCAGGAAATGTCACATTAGGTAGACTTCAGTTAATCTGTCCTATGCTAATTTTTCCCCAAAGTCTTTATATTCAAAGGGTATCTTAAATCCTGGAACAGAAGGTTAACATTGCTTAAAAGAATTGGCTGTCCTGCTATCCCCAAGTGAATTTGATCCTTCATATTTCACTGTGTGTTAAGGTATAGCTCCAAATGAAGTTGTGAAAGGGTTGAATAGGGTGGGTAGTGCTTCTGAATATCCCTATTCTGACAGTTTTCCAAAAGGAAAGTAAATGTTAGAAAGAACAAGGGATTGTTATTGAAGGCATTTTTGCAAATTTGCCTGTAAAATTATCCCTGTGCCACTGAGCAGAACATGCTATTTAGACTCCTGTTAAATATATATATATACATATATATATATATATTTCAAATTGGTTATGGTTGATACTTATGGTTGATGTCCAATATTCTGCCTTTTGGTGTTTCTGTGGCAGGCAATGTAAAGATAAAGATGTAGTGTGCCAGAGGGCTAGCTCTGAAAGGCTTAGCGTGTTCTTAGTGGCTCCCTGTCTCCCCAGAGATTAAACAGATGAAAAGCTGAAAAGTTGATTTTGATCACCTCCTTTCTACAGAAATCTTCAGTTCCTTAATTCTTGTTCAGTGCATAGCAGGTTATTTTCTTATTTATTACCCAGTGTCCTAAAGAAATAACACATCCTGTCATGCCATAATTCTTGCTCATCTCAGTCTCCAGCATTGCTCCTCACTTTCTAGCAGTTCATACAGTATTTAGCAGCACATTTTCCTTTGGGATTTAAGCTAACACGGTCATATTATGCCCACTCTCCATTATCTACATTTGATCCCTAAAAATGGAAGATTGATTTTAACTTCACCCTGCTGCTTTTAAATCCCTTAATAGTGTCGACGCTGGCTGCATCTGAGACCTCCTGCTTGACCCTCATCCTTTTGGGTATTCAGGCTATGACACCATTCGCCTTGTAGGGAATCCATCATCACTCACATATTATTTTGGCAGGTGAATTGTGTTTTTGCTCTCTTTTTCCAGATGGCAAAGAACTTTCTCCCTCTTAATTCTGTCTTTTAACCATAATACAAATAAGTGTTTTCTTCTGCCAGATGAACCAAAGCTGGTTTATCTGGAGTATTTTCCACCTTTACAGTCAGGAATATCTGTCTCATTTTAGGAAGATGGTTAACAGATTTTTAACTAGGATCTGTGTCAAGGCCTCTCTAAGTATTGTTTTCAGTATTCAGTGTGTAATGGGATTCTCATGGATGAGAAAAGAATAAGCTAAAGTTTTCTTAGCGAATCAGAACTTCAGATGCCTGAAATGTTAACTAGGTGCCTACCTAGATGGTGTCATGTGTTAATGGGTCTGATTTCTGTAGGTGTCAAACATTTGCTTTTTTGTCTGATATTCTTGAGTTCTGACCATGTATACCATCTCTAGAACATCACCCCATTCCTTAAGAAGACATGTTTTTATCTTCCTGTACAGTTGCGCTGATCTGATAGAACTTCATTTCTTCTCGTGTTTCTCATACTGCAAGTAATGAGAATGGATCAGATACCTAATATCAGGCAGTTGAAATAAAAACATGGGTGTATATTTACCCTTACAGCCTTTATGTTATTTTTACGATCATTGTTGAACTTATGAACATCTAATAGTTTTGAAGTTACAAAACCTCAACTTGCCCTTCGGTCTTACATACCCTGGTTTGTACTTCTTTTCTTTGGATATCCAATTATACCTGCAAAATTAGTATCTTTATCTAGTAAAGCTAATTGTTGTATTCAACATCGATCACTGAAAATAATGATGTGGGTAATGTTAGAGACCATATCTTCTCTCATTCTACAACCTCACAAGGTTATTGTGGAAATAAATTAATGTTTATGAAGCACTCAGATGCAGTAGTGATGAGCATCATAGAGAAGCCCACAAGGAAGTTAATAATTCTGTTTTCAGATCATGGTTTGCATAGAATGCAGTAAATAAGGCCTAGGGCCACACATTGAACATTGAGGAGAAAACAAAATATCAAATAACTGTTCATTAAAGCAGCATTATCTATCACGTGCAATGAATGAAGCAGGAATGCCACTGCATTTTTTTTTCTGCTTTGCAGTGCTCAACTTTGCAATCTTAATGTTTTTCTTTTGCATTGTTCTGGATGTATGTGCTAACAAATGAAACAAAGTCAGAAAGATGGTGTCTTGCTGAAACCAGAATAGTTCATTGATAGACATGTAGTTTTAGATTAATTCTATTCACATTTCCCATTTAAACTAACAAAGTAACTAAAAGCAGTGGCTGTTTCTTCTATGTACTCCAGCACAAGAGGAGGATATCCTTTGCCAATTGACTAGAATTGAGTAGAAGGACAGTGGGAATCATGGACACTATTCCGAGTGTTGGAGGGAAATTTGATACAGTAGGAAAATATCTCAGTTCTATTTCTGTGCCTAAAATAGTCTACCCTTCTTTGCCTCATTCTCTTTCTGCCATAAATCCTGGTTTATGTTCACATTCAGACCAGGCAGCTTCCTCCTCTAGGCTACCAGGCATATCACTGAAAGGCAAGTGCCAGGTCTTAGTTCTGCTTGTGACATTCCACTGACCCGAAATAAGCTAAAACTGCAAAAACAGGTTCTATTGAGATGCTGACAACTCATACCAGGACTTCTGTGTGGCTTCAATGGAATCAAGGAGTTTTGGTAACTGTGCTGTAGTGATTTTCTGTGAGACATGTAAATTGGATTTTTATTTAAAGATTCATTACTTGGTTAAATGACAATAGACTTGAATAAAACAGTCTAAAGAAAACGTCAAGATTTTTTTTCACATGGGCAATGTACATTTTTTCCTGGCATGACTTTTGAGAACAACTAAACCAATTTGACTGAATTGTTTCAGAAATTCATCACGTGTCTGATATTGTAGAAGTAACAGATTTGAAATCTTGTTTGCAGAATGGAATGTATGCTACTCTAAAGTTATTTTGATTGTTTGTTTGCTTTTCCCTAAAGAAATAATTTACTAAAACTACATCCTTTCATTCTACGTTATTCTTTGCAGTGATCTCTTCCAAAATGAATTTCCATTTATGCTGATCAATATTTTTCTAAATTCTCTTAATATTTACATAGAGGCCACCATGACAATTAGCTACACCAACAGAGCAAGGTGAAGAAAAGTAAAATCTTCCCTGCAGCTCGTGTTCTGGACAGATTACTTGAGGACTGCTTCTTGGTAATTCTTTCAGCCTGGCCACTGGAAAAGAAACAGTCACATAAGTTTCCCACTAGTGTTATGAGAGACTCAATAGCATATACATCTTGTGTACAGTGACTGTATGTCCTTCCAAAACTACATCAAATTGATTTCATTATATTAGAAGACCAATGTCTGCTGTTCTCATTTTCATTCTTATTATAAGCCAGGTGAGTAGGCTGAATCCATTTTAGGGAAGCACGTAGCCATTGTCATTTATGTTACCCTGGAAAGGGTTGACTAACAAATTGTGCAGCAATATCATAAAGGGGTGGGACTCTAAATACAAATTCCTTTTCAAATCACACCAATTTTCACTGGTTAACTCATTTCATTATAGTGTTGTCACTCCTGATATCCACAGGTAGAACTGAGTAAAACCAGGAGCCTATTTATTTCTATTGAATGTTTATTTACCTACTTAATAGTCTGAAATAGTGTTTATTACTAAAAGAGATTTTAGTCTTGCTGAATTTCCACAGATAGCCTGCACTAAGTTTGTGATCAAGGTGGAATGTAAAGTTTATGTTAATAATAAATACTAAATACTTGGTGAGTGGTGGAAAAAGGGAAGTATATAAATGGAATTACTGCCATGTTTACTTTGTAATGCTGGACAGGTGTATGATCTATAAAGATCTAGATATCAAACAGGAGCAGATGTGGGTATAGATAATTATAGACACGTTTTTTGACCTTTGTAACTGCAAAGTGTTGGGGGGAAACGTATTCTAGTATAAATTGGAAAGGTCTAAATTAGACATTAACTATTTGACTGATTGGTCAAATATAAATTTAAATAACAGTGTATGCTTCAGGTGCATTGACATTTTTATGTCATATAGCTTTTCAAATACTGCATCCTTAAGCATACACAAGGGTCTTGGAGAGACCTAGTACGGTGGCTGAAATTTCTTCAGCTAAGAAATACACTCGTCAGTAAATTTCCACATCAGTGATATATATGCAACATGTGCCAAATGACTTCAAATGATGTTAAGATAAGTGGGAAAGCACTTGTCTTATCCAAGGGAACATATTTCTCCTATCTTCTTTATTACTTTTAGGTGCTTCTTATAGAAGTATTCTTTGAGATCTTTGTATGGTGAAGAGGTTTGTTCTGACAGCAGCTTTTCATACTGGATGACCTAGTATTTGCTGCTGACAGCTGTCTGGTGTTGACCACTGTAAGAGCAGAGTCCTTTAAGAATGTTTTCTCTCGACTTGCATACAAAAGGCTTTTTCAGGGCTGCACCTTGGGCTGCCAAGTCTGGGCAGATTCACAGAGCTAAAATGCTTGAGCAATATTTTTTTAAACACTGCAGAAAGTATGAAGTAATTTCTGAGGGGAAGAAGAAAATGTTCTGCAGGTATGTCCAGGGGCATTCTCTTACAGGATGATGCTATGGGAAAATTTATCATTTGGTGCAGTCTAGCATCTTTCAGAGACAGTATCAGTCTTTGTAAGCAAAGAATAAGTTATCCCTGGCAGAAATAGGTTCATAATGTAAAAAGTTGGGGGGAAAAAAAAAAAAAAAAAAAAAAAAAAAGATCCTTCAAAGGGAAAGAAATCCTTCTTCATCTCTGCTTCAGTTCAGACATTGATGAACTGATATTTTTCCTTTTTTGTGCCTTTGCCATGTAGGCTGCTCTTGAGAAAATATTTGTTATTTTTCTGGCACTATTTGGATCACCAAATACTTTCTGGATAGCAAACCTATATTATTCACACAGTAGTCTGCAATAGGCTGACATTCTTTCTATGAAAAAAATTATTGGAAGTGCAACTTAGTGTTTTCTCCTCCTTTAAAACCCACCTTCTCCTCTTAAACCTGTTCTACTTTATCTTTTCTTTGTTTTTAAAGACAGAAACCAAGCAGATTTTCTTACTGTATGTGAACAGCTTTTCTAATCGTCAGGTTATACTCTGACAAGATCCTTCAGGCATCAGTTTTAAATCTCCCATTAATGTTAACAGGAACTGTTTGTGCCTCAGTCTAAATAGATATATATATATTGTATCTTTTTTTTTTTTTTTTTTTCTTGCTGATGATGATGTATAATATTCCCCAAACCCGACTTAGTATATCTGGTTATGACTGTATTCCATGCCTGCAGATTCTCTAAAATGCAGCCGTCTCAGGCTAATTTAGAAGGGTTGGTGTTGTCTACATGTTGTTCCCATGTTATAGACAAAGAAAACTTAAAGCATGTAAACATTTGAAGAGTAACTCACATAATAAAAAAAATAATGAAGAAAGGCTTTTCTAGTCCTCTGACATTAAACTTTGAGCCTTGAGAAGGCAACATTGACCAATGCCTCCCAACATTTTTTTTTTTTTCAGGTAAGATTATTAGAATTTCTGAGGGATAATTTTAGAAGAAGACTTAGAAGAAAATAAGACTTAGATAAGACTTAGATAAGACTTAGAAGAAAATAGTTCAAAATAGTAAGGCTAATCTGTTATATTTGTTTTCACCAGCCCTGCAGTTCAGACAGAATCAAAGATTAAATATCAAACTGATAGGATCTAAACAGTTTTAAAAAGAATACTTTTATGCTGAATTTTATTTTTTAAGATTTTTTTATTGGGTAGTGATTTGTCAAATTCTATGGCAAACCAAGCTCATTCCCCTTTTTGTTCCTTGAGATCCAAACAAGTGTTGTTAATATGTTAATTTGCATACAGAATCAGAACACATGTTGGACACCAAAAAAAAATAAAATGTTTCACTATGTAATCATATGAAAGACGGGTCTTAGTTTCACATGTACCAATCCTGATGTAAAGAAAACCCCTCTAAAATGAGGAATGAGATAAAGCTTCATATGTTCTTCCCTAGTGTTTTGATGGAGATCACCAGTAAAGTTGCACGTGGAACTGGGATAACTGCTGGAATCACATTACCAAGGCCAAACAGCAATTACAGACAGGTGACAAACATTCGTCATCCTAGAAGTGATGAATGAATGCCTGTATGTAGTTTATAAAGAAATTTTAAAGGTCATATTGGTTTTAGGAGGAAAATAACTGCAGTGGGACCGATCAACAAAATATTATTTGGGGTCTTGAAAAGATGGGCACTGAAAAGTAGTGTTTTAGTTCAATATAATAGTTGAACATACACTAGAAGTCATAATGAGGAAACTTAGAGTAACCTGTTTCAAGATTTTTCTTCATATTAAAAACATTTTTCAGAAATTTGTATTTGTCTTTAAAAACAAATGTGCTTGCCTGTTCCCTCACACTCGCACACACATGCATGCCTTTCATATTTTTACTCAGGATGCTGTGTGAGCCATTCAATATTGACTTGTTCATTCTCTTTGAAAGAATATCTGCCCACACAGTTAAAAAACAATTCTCTGTAGGCTTCATCCTCTTCATGCAAAGTGTGTGGGTGAGGAGTATTTAACCCAGCTGTAAACTCAAGAAAATAGCTATCAGTTCCCTCACTGCTCTGGACACGTTCAGGAAAAGTATGAAAATTAAAAGGAAAATGGAGAGTTTCCAGCTTGAGAGGGATAATGGAATGTGATGAATTCCCAAGATTATTGGTGTGTCTGGGCTGCTTATGCTATCTTCCATCTGAAGCAAGATTTGTTTCCATTTGGCTCAGACTTTGGCTCATCACATCACTCACTAACAACTATTGTACCTGGAATCCAAGTTGTGTTAAGTTTTGGAAGACAGTATTGTTTTGGGAAATGGGCAAATAGCTTTCAGAACCCCTTGCACACATTAAACTTCCGAAGGACAGCCCATGTATTCCTTGCAAACCCCACATTGCAAATAAAGTAAAGCAAATTGTTAGCAGCATTTTGGTAGAGGAGAACGTTTCATCACGGTAGACATTCCTCTCTGTTTCATGCTGCTATTTCTTACAAGTCATTTCTTTTGCTTACAAGGGTAGCAGAACATAAGCTTACAGACAATTGAACTTGCCCCTTGTTTCCTAAAGAGATCCCACAAACATGTTTTCAAGTCCTTGAATCTGGGTTGTTGGCTATGAAGTTGCATATGTTTGTCTAATATATGTCACTTTTTTTCCATCTACTTTTACCATTTTTTTTTTCTTCAGAATGAAATTCATTGTATTTTTTGTTTACTATAAATACACAACTCAGCTGTATTTCTGTCCTTTGTGTCAACATTAAAATTCCCTTGTTCTATGTTTAGCTTGAATAATTACCAAAACATTTGCAATTAGAAGTCTAGGATATGACCTCACACTGATTTATTCTGTTGTTTCTTTCTGTATTTAATACATTTCAGATACTGAAAATACCAAATCTTATTCCTTTTATTTTGATGTTTATCAGTAATGGAAACATTCCAAAACAATCAGCCAAATACCTATGCTTTGTTCATTTATTGCCTTCTCTGAAGATAAATTGACTGTACTCAACTCTCTTCAGCATTTTTCTTCACCTAGATATTATTGCCTTGTGCAGCCACCCCAAGGTGACTGTTATCACTTAATTAAATCCTTGCACGCTGGGAAGAAAAAACAACATTGTTCGTTCATAACCCCAAGGAGTTTTTTTCTTTTTTTTTCTTTTTTTTTTTCTTTTTTTTTCTTTTTTTTCTTTAAGCCACTAAGCTTTTTCTCTGTTTTATTAACTTATTCCTGGCTACAACAAGACATACTTTGTTGATGAGCAAAAGGTTGTATTAGCTTTTTATTTTCTGGGTAAACTTATCTTTTCTCTCAGACAAAAAAAAAAAAAAAAAAAAAAAAAAAAAAAAAAAAAAGTGGACATTAAAACAAAGAAAAAAAAAAATGGGATCTCTCCAAACCCTGCAATTCTAGTAAAAGTCTGTGTAAACATCAAGCTAGTAAAGAGAAACAGGGGAGTAGCAGGAAGGAAATGAGAAAATAAAATGCAAACATAAAATTGGAACAAGACAAAAAAGTAAGATGACGTGTATGTACACAGAGAAACTACTGCAGTGCTAAGGGAAAATTGGCATAAGGAATAGCATTTTTGAAGAGAAAAATATATCAGGGCTCTTTATGTTACTGTCTAGGGCAGCATCTTTTTATTAGCCTCTTGGTTAATGTGCTCTCTCTGTTTATTGATTTTAGACTACACAACACTGTGCTCTTGCTTTTACCTTTGCACATTTTTTCCACAGTGCACAATCCTACTTGAAAACTGTAAGAGGAAATATTGCAGATGAGCCATTGATTGAATATGTGAGACCTGTGATTTGCTTTTATGTTGTTTTAAGCACAGTACTCCATATGAGAAAGTTCACTTGAAGCAGTGAGTTACCAGAATATGTACAATGATTTAGCTGCCTTTTAGCTCATTTCTAGTCCATTAAACGAAGGACCAGAAAATAGGTTTATCTACTCTAAAATTTGGGCTCAAGCAACCATATGTATTTGTTCATGATGCTAAATCATTTTGCCACCTGCTGTGTTAAACGAGCATTTTGAAATAGTAAATGCTATTTAAAGCTGTAATATTTGCAAGAGCAGTTTATGCTGTGGTATCATTTGTATGAAGAGTGTAACATTTTAGTGTATGATAGGACACAGCTTTTAAGTAGTTGGGTAATTGTGATTTTTGAAATATTACTACTTGTGACATAGACTATAGGTCATAGGCAGTAGTATATATTTGTATGTGAAACACAAAATATTGCTGGATTTGTATGGATTTGCTCCAAATCCAGCATGACTATTGTATGTACCAGTAGATAGACTCTAGAATTTCCTTGTTCATGATAAACTTTCAGCTTAAATTGTGATTTGTTTTCTCTGTGCATTTGCATTCTTGTCAGCAGCTTTCTGAATCAAATCATTAATTTTACAACATTTATACAGCTTAATTTTCTCCCTTTCTTAGCAATAACAAAAATGTTTTGGTATAGCTCCAGCAATTTGAGCAATGCTTTCCAATCTGTGTGCAATGGATTTGACACCCACAGGGATTTTAACCCATACTCTATGTTTTTGTCTAATTTATTTTACTTTTGAGGCCTGTATACTGTCTACAGATCAATCTGCCCATCTTAACGAACATATCACAAAGGTATCTGAAGTCTCTTTTATTTGGAATAAATGCAATAGCAAATGTATCAGTTATTGGGATTTTAGGTTTGGTTTGGTTTCAAATAACTCTTACAGACCAGTACAGGAAACAATAATTCTGTTCTGGTGTCAAAAGGTAAAATACTTCAGAATGAAGTCTGGCATCAATAAGACCTTTGGGAGTGGGCAATGAACAGAATTTGATATTTTAATTTGTTACTGTAGGCTCACTAATAGCAAATAGCTGTGGTAAATGCATACTTTCTATTTGTTTTCCAAAACTGTTTTTGTTGGGTTTTGTTTGTTTGTTTGTTTTTGTTTTTGTGTTCCTGACTGGAAATTCTAGGTCTCCTTTTGCATTATTATAGATTACTTTTCATAAATGATTTTAATAATAGCTTGTGATATCAGTGGGGGCATAGTGGCTTCATTGCAGGATTAGGAAACAGCACAGGTAGCTCGTGAGGGAGAATTTTATTCCAAGAGTGTACAGCTAGAAAATGTGGCAAGATAAAATGTTGTGTAAAACAAGGATACTTTAAAATTTCATGTAACATGAATGTCCATCTTTTAGGGTCTTTTGTATTCAAAAGTCTTTTCAATTTCCAAGTGTTCCTCTATGTTTATCTTCTGTTAAAAACATTATTGAGGAATAGAAACAGCTTGTCTTAAGTGCAATTGGAAATCTGCTCTAGGAAGTTGAAATGTAATCCTGCTAAGGATAGTACTAGCCTGAAAAACTGTTTAGATTCAAAACCTTAACTCAGAACTCAGACAGTCCTCTCAGATGTGGAAAACATTTGGTTGTATTTCTGCTGCAGTTATTCTGTGTGTGTGTGTGTTTCTGCACTTTCCCATCTGGTTTCAAGCCAGAATCAGGGAAGGGCTGATAAAACAACATTTCTTTTTCAATATAGTGACTGAAAACAGATTGAAAAAATTCAGATAAATGTCGGAACTCATTTAAGCATGACCACTTAAATTTATTTATTTTAAGTTAGAAGGGTTGCTGCCAATTAAAATGGCAAATTTACATGTACAAGTCTATCTATGCTGCTTGCTCTGTTGTACGTCATGCAGCATATTCATTTGGGCAAGGTAACAGAACAGAATCTGAACTAGAAAGGCATTCACATGGCAGCATAAAGAGCACTGACGGCATTTAGTTGCCTGTGTGATTTTGGCTCAAGGTAGGTTTCCAGATATTTGAGGAGAGGAAAGGCAAATGGAGAAAAAATAAGCTACTGAGGGAGGTAACAGAAATTTTGAGTAAATTCTGTGGATTTTATTTGTTTTGTTTTTCCAAAATGTTGAAGTTAACTTGTACAATAAGGTCCCACACAGATAATCCACAAGTAGGAGTTGAAAGTAAACTGCACAAGGGAGAAGAGACATTGTCAAAATGCAACATTACAGGACCTTCAGGTAGCAGGAACAGGAATTTAACACTGCACAGTAATGATGCCAAGATAACTGAAGACAACTGCATGAGATTTAGAGAACCAAACAAACACGTAAGGTAGTGCTTACTGTCTAAAAAAAAATACATTACTTAAGGCAGGAGACAATAGCAGATATGTGATGTTTTAATGGAGCAGAAAGAAGAAAAATATCACAGTGGAAGCAGGGAAAGCTAGGATGTTATACTCACACTGTGTGTTTAAAACATCACAGAAGAAATTAGAAGTGGTTGCTTAGTTTACTTTGGGTGGTTCTGGATAAAAAGAAATTAATGCTAACATTTGGCAAGAGTAGAGGAGTTTTCTTTCATCAGTTCCATAGATGAAGGCAATTTTACCACAGTTGTCTTAGGGACAGACTTTAACCTTCAGGTTTGTTACAAATTGGAGTGAAACCAATAGTAACAGTGCGGAGCAATCATGTCAGTTCCTACTCAGGACAAGGGATACAACATATGGATTGTTGACACGTGCAATAAATAGCATAGGGATGGTGTTGTCAAGACTTATTTGGGGCTCTTTAGGTAATGTGGTGAGTGGATTATTGGCAAAACAGACAGCTCCTGTACTCTGCAGTGTCAAGGAAATTTTGAGCACCCTGTGATGACCAGGTTATTGATACTTTAAGCTGCAGCTGCTCCAGGGGTCCCCTTAAGGGCATATCATGACACTTTAGGGCTGTGCACTAAAACTGTGTGGGAAAAAAAATGGGGGATCTTTCACATGGTTACTGTGAAACTGCTTTTCTAAGAAGAGAAAAGATGATCTTGGTTGAAACCTTGTATTTCTGGCTTTTGCTGGTGGTATATGGACAAATCATAACCCAGTCACCCCTCTCCACCCTAGAAAAAAGAGTTTTATTATGGAAATACAAACAGACCCTTAATTATCACGGCCGTCAGAGGTGCCACTATAAGTATATTAACTTGTATTAATAAAAGAATGTAAATCTTCACTGAAAGAGCTGCTCTGTGTGGTTGATATGCTTGAATTTATGCAATGAATTGGTAAACAGCAAAATCCGTACTTATCTTTACCTACACAGACACTTTCCCACTTTTGTATGAAATACACTTTTGGAGTGATACAGTCTAACCTCAAAACACTTGAAGGAAATACTGCAATCCAGCATAGACATATTGACTTTACCTTGTAGAATGCAGATGTAGTGGACAGTTTCTGAAATACTTCTATTATTAATGAAGTCTCTAACTGGTTTCAAGAAATTGTTTTTCTGTTAGTTCCACATATTCGCTGTACTCCTGTGTTCCTTGCTAATAACTCCACAGCCGAGTAAATGGAAACCAGCTCTTCCATGGCTACCAGAATAGCACAAGAGAATTTTCAGTAGACTTCCATCTTGTCTTCTATGGACCTTTGTGTCTAAGGCAGTGTAAGCTGGCTGAGGCTTTTTCAGTGCTCAGGGTGTTTTAAGGTCTCTCTGCTATGTAAATGATGTGGTATCTGGTACTATAGGAACTCATAGTCCAGCTTTTACTGCTGCAAAGGCTACTGGAGGGTCTTTTCTGCATTATCAGTCTGTTTTCAATGAACTTGGAGGAATTTTGCCAAGACTTCTGCCTACTGTCAAATCTAGCAAAAACTATCCATGGATTAGAGTTCTGTTAGTAGGAAGTCAGACAGGGCAGAGGAAACTATGTTCTAAGTTGGAAGAACCATTTCACCAGCTAGACTTCAAAGGGATATAGGTATATCTTTTCATGTCTATCTAAACCTCAGTTTTAGTAACTGGAAAGTTTTGTTCATGGCAGTCCAGATTCCTTTTATTTTGAGGGTCTCAGGACTACAGAATCAATAGTAACAGTCCTGGAGAGATTTCTGTGCTGGTCTTGACTCAGCAAACAGCTACTTTAACTTAGTCCAGCTGTAGATGGATCTTAGAAGTCTTCAAAGTGGACATCTATGTAACTGCTACACAGTCCCATAAGTGGAAGAAAGAATTGGTATAGAAAATAGATCTTCTGCATTGTTACTAGGATTAACGACAGATGGAGGAATTCTCAGCTGATTAGGACCAGGTTCTGCCTTCTTTGTATTACAACATGGGATAAGAGGCTGAAGATAAGAACACAGGGTTTTAATTATTTTTCCATGTATCTTTAAGGGGTTAGTTAGAAATGGTGCTGGATTGAATGGACTTTGTTCTTAATATCCTGTGATCTTATTATTTCTATATTCTGTTGTCTATAAAGTATTCCAAAGTCTATAAAGTATTCTCAACATGTTCTTATTTCAAGAAGAGTATAAATCAGTATGATAGGCTAGGTAAAGGACTCAACTCAATTTCTCATTCAAATCTATTTTGGTTATCTGTATTGCCATCTAATAGATTAAAGATGCTAAACATAAGTCCCTCATCCTGTTTTTCCCTGAGCACAATCTCTCTGCTGCTTCATATATATGAAACTGTGTGATGCAAGTGAGAACACATGTACTCAATTCTAGGCTGGAGGGCTATTTCTAGCAAGCCAATTGTCAGGATCAATCAGCAGAGCATCTGAGCACCCACTGAGTGCAGGTGTTATTTTAAGAGTACAATTAACTCTATATCACAAATTCTTCCCTATAATTTCATTTTTTCACCTACTTTTTTTTAGGCAATAAACACTTGGATAGCTTTTTCTGTTAACTTTCACATAGTATCTGATTGTGTAGATTAAAAGAAAAGCTTATCAAACAGGAAGATATGTAGTGAATATGAGTGATCTCGAATGGACCTTACCTAAGCTGAAATACTCATACATAACACAAAAGGGCTTTAAACTTGTTACTTTGGAAACAATGTCGTCATAATACTTGCAGCTCCCACAGTCAGTTGTGCTTGTATAGGCACTTATATCAGCACTACATTCCATTCAGTTCAGATTCCCACAGTCTCTTGCCCTGTGATCAGCCTGAGATGCAGATCTGGGGTTTTAGCCCTCATCCTACCAACACCCGCCATTTATCATATCTCTATCTACTGAGTCAGTTCACTCTTTTGATTTTGGCACTCGTGAAAGTAAATATGCAAGTGCTTGCAGTTTGAAGTCCTTAGGGCAGCACCTCTTGGTGCATGAGTGCATATATGATTGTAATACTTCCACCAACAAAGGACAGAAACAATTTGATATGCAGATTCTATGTATTCAAAGCAAAGCCAGTCCACAGTCAGATATACATTTAACTCTGACCTGAAACAATAACATTCTCAGGGTAAGATATATATAACATAATCTCTGTATGAAAATTCTTATCCTAAATAGTACAGTTGATTGTATTAGATGGTATGCAGTTATTGGCATTACAGTCTACTGTCCAAACAGTCTGGAAGCAAAACTGTGAATCCTATATAATTGAAGGGTAGGAGCTTATCGGGAACTAGCATCATAAAGATGAAAGGTCAGTGCTTTAATATACAACTCCCACAAAATTTAATTTTAATTAAGTGTAACAGTGTTGAATTCCTCCCTCAGGAGTCCTTTTTCCTCCTTTTCTTTACACTAATATATATATCCCTTCTATCAGAAAAGAGAATAGCAGAGAGAAGATAAATATTCTGCCTAGTAAGATTTTAACTTCAGATGTTTTTAACAGTGGCTAGTATAGCATATACTAATGTAAATCAGTATTTTTGTTCAGTAAAGAATCATTTATGCAAAAGAATGAAAAATGAACAGTAGCATTTGCCAATGAGAACAGCAGATTTTTGTCTTTTTATTTTGTACTAGTAGATCCCAACAATTGTCCACTGGTGGTTTAAATGCTGTGTAGAAAATTTAATTCTGTACATAGTAAGCTTACTTTTCGTAGTTGCCTTTCACAGATCTCTTCAAACAGCTCAGGCTGAAATTGCTCAGACTGAACAGCACAGATTATTCAGACTGTTAAGTAGTTCAGTTTTCAGACTGAAAAATTCAGGTTGAAATCAGCCAGATTGTAAACCAGAGGCTGGAAACTGCTGAGGGAATGCACAGTTTATCAAACATCTTCTTGCAATAAAAAATCTGTAAAATTATTTTTGTTGCATGTAAAAGATTACTTATGGTCTCCCACCTGTTCCAAAAGAAGCAAAGAAAGTGAACTCCTACTTCCTATCTCTTGTTAGTGGGTACTACTCACCTTCTAAAATATTTTACTCAAGAGAGGTTGCCTACTTCCCATCACTGGGGTGAAAAACAATTCAAGCAGATTCAAGAATTGTAGCGGATCATCAGACTGTTAAAATCTTAATGCCATGGAAACCTAGCATGTAAGTTAAAATTACCTACTCCACTGGCTGAATTCAGCTATGCCAGCACTCTACTGTGTAAGGTATCGGACCACTTCCTACAAATTGTTTAATTCTCTCATAGTACATCAGTGTCTCTACATGAAAACCTGCATGAAGAATTTCAGCAGTTTATCCCAGTAATTTAGATCAGTTAATAAAATAGAAGCATAATAATGAGCAGAGACGTAAAGGATATAGCAAAACAGTGTAACTACTTGACCAAAAAAATTCACTGAGATAATTTAAGATCATCTGGATTCTGTTAGTTAACTTAATTTTGTTGTTCTTATCTGCATTTTGGCTTTGATATGGTTCTCTGCATGTTATATGAAAGGTTTGGCCAAAAAAAATATCCTCTGATAAACTGGGTGTAGAATAAATCCAAGCTCTCTGTCCTGGAGTTGTATTTTATTATTATTATTATTATTATTATTATTATTATTTTCACATTAGTGAGCCTCTCTATTTCTTTCTGATAATAGCATTACAATATAACCTAAGGATATTTTTTCCCCCTACTGTGATACCAACTTTTCAGCAAGTCTAATAGCTCTCATGGTGCAGTTTTGTCTGTACAGTCAGGATGTCGTGGGACTTTGCAGCAATACAGAGTGCCCTTATAGAAAAAATTAAATTACTGTTAACAAGGCGGAGATCCCTTAAAGAAGTCATTTATTGCTTTTGCATATAAAAACCGTCAAACTCTTGATCTTTTTTTTTTTTTTTTTTTTTTTTCTTCCCTTGAACTAGCATAACTCTGAGATTTGTAATCTTCTTGTGATTCTCAGGCTCATCTCTGATATTTGTCAATCTATTATCAGTAAATACACCTGGGAGTACACCTTAAGAACCTAGCCGCCAGCTTTCAAACATTATTCTTGCCTCTAAACTTTTCTCCTCTATAGTTTCCATTTGCAGTCATCCTGATCTGGAACAAAATCTATTTATTTATTTTAATAAAGTAGTAAATCTGCACCTACCAGTTTTTTCTGCTTTGGTTACATAAACACAGTTATTCTGCAAGTCTGGTGAAAGATGCATCAATGGAATCAGTAAGTTTACTCCTTTGTTTCTTGGCTTCGATCTATAAAACAGATCTTATTATTGACACATTTATTTTTGGCACTTTCCTGTTGTCATAAATTGCATCCTGACCACATGAGCAAAGAGCACAAAGATGACCAGTTAGGAAGCTGGTATCAAAGTAATTCCAACATACTTTAAGCTCATACTCTTGCATCATCTTTTTCCCTGCAGTTGTTTTGTTGCCAAATAAACATTGCTTTCTTGCCAAATAGGTGTCATTGATTCACAAGGAGTCTATGGTTATATAACCATAGGACCATTATGGTGGACTGTAATTAAACATGGCAGTGGTATGAGAGTTGAAAAGAGAATTTTCTGTTTGTTGGGATTTTTACAGTATAGTAAAAAGCTTGTAGCCCAAGGAACCCTGCAGTAAGCCCTATGCCTTTTTATTTTGTTTAGGCTTTGTTCTTGTTGTTCTTTGCAAGGTATTAATAAGACTAAAGAGGAGGAATAAAGCTTTTAAAATTTTTTCTAAGTCAATAGGTGATCAAACTTCAGTCATTCATTTTTTATTGGTGTATCAAGTACATCACATGTAAAATTGCATTTCCAAGAATAATACTGTAGTTGTCTCTCAGTACTTATTTATGAAAGCCCAAGGTCAGATTTTCTGCCTAAGTAGCTATGCTTTTGTATGTTGGTGTTGCTGGAGGATATTACTCTGATGTCTTAATAGTGAGAGTGCACTGGATGGGCACTGAAGCATTGAATCCGATTTCTGTTAGCCACTGTTCATGCCATTCATTTCATTTGAGACCCCTGCCCAAGAATGGCTGCCATTTTGAAATGAAACTCATGGTTTTGTTGTTGACCTTAAGCCATGCTATAACACAATAAATACATTATGTAATGATATGTTTATTGCAAGAGAGGGACTATTTGCTTTAGGGACTAAAAGCAAAGTTGCATCTAATACTGCCTCTCGTTTAAGCAAGAGTAAAATATATCATCGTGCGGCAGTTGCAGGGCAAGCAGGCGATCAGGCCCAGTCAGCATGGGTTTATGAAGGGCAGGTCCTGCTTGACGAACCTGATCTTCTATGACAAGGTGACACACTTAGTGGATGAGGGAAAGGCTGTGGACGTGGTCTACCTTGACTTCAGTAAGGCATTTGACACCGTTCCCCACAGCATTCTCCTCAGGAAACTGGCTGCTCATGGCTTGGACTGGCATACACTTCGTTGGGTTAAGAGCTGGCTGGATGGCTGGGCCCAGAGAGTTGTGGTGAATGGAGTCAAATCCAGTTGGAGGCCGGTCACTAGTGGAGTCCCCCAGGTCTCAGAACTGGGTCCAGTTCTCTTTAATATCTTTATTGATGATCAGGATGAGTGGATCAAGTGCACCCTCAGTAAGTTTGCAGATGACAACAAGTTAGGTGCATGTGTCTATCTGCTCAAGAGTAGGAAGGCTCTGCAGGAGGATCTGGATAGGCTAGACCGATGGGCCGAGGCCAACTGTATGAAGTTCAACAAGGCCAAGTGCCGGGTCCTGCACCTGGGGCACAACAACCCCAAACAGAGCTACAGGCTGGGAGATGTGTGGTTGGAAAGCTGCCTGTCAGAGAAGGACCTGGGAGTATTGGTTGACAGTCGGCTGAATATGAGCCAGCAGTGTGCTCAGGCAGCCAAGAAGGCCAGCAGCATCCTGGCTTGCATAAGAAACAGCGTGGCCAGCAGGTCCAGGGAAGTGATTGTCCCCCTGTACTCGGCTCTGGTGAGGCCACACCTCGAGTACTGCGTTCAGTTTTGGGCCCCTGGCTACAAGAAGGACATGGAGGTGCTCGAGCGAGTCCAGAAAAGGGCTATGAAGCTAGTGAAGGGTCTGGAGAACAAGTCTTATGAGGAGCGGCTGAGGGAGCTGGGACTGTTTAGCCTGGAGAAGAGGAGGCTCAGGGGTGACCTTATTGCACTCTACAGGTACCTGAAGGGAGGCTGTAGCGAGGTGGCGGTTGGTCTATTCTCCCACGTGCCTGGTGACAGGACAAGGGGGAAAGGGCTAAAGTTGCGCCAGGGGAGGTTTAGGTTGGATATTAGGAAGAACTTCTTTCCTGAACGGGTTGTTAGTCACTAGAATAGGTTGCCCAGGGAAGTGGTTGAGTCACCATCCCTGGAGGTCTTTAAAAGACATTTAGATGTAGAGCTTAGGGATATGGTTTAGTAGAGGACTTGTTAGCATTAGGTCAGAGGTTGGACTCGGTGATCTTGGAGGTCTCTTCCAACCTAGACTATTCTGTGATTCTGTGACTATTTTTGCTGTTATTGAACATTCATTGTATGTTCAATTGGTGACAGGCTTTGTCCTCAAATTAATGCCTAGCTCCAGTTATAATATCATTATGTCATAACAGTGAAAAATTCTAATTAAGATGATCTGTTTGCCAGGAAAAAGTTTAGTATATCAATTAATCTATTTTATCTGGGGGCAGTACTCCCCACCTCAGCCCCTATCTCCTGATCAGAGCCTGAGTTATGAGAAAAACATCACAGATGCATGCTGCATTGGACAAAGAACACATGCATGCATTTAAATCATGTATATCTTACTTTTTACTGATGTAATTGTGAAATATGTTCTTTTTGCATTCATAATTAGGGGGTGGAACAGATGGTGAAGGCTTAGTTTAAAATAATCTGTCATTAAAATAACCCAGCCTACTGGTAATTCTTCACTCTAACTGGAGTTTAGGTCAGGGTAACAGGGTTTTTTTGCAGTGTTGGAATACACTAGAAGGAATTAGGGACTTCATAGATAGTATGAAATATGAGGATATTCTCCAGAAGGACACTGTAGTAAGACCCCAGTGAATTAAATTTGTCTGTAGTGGGAATATGCAAAAATAGCAGGGACAAAATTCCTCTGACAAATATAAATTCATTTAGTGCAATGTATTATACATTAGCACATATTCCGTCAAGGTGGTACAGTGGGTTTCATATCCTGAAAGGAAGTAACCTCACTATTCTACAACTACTGTAAGAGGCACTTAGTATTTTGGGTTAAAATCCAGTGCTTTACATTTTCATATTATTCTGATGTCAGAGGACATAAATTATAACTATTGGCATTATTATTCGGAGATGCTGTAGGTAGTGACTTTTACATTTGAGTCTCCCTTCCTTCATGTCTACCACATTGACTTGCTGGTATGTGACAAAGGAAATCTTATCAGTCCTGTCTCTCTAGTTTAGAACAGTTTTCAGGAATAAGAAAACCAGCTCAATAAATCAGATACTTGCATGTCTTTAAAGCATTTATTTTAGTGTTTCCTCTAAGATTTCATTCTCTACCAGCTTTGAAAGAAAGCATATAGATTTCAGCATGGTATTATGATAAATCTTCTCAAGGAGGGGCAAGCATTAACATTTGTGTCGGTTCTTTTTCATCTTAATCCAACCTTGGTTAATAATCAGAAAATTCTACATAGTGGGTAAGAAGATGTAATTAACCCTTTGACCTCAGAATCTTAATTGGTGCCTGTTGAAAACAGTGGGGCAGTTTAAAAAAAAAAAAAAAAAAAAAAAAAAGAAATAATAAAAGTAAAAGTAACCTGTGGTGATTGAAACAGCATAATATACAATGGTTTTCTGAAATCAGAAGTACTGGGGAGCTTCAGCTTTAATTACATTTTGCATATAACCAGTAAGAGTAGGTTTAAAGAAGAAGTTGCCAGTCTTCCTTAAACTGAATTGTGCTTAAAATTGACAGGTGGGGTCACCCTTACCATTTTTAAGGTACCACACTAGATGGGATAGCACTAAGTTTATGAAAACCAACCTCATATTTAAAAATAAAAACAAAATGAATTCAATAATACTTTCCTAACAGAAGATGCTATACTTTGATATTCTCTTCCAATGAAAACCAGCTATGTAATGAGTACCAGTTGCCTTTTCAGGACTTACTCAGGACTTATCATCAGCTATTTTTATAGTTGATGATAACTTCAGAGTTGTGGAAAAAAACAGTAAAACTGTTCAGAAATTCCAGCAGGAAATGACACTATGGTACTCAGTTTAAAAGAGGGGCTTAAAAGATGACTAAACCCAGTACACTTCTCACATTTGTTGTCTTCTTAGCTATACAAATGTAGTATGAATAATGCTTCCAAAGATTTTTCATTAAAACAAAATTGTTTGTAAATAGGTAGTGTACAATGATATCATATACTCTTTTTCAGTATATAATATAACCTTTGTTATGTTGTCTGCCACCTTTCTCTGAAGTCTGTTGCTCTCTTGGCATGCACGAAGGACATACGCTTTATGAAAAATTGAAAAATTTCAACACGCATTACTTAAATAATAAATATTCATAAATAATACCTATGAATAACGAATGAGACAGTCCTTCAGAACTACTGTTTGACCTGTATAAGGAACAACAGCATTGTCACAAAAGTGGTCCGTCTCAGCCCTTTCATACTGGCGGGAGGAACTGCCTTGCATTGGACAGTGGCCATTTCTTCCCCATTTTTTATGTTCATTTTTCTTTTGTATGAGAACTTGAGCTTGGTACTTCTAATGTCATTGCATTTGTGGCATGGAAGTAGTTAGCTCTTCCATTAGGTATCAATCAGTGGCTTTTTTCGAAATATAATTAATCTGTCAAACTTTCTCTATTGAACAAAGTGCTGAATTATGTCAGTATTTGTACTCAAACATAACTTCAGGGAGCAAGGAAAGTAAATGGAGAAAAAAGGCATGACCACCACATAGTAGCCTCAGTTGGCTTACTGAAGTGATTTTATGATGTGGGAAATGACTAGTTATGCATGAAGCCAAAGGAGTAGAGGGTATGCTCACTCTCCCTGCCAGTCTATCAGTGATGCCTTCTTTGTACTTGTGAAACTAGGAGGTGAGTAAGGAATAGACTCCCAGAAGGAAGCAGGTGAACAGGAAAAAGAATTAAAACTGTTTAATGAAAGATTTGGTGTAGATGAAATGGAAAAATAAGAAGGGAATTATGTTGCTTAACGCTTCTGACTTTAAGACTCTTCCCAGTTGCTGGTGACTTTGCAAATTTAAGCTATGAAAGTTGTAAGCTCTTTTTGCTCTTGTGTAGACCTGAGATTAATTTATTTATATTGTTCCAGCAAAACTGGTTTTAGACATTTCCAAGACAACAATAAGGAAAACAATTATGCCTAATCAGTGTTAAAAGCTTTGTACAAACTTGTTTCATTAGGAAGACTGAGTTTCTAAATAAGATGGTGCTTACTGAAAAAAAAAAAGCAGCATGAAAGTCATTATTGACTTGGAGAATTAATTTTTGCTGTTCTCACAAAACTCTATGCCAGATAATTACACAGTAATATAGTGTACTAAACAGAACAGACCATAAATGTGCTGCAACTGTATGGACCCTTTCTCCAGTAAAAGAGCAAGGGAACCACACAAACTAAAAGCCTGGATATCTAAAAAATGAGATGAGGAAAAATGTTTTTATATGATACACAAAAATAGATGAAATTTCTTTCTTCAGGATATTAATGAGCCAACAAGATAATGTGATTCCAAAAAACAGTCTTTAGCACATTATTTATAAAGTAATTACAGGGAATATCACCTGTCATGGCCATGCCAACTTGTAACAACCTGAGGTTAGAAGGAAACTTCTGGTAGGCTTGTCATTACCTACATAGCCAGTACTGTTTTTTCAAATTTCTATTTTGAATCATCTAGTTACACACTGACAGATCCAGGAAGACCAGCCACTGCTGATAGACCATTAGTCTGATTCAGTATGGAAATTTATTGTTGCTCTTGGAGAATGGCGTCCTAGTAAAGACATATATAGGTGGCCAGGTAATCAATGTGACAGTCTTCTAACAGAGAATTAAACCAATTTCCTCAAAGGAACATAGGACAGAGTATCAGGAAAACTTAAACCAAGACCCTTAAAGATTTATTCTTCTGGTCTTTCTGTGACAGGGAAAGTGGGTAGCAGCAGAAGAAATGACATATAGCTGGGGAGATCAAAGGTTTTGATTGTCCTTGTATAGATCTAAGTTTGAACTTCACTGCTCCAAATTTTCCACCTGTTATTGATGTTAAAATTCAAGGAACTGATGTTAATCATTTGAAAAGAAATGATGATGATTTATAAGAGGCCATAAATGGCTTGCATAATAGAAATGTTTTTATATGAAGGAAATCTATGCAGATTTACATTTTTATTAATTCATAAATATAAATTAGAGTCTTTTTTTAATGCAGTAAGAGTTTGTATTCCAATATGTGGTATATTCTTCTTAGAAAACACATTTGAACTAATTTTACCACCTACTGTATCAGAAAGGGGAGAACACTTCCCAAAGACAATTTCTGACCAGCACTGTGTTAGAAATTAATCAAGGAGCAAAAAAATCAATAAAATTAAAAAGCCTAAAAAATCACTGTTCTGTATGTGAAAAGGGATGAAAAAATTACATGACTTTTTTATCCCATTTTTCACATTTTTCTTCAAATTTGTGTGCCTCTGTTACCTTTTTTTTTTTTTTTTCTCCAAAATCATGATGGTCTCTCAAATGGTACAATTATATTTTTGCTCTATCTTTATGCCAAAGGAATGTTTTGAATGGGATGTTTGGGGATTGTTTCTTGCTCATCTTAACATTTGGGGAGTTTCTTATTCCCTGAGCTATTTTTAGCATTTGCAGTTTCTATAGTTCATGATTTTACTTTTTCAAAAGTAAATACTTTTTTTTTTTTTTTTGGCTAATAATCAGACTCATAAAAAGCATAAAACATATACTGTATAAACGACAGTTTCTTCCTATTGAAGATTTGCTTATGTTCCTAAAGGTATATTTTCATCTTGATGTGCAGTGATTTACTCCACATGTTGGTTTAGAATATAGTCCTTTGTTTATTAACTGCAGTCATGTTTCAAAAGGTATGCATTAATCTGTGCAGTCATATTTGGATTTTTGCAGTTGCAATGGAAACTGCATGCAAAGACCTGAACCTGTCAAAATAAAATCTGATCTAGAGTTTTACACCAAAGAGATGAAATTCATAACATTTCGATAGACCTAAGCTGTAAATATATTTGACAGTAATCTGCTGATTGGCTTTGTTTGTTGCCTCACAAAAGGAAAATGGTGGGTGTGGGTGTAATCCTCAATTAATTAACAAATTATTGAGGTCCATAGTGATTTGAATTATGGTAGAATTTTATTTTGTTTTCTCTTTTTCTGTTTTTGTAAGTGAAAATTCTGTGCTTTGATTATGGGGAGTGTGGGGGGGTCTTCTTACATACTGTTTGATTGGGAGGTTGTTTGTTTCTCTTATTTTTTTTCCTCTTAAAAAAAAATAAAATAAAATTGAAGAACACTTTTATTTTTCCATATTCCTTCTATATGCAAATGAGACAATTTTATCTATTATATGGCAGATGTAAGCATGACAGTAAGTCCTTGAAATTTGGAATATAATCATATGTTGATTTTTAATATGTAAATTCTATAAAGGAATTGTCTAAATGATTCAAATCAAAAACACAGGAATCTGAATATTTTGCTGAATTTGTTTGGTGATGCCTTTGTTTGAATCCATTTCTGTCTGGAATTTGGAATTTTAATTCATCTAATCACTTTTCTTTTCTTCCTCTGCAGTCCCTGGATGGATTTGTATTTGCACTAAATCAAGAAGGAAAATTTTTGTACATTTCAGAAACTGTCTCCATCTATTTAGGCCTGTCCCAAGTAAGTACATGCTTTCAATTCCAAGTATACTTGTGTGTGATGTGTTCTTCTGTTTATCATTCTAAGAGAAATAATAGCCTGGTTTCTGTGTTTTGCATGGATTATTGAATTAGTTTTTTCAAATAGCATCTGGTTCATTCTGAGATGTAATTGAAAAACTTCTATCAGTATTGGATGTTCAGATAAGATAAACTTGTGCCTGAAAACTTTTTGCCATGAAGGATCATTATCAATTTATTGAGAACAAATGAAGTTTCTTTTCTCGGTTGTTTTGAACTTTAAACCTCTGTACCTGATAGGAAAGGGACACACTAATAGTACTTCCCTTGTGTCCTATTACTGGATGTTTATGGAGTACCCTGCATTATCCAGGGAGCTGACACAATGACAGGGAGTCATTTGGAGTCAAGAAATGCTGAAAGAGACCATTAAAATGTCTTGCAGGGAGGGTTCGATCAAGGACACATTTTGCCGCTTCCATAAATGTTCCCTAATACAAAATATATATATATAGGTGTTTTTTCTTTTTTTCTTTTTTTCTTTTTTTTTTTTTCTGTTATTGTTGACAACTGCTTTTCAAAGATTAAGAGGCGAGACAAAAATGGAGGGAAATTTGCTTGTTGATGCTTATTCTTAAACATGCCGCATCACACATCTTTAGGTGGAATAACTTCTCCTCTACTTGGGCTTAGAAATGCAGCAGAAACATTTTGCATTATGATTTTCAGGGTAAGATATCTACTTCTATTGTGGATACCCAGAGGAGAAAAAGTAAATCTGATATAATATTTATTTCAGCTCCTTTAAATTGGTATCCGTACTGCTATGATGAGGCAACTATTATCCCTGGTAACTATTAGTTTTTCTGTGCCTCAACAATAACAAAATGGGAAATTTTATATTTTGTTGAAGAAAAGGACTAATTTTAAATATTATCCAGCGAGAATCAGAATAGAGGTTCATTAACTCCTCAAAGACAGTGCAAGCAATTGGCTAAAATAAGTTCAGTAATTGTTATTTTGTGCTGGCTTTAGTAAGCCAAATAATAGAAATGGAAACAGAGCTGTTTTTAACTCATATCCGTATTCTTGTCTCTCATTAACATCCCTCGTTTTGTAATAGACTTTAATCCCTGCCTTAATCTGTTTGGGAGTTGGTATCAGGAATCTCAGATTTTGAAATCGGTGTGCTACCATGTTGCTAATACAGTAAAGAATCAGAACTTTAATGTTTATTATTGTCTTATGCTCATATTAATCTGTTTTATGCATAGTATCCAACAAAGTTTAATAAGCCAGTAAAGAAGAAGGATGGATAATTAGTTTAAGCAGGTAAATGCTAATTAGGAAACTCCTGAAAGGCATCCATTATACACTAGCTTAAAACAAATTTTACAGCCCTGGTTAGTGGTGTAATCCAAATTCTGTCAAGGCAACTGCATTTTCTGTAATTGAGATGTGTATGTTTGCTTTGCATAACAGATGGCTCTGTATGCTTAGACTGATAGCTAGGAAAATAATAATTGCATTATTCTGGCCAAAAGAATATTAGCTCTTGGGTTTTGGCCATTTCAGTCAGTCCTCCTGCCAGCACAGCATATGCACATATATGGATTGGATTTTCAAGGAAATTGATGCATCTGGAATAGTGTGGCCATCTGAAATATCATCTGTTCAAGAAAAATTTGGCTTTAACCCTATGCTAGTCTCTTGTTAAAAGCATTTTCTGCCAATGCCTTTTTAACTATAGGACTCAGTAAATCTTTCCTTACTCTGAACTTATATCATGTTGGTGAGGCTTTACACTTAATCTTGATCCCCATATACAATTCAAGCAAGGGTTCAGATAAGTTAAGCAATTTTCTTTGCATGTTGGAGTATTTGATATATCAGTACAAATGTTTCCTTGCATTCACTGCTGAGGGTATTGATGGAAAAACTACAGAAAAATCAGAATCAGGACTGTGGATTTTAATACAATAATAGGTTCTATCTACTGAGATCCACTAAAATATCTGTAATTTTCATTGTTTTTCTCTTCTGTCTCTATAGAGATACTTTGTATTTCTTAGACCTATTGTATTTATATTTTTTATGTATTGTTTTGTTGGTATCCTGTTGTATAGCTAGGTCTCTAGCAATGATGAAAGGAATGCTGTAGCTACTTGACTCTAAATCACTATTCAAAGTTATTTTTCTTGAAAAAAATATTAGCAAGAATATCCTTAAAAGATTCTTCAGATGGTACATGAAATGCTAGTATGTCCGCTACAGTAGTCTTAATTCTTAATTTCTGGAAAGGTGCTACATGTGGTATTGCATTTTATGCACTGCATGTAAATATTGTCAGGTCCTGATCCTGATACAAGCCCCCACCCGTCTATATTTGTATGGAACCTCTAGACAATTTTGCGTTGTTGAAGGTGTGAATCATCATCCTGAAGTCCTGACTTCAGAGTTTTACTTCTAGTCAAATGCCTTGTTAGAGGCTTCATCCTTTTTTTTTCTTTTTTTTTTTTTTTCCTGCTTTTTAAACTAGTATTCATGGAAATAATTTGTAAGATGTTTCATGCTTACAATAAAAATATTTAATGTCTCTTAACTAAAGGAAAATACTCAGTGTACCCAATCTTTGCAGATATAAAGAGTTTTTCACTGAACCCAATTTTTCTCTTTTCTGAACATTGAAAACCACTGGTAGAAAACAAATGGATGCTGATATTCTAAGATAGCTGTAAGGCTAATAGTAAAGAAATCTGATAAAACGATATCTTGGGAGGTAGTCTGGCAATGATGATATTAAAGTTACTTCTGGCAAAAATAACAGTATATTCAAACAGTAAACAAAAATTACAATGAACAGTCTTCTGACATTACAATGGATGTACCTTGCATGTAGACACATAGATGTATATGTTTTGAACAGTTTATCTCCCAGCTAAAGCTAACCAGTTTGTCAGACACGGATTTTGTTTTTTCAGAGCATTTCACTGTGGGACTGCAATCAGAGCAGTTTCAGAGGACACAGACACATTCTGAAGTAGAGAGAAAGACACAGTGTTAGCTGAAAATGAGGACTGAGAGAAGGAAGAGAATAAAGAAAACAGAGGGGGGCAAAATCTCCTAGTTATATATTCAGTCTGTATAAATTGCCACAGATCAATTATTCTTGGGGCAATCCAGAATACTCCAACACTCTTTCCAGCATTTGGTAGTTTCAGGATCTGCAGTGTTTGCTGGAAAACCCAGGCATGACTAGAACCATGCACTGCAACAAGGATTTCTTCCCTTGGTTGGGCAATGTGACTTGTGACGGTGTAGTTTACCATTGTACCAATGCAAACGGCTTCTTACACTGCACCTCTGTAGTGATGCAAAAATGTTTTGTCTTCATCTGCTTTCTCACATTTTCAAGTTAGCAGTTAATTTTTTATATGAAGGTAACAGCCATTGTTTTAAAAACCCAGCTCCAGCTTTCCTTTAAGAAATGGCATGAGGCACTCGAGCCACTCCTTCAGGCACTCGGAAGATAATATAAGTACCTACCTAATTTCAATTCTTTTGCAAAGTCTTTGCATTTGAGACTTAGTACAAATATATGCTGATACAAGCAGTAAATAATGGGGAGAAAATTTTGTCTAGAATAGAGGATAAAATTAACAGACGTATGGGGTTCCAGGGTCAATAAAAAATATTATGGACTGATAAGCTAGCTAGGATACTTTTATTTTCAGGAAACAAATTCTTAATCATCTTTCACCAATATTTGAAATCAACAAGGGTGTTATGCATTATTTCCCTTCTATGAAGTCCACACCCTAAAGTAAAATATTTCCTACCTTTGCTCCTTCTTGTACAGAACACAGACCAGGTTTTCAAATTGGCCTGTTGAAAAGAAAGCTTGCGAAAAAGGAGCAGTGCAGCTGCAGACATAATAAGAGAAGATAGAGGTGAAGAAAAAACAGTAACAGTAAATTGTTGAGATTTTGTGCTTTTTTAAAACAAAGCAGGCAAAGCCAACAGGTATTTAATGTGCGTACTGTGTTACTAATAGCATAACCTATCTTCTTATTTTGGGTTTCTGTGCATTTGTTCTATGAAATGGGAAATAAAATTATAGCCACGGCACACAAGTACAAGGTCAAATAAATGACAGTGCTCAGTCTATTTGTGAAGCTATTCTGAAAAGGAACCATGGTGCCAAATGTGGTTTATTTGAATAATAAAGAAGAATTAGATTCCCCTGATAACTTGGCTGAGGGCCAATAAATCACTGGAGGTTAAGAATGCCTTGCAACAGCCATGTATTTCTTTTTCTTTTACAAAGCATAAACCTCAGCTACTATGCTCTACCTGTTTTTTCAATGCAAATCAACTTGAGGTTAGTAGATGGTTAAAGGATTGCTTTGTGCTCTGTTTCCTTAAAAAATAGTGTAAAGCAAAACTGATTCTGTAGGTTTTACCTTATTTTCCCACATTACCATTACCTATATGAAAGTAATAATAATAATAAAAAGCTAGGAACTTCACAGAAAAACTACATTTCTTTAAGCAAAATCAAACAGTAGCCAAATGAGAAAAGTTTTTTGTTTGTTTATTTTAGTGTTCTAAATTTATATAGTACTACATAGAATGATAATTTCTGCTCATCTAGTAAATTGTTGCACTAGCATTGATAATTTTTGAATAGCTTGATCCCTTCAAAATTTATTAAATGAAAGCCTAGGAAATTCTGTGTTGGTCATGTGTTATTAAAGGTTTTTTTTCTCTGCATGTTCAGCTTAAGAAAGTTCATTTGCTTTTATCTTTTATGCTAAAAGAAGGTGAGCAAGGGAGGAACTCTTTTGAAACAGAGTGGCTCTGAGGATTTTGAGAGCAGAAAGAAAATATAAGTATCAAAATAATTCAGAAACAGTACAAGGCACGGTGGCACATTATCAATTTACAACATTTAAATTGATAAATGTTTGGTGGTGAAGGCCTACAAGGGCACTTTGAAAAGCAAATAGCGACCTGGTGAAGAAATTGATTTTTCCCCCCCGAAAATGACTGCATGATGCATCATTTGACTGCATGCTGTCCAAGTGCTTGACAGAGATAATCTCAGCAATCCCACGGGTGACCTTATCGTTCTCACCAGGGCAACTTTGTCTAGGTTCTGACTTTGTGCATGTCAAGGTTTCTTCAGGCAGGATCCTTAGGGGGAAAAAGTTCCTCTGTTCGATCCAGATATTGAACTGCTCTTCAAGGCACTCCCCCACCCCCAAAAAGGCAAACTTGTTTCTTTTTTTTCATAATTATGAATGAACGGAACAGGAGCAAATATCTACAGACACAGTATCTTTGCTGAAGCCATTATTGCCTTTTCAGTGTAGTTTAGTTTAGTTCTTAAAGGAGAAAGGGTACCTGCCATTAGAGGTTATCAGACACAGCCGAAAGATTCCAAAACATATGGCAGCCTTCCACGTAACAAAAATATCCTGTCTGCTTGCTTCCTTGCACTCACTCCTCTCAGCTTTATTTGTTCTTAGGATTTTGCCATTGTTATAGTATTTTGCATCAGTGCCAGTAATTTTTTCTTTATTCATTTTTTTAAATCCCTATCCCAACCCAAGAACTTTTAAGACAACTCAAGTGCAAATGACAAGCTGACAGAAGTCCTGAACATCAACATCAATATGCATAATTTTGCATAGACGCTCTGTAACAACCTTCACTCTATCATCTTGAAGTGATCCAAAACACTTTGCCTGTTTTATCTGGTTATCACAAAACTGTTTTTGTCTAGCATAGACAAATATATTGCCCAGACTGTAAAGAATAAAAGCATATAAACATTTGCAGGATTTTTCAAGGTATTTTATATAATGAACAATTTTTTTTTTCATGCGTAGTTTATAATGGTTCATTATAATTACTGATTAGGAACCTATGGAAAGCTGCAAATGTTATGCTCTGTTTGGTACCCCAAAGCGGCTTAACCCACTGCCTTTGACACCCACAGTTCACCATTCAACCTCTTTTACCTCTTTCTTTCATCCACAACATTAATTCTGAGTGAACAAGACGTGCTTCCTTGCTTTTGACAAGATTTGCTGCAGTCTCATGCGACAAAAACCCAACACTCATTCCAGATTCAGAAAGTAGGATTTATAACAGCATTTTAATTTAATGTTGGATGTCGAACATATAAAGAGATCACAGTAGTACTAGAGCTGAAAATTGATGCCTTTTTTATTAGTGTCCTCTCAGAAGTGGGTGAGCCGCTGTTTGTGCAATGGAGCACAGAGCACCACAGTCAGATGAATGAGGATATGCTATCTGCAAGGAATCATATTTCAAACCACTGTCTGCTTCTATTGATGTGCTCAGAGTTGAAAGGTTATGCTAGTAAATGCCATCAGAATTTTCAGCATTAGAAATCTGTGGAATAATCCGCTGACTGTCACTTTGTAGTCAGTCCAAATGCAGTATATAGCACTGCTTTGCTCATTTATTAAACTTAAAATTAACTTATTGTTACTAATCACGTTGTTTTTCTTATTCTTCTACAATACACTTAAATACTGCCAACAGTGTTGTCTTATAGGCTCCATTGAATATAGCACTCTGTTGAGATAACTAAAGGAATCCAGAATGTCATTTTACATGAGAATCATGTTCCTCTTATTTATTCTTTTGAACATATTTTACCAGCCGTTCAAGCTGAAACATTGAGAGCCTTTATGCAGAAGGAATTCACTAGTTAAAATGAATCACACAGACTCTCCGTGCTATAAAATAGAGCCTCATTGGTTTAATGTTTGAAGGCTGAAGACTTTTCATGTCACATAATAATTTCTAGCATTTGATGTTAAAAATAAGATTTTGATAAGGTATTTTCATTGCAATTGTTAACTCTTTCCAGTACTAAATAAGTAAAACTGATAACATTAGCAATCAGACCAATTTACTTTCTGGTAGATGATATGTTTCCAGGTTGCTTTAAGGAAAATGTCTGGGAAAAAATTAAGACAATTTAGCTATTTTACATTTGTCATTTCTATTAAAATGAAGACAAAGATTTTTCCTAAATTAACATTCATATTATCCAAATTAGCTACAGAGTAGTTTGGTATCTTTTTTGTATTGCATTGTAACATATTTGTGTGGAAGTTGGTGGAATGTTCTATATATAGTCATTTAGTAAAACAAACAGCTGTGGAATAATTGGGGGAGAAAAAGAGATACTGACAGGAAACATAAACATTTGTTATAGATATGTTTTACATGTTATCTTGGTATATTATACATATGAAGGAAAGAAACACGCAAAATTAATTATTTGACCTTCTAATAATAAGGTCAAAAAGTCATTCTACTAGCAAGCGACCAAAATTTCATGTCTCAAAGAATAAAAATGTGTAATTAATAGGTTCTGATTAATAGTGAGAAAACATGCTTTTGAGTACTTCCAAGATGTACTGATACTGAAACTTATTCTCTTTTACATGTCTATTTGAGCCAGGGCAAGTGAGAGTCCTGATGCAAGTTTTCTGTGATGTATGCAAAGATCCATGATTTACAGCAGTGAAATGGTCAGGTTCACTCAGCATTCACAAGCATTTAAGAAAGGATTGGTCAGGCCACACAAACTCAAGGATTTGCTTAGGGTTATGAAATAAATAAAACAGTGCCTGTATGATGTATCAAATCATCAAATTAATCTTGGCTAAAAATAACTAGCAAAAAATTAGAAAATATTTTAAACTCAGATCTGTTCAGTTATATTTTCCCCTGTAAGTCCTCACCGACAGTTCTACCAGTCCAAGTAAAGGGTTGCATATGAAAACACAACATCAGGAATGAGCAGCTCAGAACAAGGATAGGAGATAGATCTTGATCTGTTTCTACTAGTATCTTCTATTACTATAGCCTGAGTCAGGATTTGCTGTTTTCAGTCAGAGTTAACAGAGGAATCTCCTTCTGGGAAGTAAAGAAAATATGGAATAGGAGAATTTAAGAAGAAAATAGCCTTATTAGAAGAGAGTAATTCCAAATTCTGCAGTGAAGATACTCTCCACAGAGTTAGTGGGGGATCTAACCAACTAGGATGCAATCCAAGAAATCTACTGCCCACATTTCCAGTTGCATGAAGTCTGATTTCAGCTTCCTGGTAAAGTACAATGTGAGAGGGAAAGTAACTAGATCAGTTTCTGTATTTAGTGTTCAGGATAAAAAGCATCAGAAAAGTCATTATGGTTACTGTGAACCCATTTTTATCTTAGTTCCTCTGATGAGTTCTTCAACAGCATTCACATTAAATGTTCTTTCTACTATTTGCTTATACCTTTGCTTATACCTGCATTAATAACGACTAACTCAATTCCCCTTAGCAGTTATTTATGTATTGTTCTCATCTCACTGCCATAGAAGGGACCCATAGAAGAGGCAGTTTAATGTCCTGTTGCAAGCTATGCCATTAGGACCCATCCCAGCACACAGGCTAGTGCTGTACTATTGTGAGCATAGTTAAACAGTCTGGGGACAGGTAGAGCATGCTCTAGCTGTACTGGGACAGCCAAAGCCAGCTTTGCAGCAGAGGTGCACTTCTATTGGCAACTAGAAGAGGCAGAGGAAAACAAAGGCTATATTTTCCCTTTCAAAAGACAGGAGCTCAGATGTGGTAAAAGAGTAGTCTGATAAACCTCCTGTGCCTAGAGTCAGAAAGTTAAAGCAGAAAGGAAAGGGAGAAAACATAGCAGTGAGGGGATATGTCCAAGAGCAAGAATTATCCTCTTCTCTAGAGACAGGAGGCATGTGCATATATTGGAGGAGGGGGAATCAAAATAGTGTAAGCAAGGCAGACAAAAGAAATGCCTCTCCTGTGTGCACAGACAGGAAAGGCACAGAAGAGACATGGCGTGCTGCCTCTACTCAGCAACTGAGAATCAGAGTCATGAGAAGACATTCTGCTTCTTCCTTACTAACCAAGAGAAATTTTGCCAACCCTTGATGTTCAGAGCTTATACCCCAGGATCAACTCAAATAATATGACTGGTTTCAAGTTATTAAGTATATGAAAATAATATTTTTTAAAGCTTATTAGCATTCTGTGGGGTTTTTGTTTGGTTTGTTTTTTGTTGTTGTTGTTTTTTTTTTTTTTCCCAGCTTTTATGGCTTTACATTTTCAACTTTTCCATTGGCTACCAAAATGCTAGAAGTTTACTTTTATGTTTAAGATATGTCTGAGACTTTGGGGCAATCTTATGTTTCTATGGCCAGGCTTTTGAAGCTGCAATAAAACATCACATGGTTGGCAATAAAGGTGTGAGATCTAACAACAGTAAAACAGAAAGGGAAAACACTGGCACTGTCTTTATTTGAATGAGATCACATTGATCTGTAAACTAATATGGTATATAGTGCTCATACTGCATTCCAGTTAACTTTTGAGGGCTTTGCATTAATAAATCTGGCCATGTGCTAATAAATTGCATGACAGTATTATTACCTATACTAATTATTTTCTGTTTAAGATTCTGTCTTTTGGGTGACAAGAGTAATTTCTAAGCTGAGTACTTCTGAATTAGGATGTAGCCAGTATAGCGAGGCATAGTCTGTCCCTATTCATACTGCATTTCTGTTGTCTGTTTGGGGACAACACTTATTGATGTGTAATTAGTAAATAAAAAGCCATTTATGTTCCTGGCATTCCTTGAATGACATTGTAGCTATCCATGTGTTCTTGTTAAACTTCCCTAATATATGCATAAGAAAGATATGATGAATATTGTAAATGCATCTCTTTCACATATTGAGGCATCATGTATGTGTTATGACTTTGCAGGAAGAGATGCTTCATTTTCTAAATTTCATTAATGTAGTTGGAGAACAAGTAGCTTTTCCTCTTTTGTGCTCCTCCTTGCTTGACATGAGTCTGATCCACAGCCTGTAATCAATGGAAAGCGTTCACTGTTTTTTGAATGGCTGTTGACTTATTATATATTGTCAACATTGTCAATATGGTGCTTATGTCATACTGGGTATAAAGAGGTTTTCTGAAGCTGTTAAGTAATATTTCTGTTCCTATAAGGAAATAGCATTTTAAATAAGAGTGCGAGTCTGATCATTCTCTTTTTGTTCCCTAAATTGGTTATAAATTGATTGTTTGTAAATGTTTTGGTCATAGGATAGCTTAATTTCTTTGTCCTGTCTCCAAGTGCATATATTGAGATTGTGTTAACTGGAGTCTTCACTTTGGAAACGCAATTTAAAGAGTTCCTACATTAATGCTGTATACTTTATTTACCTTGACATTATTTATTATATAGATGAGGTATCGTCTAAATACTGAGAAAGATGCTTACCAAAGACTTGACAACTTTCAGAGTCAGAGGGGTTGTCTAAAGCAAAATAATAGAAAACCTTCTCTATTGCTGTAGGTATATATTTGATTAGTAGCATGCTTGGGAGAGGTGAACGATTAGATATTTTTTTACTTTAAAGTCATCTGTTTCCCATCTTCTTCTGATTCAGTCAATCTTCCTTGTTAGTTCCAAAATTCAATTTTGGTGTGTGTTGCTTAAGCACATAGTGCCTTCCCTGCAGAACGCAATTCATGAGGACAACGGAAAATGGAAAGTAATTCACTCATTGAACTGTACATAAGCAAATTTCAGTTTCTAGAGAGAGGTTCACTGAAATGGGTCTTTCTTACAGGCTCATTCAAAGTTTAAGGTTTTATCTTTCCTGCATTTTGGCAGAAATAGTTCTATAGAAAAGGTTTCATACACTTCAAATTGGACGAGCTGATAAAGGATTTTCCAGAAGTTTTGTATGGCTAAATTAAAGCCAGTTACTTAATACTGGTTCTTTTCTCCTCATTTGGTATTATTGCACTCCTCTTGGTTTACCTACATTTGTGAAAGAGTGATCTTATACATTTGTTGAAAGGCCACTGAGATACATAGTCTTAAAATAAAATATCATGACACTGTCACAATGTTTATTCTGTTCAAGGTGGTTAGAAACCATTTAAATGGCATTAACATGTTATAAAGCTGTACTTAATTTGGGCAGTTCTGACAGTCCAGTTCTGACAGTCCAGTCATCATCCTCATAATTTTCTTGTGATACATCTCTGCAGATCAGGAAAGTCTGCAGCTTCCCCAGTAAGCGTGCAAATTCATGTGAAATAGGAAAAGAAACAGAAAAAAAATAAAATCTCAGATATAAAAATGCATTTTTTATAGCTTGTTAATTAAAATTGACATTGCACGGTTTTAAGAGACTAGGAAAGGACACTGCCATTTTAATTTGTTTTGAAACCTTTTCAGTTGAACGGACAAAAAGTCATGTAATTACTGGAATTCATTCAGATCTTTAGTAAAATCATAGGTCTTCAGTGTTAAATAGCATAAGTAGAAATTGAAGAAGCTAAACTGTAGATATTTCTAAAATGTCACAACCGCTTTGTTACACTGGATGATATAGGCTATCCCTTCATTGTCGTCTAGAACACCTGGGAAGGCATTGTGAAAATAACAAAGTCTTTCAAAATAGTAGTAAAAAACAAAGATTTTAAAGGAGATTTTACATACATTCTTATATTTGCTGTTTTGAATCAAGTTGTTGATGTGTGGTATGCTTTATTATAGCATTAGCACCCGTGTCACAGCATTATCAGAATTTGCATATAAACAATCAACATAATGGAAATATAAAATTCAGGAATTATTATTATTTTAAGTAAAACGCTTACCTATCCTGAAATGCAAATATTTATTCTGTGTGTTTATAATTACAATATTCCCATGATAGTTGATAACTTTCTGATTCTGTTTTATAGTCTCATTTAACTCCTATTTATTCTCTTGCATCCGTGGTCTTCATTCAGCACTGGACATGTTAGTGAGCTGTAGTACAGGGGTTTTTTGGTTTTAACCTTCAAAGGAATTTAGCTGAGCAGATGCTACATTGAACTAGTCAGAGTAGAAAGGAAATGATATGGCTTTTAAAGGGCACATCTAGCATATCTACTGGGCTAAAGTAATTCTGGCAATGCTTCAAAGGATATAACTTTTGATGGTAAAGTAGATAGGCTACAGAATGAAATCACATATGGCAAGCTGTCAAAGTCTTCCTACACATTCAGTGCATTTATATAAGTGCAAATGGATGCTGCTTAGATGGAGTCCCTAGCAATTTCCTGTTAAATCTGCTTTAAGATTATCTGATGTTATTTGACTAAATTATCTGTGTAAAAGCTGAGGACAACTTTTATGATCAAATATTTAGAAATTAGTTTTTTCTTTTTGGCAGATAATCTGAAATATGAACTGCAATTGTATTAACACTTGGAAGCAAAGGGCTTTTGGTAATAGCAATTATATCAAAACAGGGATAATGAATTGCTGTATATCAACTTGAAGAGGACGTATTTATAGGTCAATGATGTCAATAGCTATAGTTCTCATAGACACCTCGTTCTTACCCTTTTATTCCTTGCTAATGCTAAGCAGACACAGTTTTAACTTTTAATGAGATTGGTGTCTCTGAGAATCTCATTTTACAATGGATGAGAGTACATAGTTTACAAGGGATGGATATTTTTCACCTTTCAAAATTTAACAATAAAAACGGTTACCTTTTTATAAATGCTAACAGTTGATGATTAGCCAAAAATACAAGCTGCAGTACTTATTGCAAGGACAAACTTTTAAGCCTAGTCTTATTTTTTGGGGGGTAGGGGTGGGTTCTGGTTGGGGGTGTTGGGATTATATTCATTGTGATGTATAATGCTCTAGTATAATGACTAAATTCAGTATGCATTACGGGATAGAGCTAGCTGAATAGCTAGAGACCAAAGCATTTTGTGATAATAATTGCATTTAGATAAATGGTTGTATGTGGTTTTGTATGCATGTATATTTATATTTATATATAATACCCCTACATGTGTGAATCTGTATGGGTCTGTATGCTTAGAAGGGCAGTCCTGAGTGTTGACAAGTTATTTTCCTCTGTCCTATACTACCCCATGATAGAAATAAGGAATGTCCAGTTACAGCCCTACAGCCCTGAGCACATATGTTTGTTCTCTGATTTTGGGACATGGGCCTCCTGAAAAGCTCCGATAGGCTGAAGGATGTTTGATTTTACTGGGGGATGGTGCAGTGTGTGGTTAGTGTGGTTGACTGTTAAAGGCTGAAGGCCGTTTGCCAAGGACAGAGGCTAAAGAGATTTTGCCATTGAAACTGAAAGCCTTTTGGACAGACCTTTATATTCATTCATTTGACCCCTCTTTCATACTTAAGTCTGTCAGCAGCATGTGTTCCATCACAGCTCTGTGGTTTCTTCCCCACCCTGAGACTTTGTATACCAGATATAGGCAATCAACCCCTCAAGGTATACACATCTTGCACACAGGATCCAAGAGCAGAAAAGGAGTGTAACACAGCACAGCTCTGGTGAGGTCTTCACCTTTCTTTGGGGCCCCAGTAGTTCAGCTGTAGTATCACACCAATGCCTTGAATCACTAAGGTCACTGTACCTATCATACCCTTGGCCCATGATCATGGGGCATTATATATTGTGTAAGAAAATTGAGAGAAGGTTTATGTTAACCTATTTTAAACAGCATTTGCTTTCTCAGTGGCATATGACTTGGACAAATTTCAGTAGACTTTTATTGGAATGGCAAATAGCATCTTGCTGGTATAAAAGCAACCCCATCCGCCAGTTTCAAGCCCATTTTCTGATAGGAGTCCATTGACTGCCCAAAGAAAGCCTTACTGTTTTAACATGAGTGGAAAAAAATACTGTTGTGTCTAGACTGAGCCTTAGCTGAAATTTTCTAAATTATTTAGTCTGAAACAGATGTGTGTCCTGTAAAATTTTATTCTAAGTAGTGGTAAATCTGACAATGTGACAAGGAACTGAAAACAGTTTTCTGAGTGGTAAGTGTTAAGCAATAATAACAAAAGATAATGCTGCAAATTGTACTTGTAATAGAGTATGAGTAGAAGAAAGGAAGAATATGTCATAACAAAGGCTTGGATCCTGCAAACATGCACACAAGAATTCTCATCTAAAGCTGTGAAACTAATGGTGTGTATAAAGCTATTCAATTAAATCTTTGAAGGATTGGAGCATAGACTTTTGAACTGTGTGGACTCTCATTAAAATCAGTGCCAGTCTCACCAAATGCAAAAATTTCTGGAGAGAAAACTGAGGACCAAAAACATAAACTCAGTATATTTAAATTAAGTCAATAGTGAATATGCATTGGTATAGCGTGTTATGGTTTGGTTTCTGTTTGCTGACTTTGCCTCTATAAAATCCTAGAGTCAATGCATAGGTTACATGTCTGTTTGGCTAGTCAAAACTGTGAAAATACATGTGCTTATAAAAGTAGGAATTGGGGTTCAGTGTTTACTTGACTTGTTACACTGAAAGGAGTTATTCAAGTGCGTCTTGGCATATATATTTAAAATACAGATATAAAACATCTGAATTTTAGAAACCTTAACTAGACATCTAAAATAGTAGCTGGCATTGAACAATAGCCCCTGCCCAGGAAACAAACAAAACGGGGAAGAATGTGTCAAAAAACATCAGTCTCTTGTTGGCCCCAAGCCAGAAAAGCAGGCAGATTTCATATTGAATTGAAAGCTCAGCATATTTGAACATTTTGGCCTCAGCTGTGATAGAGTATTACATTTTAAAATTAGGATCTTTGCCTATAACAAGGAAAGTTTTGGTGTTTCTGTAGACTGCTGCCCTAGAAACAGCGTGTAATGGTAGGCAAATGAGAAATAGACGTATCTCTTTGCAAACATAATTTTACAAACCAACTCATTACCAAAATAGAAACTTGATTATCAGTGCAGTATATGCACAACTTGGAAAGGATCAACTTTGACACCTCTCCCCTCAGGAGATTGAGATTTATACTACACAGATGCAGAGAATTGAGTCCAAATCCACTTGATTTCATCCATAGAGTAACAAAAGGTTTCTCATGGGGTGAAGGCTTGACACAGTCCCTGAGCAGGAATAACCTAGATTAAACAATCACTGATCCAAAATATAAACACTTATTTTCCATTTGTTCCTTTGGCTCTGCAGTGAGCAGCAAGCATGAATTAAAAAGGGCAAGAATTCCCTTCAAACAGCAGTTCTCCATGCCATATTCTCTCTTCTCCTAGAAAAGGTACCCAAAGTTCTCTCTGTGTGGTGAGAACTGAGGGATAGAGATGGGCAAACTGAAGTCCAGAAATCATCTGCTTCTGTTCCTCATGTGAATAAATGACACCAGGGATATGGAAATATTTCAGGGAAATCTGAAATGCTGGTGTTACCTTTCCCAATACCTGCAGACATAAAAAAAAAAAAATGCAACTAAAATTAGCAGAAAGTTAATTTGCTATGTAAGCACAGTTGAATGGAAATGTAGAAAAGAAATGATAGTTCTGGATCATGTTCTAGAGACAAGGCCTCCTCTCTCACAGATACTCGGCTTCAAAAATCACATTGGCTGTAGAGTTTCTCATACTTCCCTGCTGGTACATTTGATAGATTATTTGAAACTGTTTTCAAGATTTTACTTAAGAGAGCTATGGTGTGATTTCTAACTTACGGCATGCCATAAGAATTCCTCTCGTTGTACCTCCATTTGAGCTAGAGGGTCTGCCTCAGCAGTGGATTCATTCCACTATGTAAATTTCCTGAAAGGTTATTACAGTGGTATGATTTCCTTCATCTCCTATGATACCATTAGTGTTGCTTTTCCTTTGTAAATGAGAACGGATTCACATATTACAGAACTAAGGTATCTATTGCAAATAGCAAAAATTTAAAATAGAAGAAAAGATAAAAGGACTTGGCTTTGTTTTTCTGATGAACTTCTGATGTTTCAAAAAGAAAAATAACTCCATGACCACTTATAGAAAAGATTTAAATGTCCCACATATATACAAAAAAAAAAACGTAGCTACTGAACTTCACCTTGCATGTTATCTGTATGCTAAGGAGAACAGCCCTTCATCCTTCAGGGCTATATTATATATTAGTGTGTGTTTGTTTTACCTATGGAAATTATATTTTCATTGTCTTTTCACAACATGCTTTTTGGTGTGTTATGTTTTGCACATATTTAAATGTGTTAAATAAGCTCTGATATAAAGGTATCTAATTGGAGACAATCCTTTTAGACTAAACAGCAAAAAAAGTCTATTGTTAGGAGGTGTGATTGTAACATGCCCTGCTTGTGAGAAAGTTTTTGCATTAAGTGTTGTAAACTGCTCAATTTATAGTTCTGTATGAAATCATAGGGTTGATTGTTTTATTATATTTCAGTGTAAATTTTTCACCCATTTCAGTTCAAGTAACATTCTCACAGAATACAGGTTTTGTACTGATATGATGTTTCCTAGCTGTAGGCATGGCCTGTCCCTACTACTGGCTGTAATTTACTTTTTGGTCTCTGTCGCCTTGAGCTTGCCTTCTGACTAGTTTGTTGAATGATGTGCTAATCCATTATATTTTTCAGACAAGTGTATCGACCAGTATAAACAGACTGGAGGGCACAAACCTAAATGAAAGCTATACTTCCTTGAATCATTTAAAAAGCTCCTGCAGTGGTGGCAGTGCAAAATAACTTTTCTCTGTACATTACATATAAGGAGGAAATTTCAATAAATAAAATAAAGATTGTGGAGAGTAGGATGGAAATAGAAGCTTTGTGAGCACATTATGCTTCTTTTCTTATGGATGTATTTAGTTACAAAAAGAAGAGACACGTAATGTTAACCACTTATAATGTGCTTCTAGATGATAAATTTGAAACTGAGCCCCAAGCCCTGCATTACTTGCCATTTTCCATTGTCCAGACACACTCAGAACACCTGATACATGTTCGAAGTCATGTACTGAATTGAAATATTTTTATACAAATGAAGACTGGAGAGTAACCTCACTGTACAACTGGCAAAACTAAGGCAAAAGGTGCAGGTTTCTGAGCTTTTTCTCTATAGGAAACAGGTGGGAAAGCATTGCAGAATCCAATAGCTGCCCATGAAAAATGTCCTCAGGTGATTTATCTTAAAAAGAAAAGTCAGGAAAATGGGTGACTTCTCAATTTGTACAGCTGGTGCCAGATACTCAAGTTCCTGCCTGTCAAGAAGTGAATTGAAATGACAATAGCAACAGGAACTTTTGGATAGTAATTCAAATCTAATCTGTGCACACAAGTGATATTATGGAAAATGATGTTTTTCAATTAAAATTACAACTCTACAAAACTGTAGTAATCCCATGACAGCAAGAAGGGGGATCATTTTTCCTTCAAGGCACATTTGATTCATGTCTCATTTGGAAATAGTTAAGCTATGAATTACCAGAATTTCCACAGACTTAAGAGAGACAAACTTTAAAAAAAAAAAAAAACTTTCCCTATATCTCTCCTGAAATGGAAGACTTCAAGTGAGAGAACTGGAGGTTTCTTTCCTAGATGAAATCTTTAAAAAATATTTTTCTTTCATTTTAGCTTTAATTCCAGCAGACTGACAGCAAAATTGTCAGATTTCTATTTACTAATTCATTGTCAAGGTCTCTGTGCTTTTTTATATCATAGATTTCAACTTCTTAACCTAGATGAAGGCTATTACCTACTAGCTACTCCAGAGAACTGTAATGTTTAACACTCATTCAGGCATCATATGGGTTTAAGAGGGTTTCAGAAATCTGCTCTTATGCTTTTTTTCAAAGCCCAAAGTTCCCTTACAATCACAAATGCATACATGATACTAAGCATTTTTCTCCTTTCTGTATGTATTTTTGGGTTGCTACCCTTGAACTGATGATATTTGCTTGCCCACTTTTTCCAGGATGAATAGCTTTGTGAGTCTTGAATTTATGTCATGAAATGATTATATAAATTACTGTTTGGCCATTGACTTCAGAAAATACTTTTATGAAGTCCTGATGTATATATAGTTTTGAAGTGCAGTTTACATTTCAATTAAAGGAATAGTGCCTTTTTTTTATATGGGCGTGTATTGGTTTTACCCAGTGGTATCACACTGGTGTTATGTCTGCTGCTGAGAAAGTTAACATCCCAGCCAGACCCAATACAGGGCATGAATGATATATTAGCAGGTGTGTTCTTTCCAAACATGGCTGCTATTATTTTAATTAGTGTCTGCTTGTATTTAGAAACCTTAGTTTGAAATGAGCCTTACCTTTCTGACCATTTCTTCCCAGCCTATGAAGTATTTTAATCCATTTGTGCCTTCAAACTGAGGTAGTCATCCTTCACATCAAAATATCTGCACCTTATCAAGATCAAAGCTGTCCAAACTTGACTTTGCATCTACACAGATGGTTGTAAACATGACACTGGAATATTGCTTTGGCTTCACTTGACAGAACTGAAAATTGTCCATGCAGAACTATCCAGAATTTGTAGAAGATGTTATTCTTAAGTTTATTGTTTATGAATATAGCAAAAAGATTAGAAGTAATAGCTATCTATGTCAGTTTAAAGAAAAATGTGTTATTTGCTTCATTTCAGTGTCTCACAGAGAAATTACTGAGTAGGAATTGATCTCTATACAAGAGGAGGAAGGGAATGCTTGTAGATTTTTCAGCCAATAAGTATTTTTGAAATAATGTATTCATAGCTAGTACGTGCAATAAATAATTATTTATTTATTTATGCACCATCATTAAAGCAGGATTTTTAATTTTTTTTTGAGTTGAGGTCTAGTAAATGCTTTCTACATAAAATACAAATTCAAAAAGGCTAGTATGTTCTTGAAGTCTGTATTTCAGAGCGTATGACTTAAATCATGATGTGCAGAAAACAATGTTTTCTTTACATAGCTCAGGGATTTGCATAGGACTTTGCTGTTTTGTGAATTCCAATCAGCATAAAAATTGGCATACCATGCTTAACTTCCCACATACCTTCAGTTTGGTTTTGTCTAAATTACGGAGAGGAAGGTTCAACTGTTTGCACTGCTTAAAGGCGTGTTTCTTTCTAACCTCCGCTTTCTGAAATCACTGTTATTCAGATCTTTCCCCTTCATTTCTCCCTCCTGTCTCCATGCAAGAATACATACACACACGTGTAACAGTTACATACACACACGTATAACTGTGTAACAGTTTCTAATCATGCAGCATCCTGTTTTATAACTGTGTAAGGTGTACTGGAAGATGTTGGAGGATTTTGAAGGGAGTACTTGCATGTTTTTTGCTGGGTATTTTACATAGTAGGGAAATTGTTTTACATGTGATTAACGCAAAAATAACCACTAAATAAAGCAGTTTAGGCTGTTGGGAGGAAAAAGCTCCCTGAAGTAAGAACTGCAAAAAACAGTCTGTAAAAGAAAGAACATAAAGGCTTCATATGACAGAGAGATTATATCAGCTGTTTAATTGTAGCTGAGAAACAAGTACACTCCACATGCTGAGACATCTCATTGGCGCTTTATGTTCAGGAAAGAAATACTTGTTTTACTGCACTGTTTCTAATGAAAGGTCTGTATCTACATTTTTTTTTTTCCTGAGTACTGGTAGAAGACATTGAAAGATGAAGTGTCAAATTATTTGTTTTCCCCTCATAACACTGCATACCCATGAGAAGTGATTTTGTTGTTGTTTTTGTTGTTTTAGGGTAAATAAAATGAATTATATCATAGCCATTTTTGTGGCAGATGGGTAATAAAGTCTTCAGCAGAACAAACCTGCCCTGTTCAGTGTGCCGAGTGCTACTAAACAAATAATGTCAGATGCATATGGGGTTGGCCAACAGGAATTGAGAATTACAGTTTGCAACACAAAAACACCTAGTTTGAATTAAGAGGCAAAGTACCTTGGGGGGCTTCAGAGTTGTGATTTGGCATAGATAGGTGATTTATTTAGCTGTCTTCTAAAGCAAATCACACGCTCTCTTTAAACTGAAATTTTCAGTCTGTACTGTGAAAAGAATCAATATGTACTAAAATTCTGCCTTATCATTTATTAAAAAATACAAACAACTTTATATTAAGAACAGGCCAGTTGAATGAAAATGTTACCCTATAATATGAAAATATAACCCCATCAGTTACAATTCAATATGTACTATTTAAGCTTCTATTTCTTTTTAAATACTTTCTTTTTAATATCCAAATTGTATTTACTCTTCATAGTGCAGAAGAATCTTTTGATTGTACAAAACAGAAAATGTTGTTTTGTGTTCATTTGATCTTTCTTTTACTTCTTATCAGATAAGTAGCCAGTGCCTGCTCAGTTTGGCTTTTGTGTTGACAGTAAACGGTCTCCCACTGGGCAAAAAATAAAAAAATAAAAATAAAAAAATTTGCATTAGAGCTCCACCCATGACATTCTGAAAACAAATTCATAATGCTGTGTGTATGATCAAAAGCAGATGATCAATACTAAAAGGATGAAGTGAGAAGAAGATAGTGACAAGCATTAATATAGTCTCACAAATGCAAAACAAACATTTAAAGTAACAGAACTTTCTTCCTTTCTTATTTCATTATATAGAGGGTCTTTAGATTGTTGCCTGTAATAGAGGAAAATAGACAAAGAAGTTAGAAATATGATTTTCCAATTAATGATTTTCAGAAAAGATGAATTTTTCTTTGCTTGTCCTTCCTAGCAAATATTTTAGGATATGTTGGGAAGAGAAGTATTTGGAAGGCAAAGAACTGTTGCTAATGAGGTAATAATCTTAAAAGCAAAGGCATATGAAGTAAAATCAAATAGGATATAATTTACGCAAAATAATCAGAATTTCTTTAAGGATATATAGCCAAAATGAAGAACATAGAAATTGCCATACAAATAATCTTCCCCCACCCAAAAGCTGCATGCTGGGGAAAGAAAACAGGTCATAAAGGTGCAGTCACCATGCAGTCATTGCAAATTCAAGTACTAAACCCCATATAATAAAGTTTTCTTAAGAATTTGAATTGCAAACAAGTTCAGCCTGCCTTTGTTGTTTTTCTGTGGTGGCCAGACAGCATTTTTTCTCACAGAATGCATGTGTTTGGTAGAACAGCTTTTTTACTTTTCTGGTGGAAGAAGCAGGATCAAGCTGCTGCTTAAAATTGATTTTGAGGTGTTCATAAGAGATGTTAAGAGAATTATACAGCTTAGAGCTAAAAAGGTATCCTTCCAACTATACCTGAAAAGCTATTATCAGAACCTAAAAAAAAAAAAAAAAAAAAAAAAAAAAAAGAGAGAGAGATTTTGGATATGTTCCTGTCATGTTATATTTTCTTCCCATCCTGGTGCAAAAATACAAATTCTGACTTAACTTCCTAATCACTGTGTATAGTAATCACTGTGTATAGGAATGTGTTTGAGTTTGTGAATAATTTCATTCCAGGATGAAAAATGGGGAAAAATGTAAGGAAAGATGCAATCCAGAACCTAATAACTAGAAAGTTGTTGCTCATTTTGGAGGAAAGTTGTGATACTGTGACCATGTTCTCCATGATGTGTTTCTTCAGTTCTTTGGATTGTACATTTTTAAATCTAGAAAAGATGTTTACCAAAAGATGAAATAATAGGGTGGGAATGTATGCTGTTTCTTTGCATCTGGTCTGTTTCTCTCATCCCTTCTTTTCACAAACAGTAGAGGAGGGCTGCCCGGCTCAAGACCTGACATTCCAGCTCTCAAGCTAAACAACCTCTAATAGCTCTGCCTCTCAAAGTCAAAATATTGATTGGGGAAACTCTGAATAAAGCACTTCAGAATAGGACTGAGCAGAGAGCATCTGTGATTGAAAACAAGTGCCCTTATTAGTTCTTTCATGGGAACTAACCTACAGGAGATTTCATTGCTCAGCTATCAAATCAGCATTACTATCCACATTCCAACCCCCCCCTACCCCCCCCCCCCCCGACCGCCAGTTTAGAGTTTGTATTACATCCCGCAGTCTAGCCATCAAAAGAAAAATTATGCCATTTTAGCATCAGATGAGCACCTTACTTCCCTGTAAGAAATGGTCTGCTACACCTTAAGACACAGTCTGTGCTTTCTGTTATGTACGAGGAACACAAAGAATATGCAGTTTGCCTTTCCAGAATACCCTTTATTCAGTCTCTCACTCTTGCCATGGAGAAGATTTAAAAAAAAAAAAAAAAAAAAAAAAAAAAAAAGGAGAGAGAGAATAATCATAATCATTGAGTCATAGCATTGTTGAATTAGGGGGCACTAGGATCCAGTGCCCTCTGAAAATTTACTTAATGAGAAGCAGTAATCTATGAAAGGATTTTTCTTTTTAAAATTATGGTTTTAGAGACGGACAAGGTTTAGCCAGAAATCATTGAAAAGTTTTGTTATTTGCAAACATTCCAACATGAAAGCATGAAGTATAAGCATGGCAGCAATTGAGATATTAATCTGCTGATTTCAAGGGTGCTTTCCTCATATATCAGATACTGACACTGAAATAACAGTCATAACAGAAATAGATGAAATTTTTGCATCTTAAACACATTGCCTATGAGAAATCTTTCCACTGCATGGCTTCTCATTTATGGCCAGAGTTATGTCCTTACATGGTGGATATACTGTATCACTCCTTACTTTCATTTCTGAGTTCTTGAGATGCCTGCTGAAACAGAGGTATGAATGACAGCAAGACCAACCAATTCTGTGTGTTTGGGAATAGATGTAAAGTAAGATGGGTGGAGATCTTGGCTGGGAACCAGAGTGCCTGGGGCACTACTTGGTACCTTAGTGGCTTTAATTTTTCAGACTATGAGAGCTGTTTAGCTGTCAGTGCAGATTGAAATAATACTCATTCTAATTTCTTCAGCTTATATATTCTCTCATTGACCTGCTCAGCAAGAAGCATGCTTAGTTTTGGATAGCTATATTTGGCTTCATAAAGGGAGAAAAAGACAACAATCCTCACATCACAGTGTTTCTAGTGTAATAAGAGATATATATAGTCAAAAAGGTTCTAGTGGACCAGGTAGCTCTATCTCTAAAAGTTCTGATGCTGTCTGAGATGCTTAGGAACAGTGATTCTGTTGGACTGAACTATTCACAATGAATGCATATCTTGAAATGTACATGGACCCCTAAGAGTGCTATTTTAATACGAACGGAAAATTTAAATATGATTTCCTTAATGAATAGTAGGGTTTCAAAAGGCAACATGCAAAATTATTAACTCTAAAAGGAGACACTTTTTTTCTTGCAAGAAATACTGACCACATGGTGATGCTCAAAAGAAGCATGCATCAAACGAAGCATGACCAGCAGATTGTGGGAAGTGATTGTCCCCCTCTGCTCCAGTCTTATGAGACCCCCCATGGTGTACTGCGTTCAGCTCTGTGGCCCCCAACATGACAAGGACGTGGACCTGTTGGAGTGAGTCCACAGGAGGGCTATGAGGATGATCGGAGGGCTGGAGCACCTCTCCTATGAAGACAGGCTGAGGGAGCTGGGGTTGTTCAGCCTGGAGAAGAGAAGGCTTCAGAGAGACCTTCAATGGCCTTCCAGTATCTAAAGGGGGCTTACAAGAAATCTGGGGAGGGAGTGTAGGGATAGGACAAGGGGGAATGGCTTCAAACTAATAGATTTAGATTAGATATAAGGAAGAAATTATTTACTGTGAGGGTGGGGAGATACTGGAACAGGTTGCCCAGAGAAGCTGAGGATGCCCCATCCCTGGAAGTGTTCAATGCTAGGTTGGATGGGGTTTTGAGCAACCTGGTCTGGTGGGACCTATCCTTGCCAATGGCTGGGGGTTGGAACTGGGTGATATTTAAGGTCCTTTCCAACCCAAACCATTCTATGAGTCTATAATACTCAGTAATCACCTAAGTGGCTTGGGACAAGCTTATTCAGTTTGTATAAGTACAGCCTGAGTCTTGTGAATTATCTTAGTGTCAAGGTGAGCACCTCAAGATTTGGGACCCACTTTAGAAAAGCAGAGGAACACTAATGGATGTTTCCTTGCTCTTTCAGTTTTCTGTGCTCTCTCTTCATTATTTGATTTTAGGCCTGTTCTTGTCTAACACGTTTCATAAGGTGCATAAGGTGAAAGGAATAGAGAAATCATGTTTGGTTATATTGAGTTGGTTCTAGAAGTTTTGGTGCTTAAAGCTGTTTCGCCTTCTATTTTTTAACTCCAGTTGTTTTTGTTTGTTTGTTTGCAGAGCAGTTTCCTTCTCTGCTGCAGCATCTGCTGAAGTCCAAAGTGCTCACAGAGCCTAAACAATCCTCACATGTATTCATATGTGGCCCATGATTACAGTTGTTTTTGTTGTGGTGTTTTTTTGTTTGTTTTTTTGCTTGTTTTTTCTCAGAGAAACAGTGAATACATGTATGACTGCTTATTCCTAAGATTTATTATAGAACAGCAGAGATACCATAAGTGAAGCAAATCTGAGAGGAAATTATTCCATTTATCAGATGCATTCAGTCTCTGTGTAGATAGGACAATAAGGAACTGAAAGCATGCCCAACCTTCTTGCCACAATGAGCAAGCAAAGCTGACATTTCTGTCTCAACAGAGCACACAGCAGTTATTTACAAACAAGCAAATTCTCTGTAGGTCTTGTAACATTAGAATATCTGAGGACATTTTACGAGGTACAGCATGCACAAAATTGAAAGGTCCTTGTTTTGTTTCAGCTAGGAGCTTCTCAGTAGAAGCAGACTAATATGTCTTGTTGCTTTATCACTCAACAAAGCTGCATCTTTTGCTTCAAGCAGTGCTAGCTAGTTCAAGAATCAGAAACAAATTCGAAGCACAGGAGAACTCAGTGTTCTGATGCACCAAATGCATCTGTTTAATAAAGCCTTTGTACAGTTCCATATAATTTCTCTGCCACCAGAGAAATTTTGTTACTCTTCTTACAAATTATTTGTCTTAGCTGAGTGTGTTCTCAGAAATTAGAGGCTTTTCTGCATCATGTAATTAGTGTTTTAAAAATAAAGCTTTTTTTTTTTTTATGGTTTAGGAAGTGAGAAATACAAGCCATGTTTTTCTAATTATGAGGCTGTTGTAAAAAGGCTCTATAAAGCAGATGTACTTAGCAAATTAGAAGTTGGATTCAACTCTCGTACTGCTTTAAGGTGGTTTCCATTTCATCCTCTAGCACGAATTGTGGCAGCTGAAATCAGGTATGATTTGAATGCATCCCTACTTGTCTGTAAATCTTGCAGACATTTTTTTTTTGAACTTGTACATTGTTGAACTGTTAGTTTCTCATTTTTTTTGGCTGAGGTAATTTATCTTTATGATCATAGCTTACAGGTTTTTGAAAAGTTAACTACTGTTTTACATCAGTTGTTATATCCTGATTTTTATTAATTAAATTGATACTAGTAATTTCCATTTATTTGATGCTGCATTGGAATATTCCCATATTGATAAAGGCTACTTTTTAGTTAGGTGATGAAACAGTGTAACCCAAAGGGTTTCAAGTGGCTTCCCACATTGCAGAATATTTTTGATAAACATGTAAAACCCCCCGTTCTGTGACTTTGTCCACTAATACACAAAGACAAAAAGCGATTAAAAATTGAAACATGGAAGAGTCTGGGTGACTTAAGAGAATAAGAGCTAGGCTTTTTACATCCAAATTCCCTTCTGAGATTCAACCTCAGGTCCTGAAAGGAATTACTTTCCTGGATTCCTTCCAATTATGCTCAGCACTCAGTGGCTCACATTACAAGACCAGGACATCCACTTTGAGGCTTTCAGGGTCTAATGGCCATGTTCTCTTCAGTGAAGTCAGACAGCAAGATTAGGTAGTATGCTCATAATGACATGTACTGCCAATGTGAGTTAGGTAGCTGTTGAAAGTTTTTCCTGCCCCTTTGCACGTGGACTTCTCTGCAACATTTTTCAAATCACATTTCAAGCTGATTTTTAATGCTTGTGACATTGCAATGTGGTTTTAAAATGTTTGGATGGCAGTACAAGAGCATAAGCCATGACAGTGAAAGTTTCTGTTGACATTGCATACGCTCCGGGGATAGCACACGAAGGATGTACATGAAAGTTTGTGTTTTGTATCATTCAAACTCTGGCTTCTTTTCTGAAATAGTAACACTGATAACAAGTTGTGGAATTTTCATAGTGTTTCTGGGAGACAGCTGCTGGCGAAGACCTGACTGAGGCAGGCAATCCCCTTTGTGTAGCCTGAGTGTTGTTCAAGTATCAATAACTTCTGTTCATAGTATTCCCTCTGCAAGATCCCATGGGTTAAAGGGTGCCGAATTTCATTTTGATCTTCCCTTGAGGATGTTAGAGCTTTGTCTTTGTTCAGTAAACTACAAAACCTCCTCAATATTGATAGCTTAAACTTTCACACTATTTTTTTTTCCTAAGGTTTTCAGATATATCCAGTCTTTTTCTGTTGGTGAATCTCTTCAGTATAGTATGCAGTTCTCTTTCTCTAAATCATGTGTTCCTGTTGTGGTTAAAGCAGAACATTCTTTAGTATACCATGAGAATTATCCATCTATTGACAGATTGATTTCATTACATCTATTCACCCAAAAATAATTCACTGTTCTAGTGAACTTTAATTTTATACAAATACTTCCTTGATTTTCACAAGAAAACAGCTTCTCAAAACCTCTCATGTAGTAGGCAATTACCTCCTCCACCTAAATAAATGTCTTATTGTTTTTATTATATTATTTTCAATATGTGAATATAAAAATAATACATATAGTAAATATAAAATACTAATAACATAATAGTATAAATCTTATATTTACATATGAGAAAAAAATAGTGATATGGTAGATGATGATTAATGGTGGTAGATGTAAGTCCCCATGAGAATACAAGAAATATTTCCTGACTTCACTAAGATTTGAGTGAGGTCCTCAATAGCTTTCTCAGGATGTCAAAGAAATTATGTGGCAAACTCAGGCCTGTTTATAATTCTGATTTATATCTCTTCTGATCTTTTAATCCCATTGCCCTTTTGTAGCTGAACCATTTGTAATTTTTACAGTAAACTGAATGTTTGGTTCCATCTTGCTAGTTTCAGTAGAACTGGGTTATCCATATTATAGCTGCTGAGCTTGTTCCTCTTGTTTCACTTTCTTAATAAACCTCTGTAGTAAAACCTCTGAAAACAGACAGGTCATAGTGAACTGGGATATGCTTACAAGGGGAATGAACCTAGAATGGGAAAAACTCCTTAACTGCTCTTCCAAGACTACCTCTCCATATGAAAGACGTTATTTTAGTTTAAATAACTTTTAAATTTTAGTTAAAGTGCATTGTACAGCTTAAATGCAACCTCTTCCAAAGTATAATGACTGAAACATACATAACACACTAGTTATTACTACAGGAAAACCATTTAGTATTGGTATGTCAATATGAAATTATCAAGTATATTTTGGCTACAAAAATGACTCTGAACTTTTATTCTCATGAATAAACAAAAACTGCTCTAGTCACTTTTTGGAAGAGTAAACAGATGGTTTTAGGATACCAGAATTTTGCTGTTAACTTGCAAATCATAGCTATACATTTTTTCCTACATAACTTGTTTGTATTTGATATTGGTATTATATACGTTATACTTGTATTTGATATTGGTATTATATACATTATACTTGTATTTGCTACTAATGTCTGTTCTTGTAAGGAACATCTCATTTTGATGTATGTTCCATCATTCGGCACCTCTTAATCCAGGATAACAAGAAAAAAAAAGTCCAAAAAGTCCAGGTAATTCCGCTAATTTCAGTGGCCAGTGAGTAAAATAACAAGTTAACCAACTGCTGTTTACAGAAATCTCACAGGATGTGCATTTGATATGGTTCATATATAGTGTATATGTGAGTTCTCAGGGGACATAGAAGTAAGTTATTTAAAAATTGTATGTAAGCCCAAGCTCTACTTCAAATTGGGTAGAACCAGTGTGATAAATGCATAACAAGTCAAAAATAAGAGTTGTTATGATTATTTCATACAGGAAGCTTGTTGAAAGTATTCAATAGAAAAAGGAAAAGTTTCTATTCAAGAAGAAGGAGTTCTCTAGAAAAGTCTGTGGATTTTATTGAAGGAATGAATGAAGAGTTTCTTCTGTTTCAATTCTCTACTTGTTTGTGCTTTTTGTTACATAAAAAAAAAAAAAAAAAGGAAAACTGATCTCTAAGTGAAGGCAGAATGAACCACCTTTCCCCTTCTCTGCTTTCCCAATCATCTTTAGATATTTGTATTCATTTTTCCTTAGTGCCAGAGAAGCATTAGTATGTAGAATCCACACTACCAGCAGAAGAACATTTTGTAAAAAATAGTCAGACAGCCAGTAATGAGAAAAACTGACAAAGTGGAACTGTGTGGAGAATAGTAGTATATTATTTTTATTTTCACTTTCTTCTTTTTTTTTTTTTTTTTCATTTTTGCATTTTGTTCTTCTTAGGAACTGTTCCTTTCATCTTCTGTTTTTTTTTTGTTTTGTTTTGTTTTTTAATGGCAAAACAGTTGGAACTTCTAGAAGTCATGATGCTGCTATTAGTTTTACAGTAGAAGAATTTTACTAATCCCAATAAATATGAGTTCTTATAAGATCAAAAATTTGCTGATATACTCTGTTATTATCTCTACAAACTGTGAGATAGTTTTTCTGCACTTTTTCCTCTATTGGTGAACAGCAAGTTTTTTCAGATGGGATGGAGAAGGTCTCTTTTCCTCCCTTTCTATTTAAGCACACATATTCCTAAATAATTTGCAGTAAATGTGGGAGGCTGGATTAGAGGACCTTCTGCAGTCCCTTCCGACCTAAATATTCAAAGACTTCTGTGCGCACCCTCAGTTCTAGTTCACATTTCACAATATAAGCTTGCAACCAGTTCTGCTACATTTTCTAGTTGTTGTACATTGTACACTGAATAAATAGGCTTTTAAAAATACATGCATACATGTGTATATATATTTGTTTCTATTGTCTTTCTCTGTGTTCCTCATCTGGAAACAGGAGTTAAATAATTTCATTTGCATTGGTTGTCTTGCATGTTACTTTCCCTGTGTGCTGGATGATCAAAACAGTCTTCTTAAAAATCATGTAGCTTTAGATTGTCTGATTCAGAGAAACCTTTCACAGATAAGAGATTGTTAGGCCTGAAATTTGGTGTGCAGACACAATGTGCTGTAAGGCTGTTTGTTCTGTGTGTGATTGTTTACAAACTTTTTATATATCAACAAGATCTCTTTATCAAAATATATTTCTTCTGTTATACGTTAGGTTTCTGTCTTTCACTGATGTTCCCAAAGACTCAGTTTTAGTGAACACTAGTTTATGAAAGGGCAATATTCCTCTTGTAGCATAACATATTCAACTGTACATGCATTGACAGGGAAATATATCACAAGTTGTTAGTCTGTTTCTGGTCATGATAGTTTTACCACTGATTTTTTTTCTGTTTTCAGGTGTTACATACTGAAACTTACCTTCCTTTTCAGGAAAGTTAGAGGATTCTGTAATTTACTACGCCCAAGATGGAGCATAATTCATAAGAATTTGCAAAATATTACATTATTTTTACTGTTGTTAGTGTTTAAAGGCATTATAGCTGGACATATCTGCAGATGAGCTCTTTCCAGGAAGTCAGAAGTTACCATTTAGACTTTAACTCTTCATAACTCTTCTTTAACTCCTCAGTTACCATTTAGACTTTAACTCTTCTGTGGCTTCCCAACAAGCCTCTCATAGACTTGCACTGTTATTGCACTTTGGGTGTGTACTGCGTGTCCTCTCATGTTGCTGAAGTGTCATTGTAGTAAGTAGCTTGCACATAATATTCAGCGCTCAAGTAATTCAGTTGGTAGTGTTGTTTTTCAATTGACTTACCTTATGTAACCCTTTGTCCTGGTTTTGGCTGGGATAGATTTAATTTTTTTCCTAGTGACTGGTATGGTGCAGTATTTTGGGTTTAGGATGAGAATGCTGGTGGCACAAGATGGTTTAGCTGTTGCAGAGCAGCTCTCACACAGAGCCAAGGACTTTGCAACCTCTCACTGGTACCGCCCTGCCAGCAGGGAGGCGGGGGGTGCACCAGGATCTGGGAGGGGACAGAGCCAGCACAGCTGACCCAGACTGGCCACAGGGATGTCCCATGCCTTACGGCCTCATAATGAGCAATAAAACTGGAGGAGCTAGCCTGAAAGGGGGCTGCTCAGTCCTTTTGGTGCCCAAAAGAGTTGAGATAACAACAGATCTGACTAGAGCATGTTAAAACATTTTTTTTAAAAAAAAGGATGGATTATATTAGTTTAATAGTTGCTGATCACTCAGCACCTGAGTGGCAGTGTATGGGGGATAGTGTGGGCACATACCTGGAACAGTGGGCACCTCCAGTATTTTGGAACTTCATCCCTGAGCAAGTGCAGAATCCTGAAAAACTAGTAAAATATTTGGAAAAATTAAAGGACCATTGTGGTTTAAGCCACCAGGCAGCTAAGCATCACACAGTCATTCACTTACTCCCCCACCCCCAGTGGGATGGGGGAGAGAATTGGGAAAAAAAAAAAAAAAAAAAAGTAAAACTCATCGTTTGAGATAAAGACAGTTTATAGGGCAAAAAAGGGAAGGAAAATGATGATAATAATGATAAAAATTATACAAAGCAAGTGATGTACAATGCAGTTGCTCATCACCTAGCCACTGCTCAAGCAGCGGCTGCCCCCCTGGCCAACTCCCCCCAGTTTTATTGCTCAGTGTGAGGCCGTAAAGTATGGGACATCCCTGTGGCTGATCCCAGTCTGGGCCAGCTGTGCTGGCTTTGTCCCCTCCCAGCTCCTGGGAGATCCCCATCCTCCCCACTGGCAGGAAAGTCCTTGGCTCTGTGTGAGCACTGCTGTCCAACAACTAAACCATTGGTGCTTTATCAGCATTATCCTCATCTTAAACCCAAGGCACAGCACCATACAAGCTACTAGGAAGAATACTGATGCTATCCCAGCTGAAACAGAACAACATTTCTGTTTATTTCTTTGCAAACCACTGTGTTAAATATTCTGCAGTCCTGAAGAGCAGTGCAATGAATTCTTGTGCTAAGATAGTAGTAACAACAGCCTGTGCATGTTCATTCTTAGTGCTGACCATTGTAAGAACAAACCTTAATTTCTGAGTTCATAAGAAATTGATAGTTGATAGTTAATTTTGTTCTTTAACACTTTTTTCTATTATTTTTGCTGGTTGGCTTTTTATCTTATTTTACAGCAGAATATAGTAATCTGAAAATACATTATTCTGTAGACTGGTAAAGGAATTAATATGTATATGTTCTTATTGATTTGCTTCACATTAATAGGTTTCTATATCACTAGCTTCTGATGCGTGTGTCATGGATTAAAATTTTTACACTACACAAGCAGCAATAGAACATTATTACTTCCATTCTATTTGAATTCTTTATGGTAAAATACGTGCTTTATGCCTCATTTGCTGCAAAATTTATTTTATTGTAGTGTTTAATTAATGAGTGATTCTGCCATTTGTGGCAAATGGCCAAAATATTATCTTCTTTTTTTAGACTGCCACTGTTTAGACAAAGTAGAATAGGCAAAACATATCAATCTAGCATAGCTATTAACAGTTTGAGGAAATTGGTGGAGATTTTTCTTTGAATTACTTATCTATATTATTTCTTAAAGCTGTTGAGTATTTTGAACAGAGAATAATTGTATGGTTGAATTTAAAACTTTAAAAAGAGGAATAAGTCTCTGCTTTTTAAAGTAGAAGTAAACCTTCACAGTGTTTTAATGAACAAACAGGGAGTAAAATAGGTATTGTCCCTTGAGATGCTCTTAAATCAGTCACACTGCTAAATAACTTTTAAGGGATTCCAACACTAAATCCTGTATAGATAGAAGGAAATGTTTACTTGAGGCAGAAAAGCTACAGTAATGCTGCATTTTGGTACCAAAATAAAGAGATTTCTCTTCTTTCTTTCTTTCCCAGGCAGCTTGCCTTTGGTGTACAGGGAAGCTTAGTAGAGATAACTGTCATAGGCTTTTCAGAACTTTCTGATTCCTGTGCCAGGGTGCAAGTAGGCAGTACAGTGCTGCACATGACATAGCATTGCTAAAGATACATAAGTATAGAGGAAACACTTTATTGCTAGTTGTTTGTTTTTCACTACTCTAAATATTGTTAGCACGCAGAGATTTCAAGGCAAAGAGCATGCATTTCTAAAACATCTCTTCCGTATTTATGCTGTGGCTACCACATTTGTATAAACAGAAAATTACTCCATTCATGCTTTATTAGCTCTTCTTTTGTACCACAGCCTTGACCCCAGTCATCATAAATTGAGAAATAGTGGGGAACTAATGGAGACAGATGGGAATATGGCTTGCCATTTACTCAAATTGGTAAAGTAATTAACCTCAAGGTGCTGGTTTGCAAGAAAAATTGTTGGAATATCTCAGGGCACCGGTAAACAGACTCCTGCTTTAACCACTTCTGACAACTGCATCATAAACTAGACTTATTCTGTTCAATTGACCTGTCAACGTCTTGAGTCCAAATAAAGATTTGTATTACAATGCACTTGCTGAGAAGTGGGAGAACACTACTGCTGTTTCTTTTCAAATGGGCTGCTGTTCTCTCTCTGCTAGATAGGAGCTGGAATGTCATATATTCATTCTTCAGCCATTATATTCCTTAGAAATCTTCCATTACTGATTGTGTGACAGCTTTGTGACAGCAGATGGTAGTCATTTGGCTTGAGAAAATGAAATGAAAAAACATGGGCCAGACTGACTGGGCTCATTTAGAACAGCAGTGGACAGAGGCCAGATCGAGTTTTTATTTATCGAGGGACATCATGTAATAAAGCCAGTTTCTTTTATTTTTTCCCCTTTCTCTTTTTTCCCCCTGCAGATTGGGTGAATGAGGTAGATTTTCAACATATTATTACATAAATCAAAGATGATCTTGTGAACGAGTATTTTATCAAAAAAAACCTCTTCCATGTTATTGTTACTGGTTTCAAATTCTTTTAAGGTCTTTCCTCATGCAATTTTTTATTCCCCCCTCTCAATTTTAGTGGAAACATCTTTTAGATTTATTTTGTACACATTATCAACTGGAATATTATTTTTTCTAAACAGCAAGTTAAATCTTCAAGGGATATTTAGTAAGTTGGCTTACATGGATTCAGTTTAGTAACTGGAAGACTTTTGATCATTTGAGCTCATGAAGTTCTTTATTTCATATGTTTCTACTTGCAATTGAATCAGCCATGATAAAAAAAAAAAAAAAAAATTTTTGATATTGTCGTAAAATGTATCTGGAAGGCTTATGTCAAGGGAACATACAAAGTAATCTTCATCTAGAGTAAATACAGCCATTCAAGACACATGAAAACTGGCAACATAGTATGGTGTCTCAAATTGATGAAAACTCAGGCAGTTCAGAAGCATTCAAGGAGCACTCTTTCGTAACTTCTGCTCCCCTAGTTTATCCACAGACACCTACAGTGGCATCAAATAATGCCTTGCTGCATAATGCTGATTCAGTGCTATTATGACCATAGTGGTTTAAACAATTTCATTACATATTTGTTTTTATGGATTTTAGGGTTTTAGGAAACAAACATAGTTCCAGGTGAGTGGAGTAATAGATTAGAAAATACCTTTATTGTTCTCAGATATGATTTTATCAGTACATAATCATTTTCTTAATGATGCTCCCTAAAATTAAATCTCTCAGTAGCCATTGTGATTTCATAGGTCATGCATTTCATATTCAAGGTAGTCTTTTTTGAAATGTGTTATGAGTTCAGAGACTGTGCCAAGGATAATTTGTCAGTGTCACCTGCACTGGTGCGTTTCCATCATTGGATTAAAGATTTGTTAATGTGTAATTGATAAAGAAAATACCAAGCAGCATTTTGCAATGATGGGTAGTAGTTTAAAATAGCATTTTATATTTTTCTCCTGACAGACATAACACTTTATGGTTTTTTTAAACCAATGTGCTCATGCAAACAGAAATCTCATTGAGTTCTTTTCAGTAACTGTGTAGGTGACTTCTCAACAGAGTCAGTGATTTTTAAACCTATGGTCAAATTATATTCTATTTCACAACTTCTCAGAGAGGACACAACAACCTATGGAAAAGGGGGTAAGCCAATAGCACTTCTAATTGAGGGGTTACAGTTCGGTAAATTTTTAATCCTGAGAAGATATGCAGGTTAAACATATTTGTTACCTGTGTTGTTTTCTTCTGTTTTTGAACATTTTAATTTATAATCAGACAAGAAGAACAGATGTAAGAGTTGTAATTTAATCATTTTATTGCTATCTTTGTATATTTTGAAGAATTAGGTATTGTACTCTTGGGAAGCCATATTTTATGCCTAGTTGGAAAAATGAATAATGTAATAATATGCAAAATGTGAAGTTTTAGAACTTCACTACTGAGTAAGGCATATAAACTAATGATCTAGTTAAAGTCCCTTGTGCACCATAATAAATATGGACTAAATTTGTCATTATAGCTTTAGACAGAGGTTTCAGGCTACAGATTTAATTATATCCTTTTTTAATATTCATACTTCTAAACTGCATAATTCCTTTCTACTGTTAAACTGAGTGCTATATTAAAACAAACAAAAATGGCAGACTACTAAATGGATATTAACATGGAGTCAATACACATTTAATTTCTGAAGAGAACGCTGCAAAAAAAAAAGAAGAGCATAAGCTTCGTGTTGCTCAGGAGATCTTTTCTTAGATGCTCATCATTTGTACAGAGAGACTGCCTCCTGTTTTAATGCCGACTTTTGTTACAGAGGTTAATTAGTTATTTATGGAACTCATAAAGGACACAGGGGCAATACAGGAATACCTTTTGTTAGCCATTAAGAAACAGTTATTATTGAAAAGCTTAATTTAGTCTCCATATGAAACGAGTTAGCTGAGACTAGCTCATCTCACATTCAGTCAACACTGCTTAATGGTGTCCAAATATTGATGACGATTAATAATGGCTGAATAAAATGCCATCACTTTGCATCACATTGGAATATTTATTCCGTTCTTCCTATCTCTGTAAGAAATGCTCTATTGACTTGAATTTAAAGACTTTAGTTCCTTTACAGTATACAGTTATACAGTTGACCAGGTTTTCAGGTTAGTTACATCAATTAAAGCTCAACTTAAACAAACAAACAAACAAAAAAACATTTTCTATCTCCTTTCATGTTCCTAGTAGGCACATATTAAGTAAGTGAAGAGGGAAAAGAAGTATATCTAAATTAACAAGTTTTGTCCTAACCTTTCTCTTGGGAAGGCCCTTAAATGCAACTGTAACAGGGAAGAAATACAAAGGTAACAACAACAAATGTGAAGCAGGTAAAAAGAGGAAAAACAGTAATGTACATTTTAATGAGCAAAGAAGAAATAATATTTTATGGGGAACTGGAGGGAAAATTCAAGCCAAACGATAAATTAGTCAGTATATTTCCTAATAATTTACAATTTGGGTTGGCTCAGTTGGGAAGGATGTGTTCCAAAGAGACTAAGGAAGAGCCCTGTACCCCTTTGGGTAAAGTCATTGTGGATAAGTCAATCCCTTGTATACCGAATAAAGTGTTGCAGCTGCCTGGTACTTTTGAGCCAGTCACATCTAAGGCTGAAAAATAAGTGTTTTATCTACCAGACAGAGCTGGTATTGGGTGTGAAAAAAAGTGTTTATGACTCAAATCAACAATGAAGGGCTTTGATTTCTCACTGCCTACTTAAATGATCCTATTTCTTGTTTTTCCTTTGTATGCAAATATGCTAGGTATGAGAAACATTAATATTTTCTCAGTAATAAAATTGCTTTAAAAGAAATGAAAAATTCTGTGGTAGATTTCAGCATATTTTTCATGTGGTTTTCAGATGTGGGCAGTGAGTGATCTTGGGTTAGTTTTGCATTATTTTTTTTCTATTATCTAGTATTGTAATTATTGTTTCTTGTCTTCCTTATCCATACCAAAATGCTTTTATTTTATCAGAGGGCATATTATAAACATTTTTACATATTTATACTTTTTCTTATTATGCAAATTGCCAAGAGCTATCACAAAGGTGAAGGGGAGTTAAGAATAAAGGTAAGAGGACTTTTCCAACAGACAGTTATTTGGTAGATGTACAAAGGACATATTTCTTCAGTCTCAGAACTAAAATTTTTAAAGTCATCAGAGCAATTCTTCAGGGATGTTACTAGCTGCTCCTGGAATAGGCAGAAGAAGGGGGTAAAAAAGCTGTTTTCGAGTTAGTTGTTTGATTTTATTTATCTGTCAAAGATGACTAAAAGAGGAATATTTTCAGTGTTATTTTAGAAATGTACTTTTTCCTTACTACTGAATTATCAATATTTGTAATCCTGAGCATATTCTCTTGATTTAGAGAAAAAAGGGAAAAAAAAAAAAAAATCCCATTACAGGGATGAATATTACAGTAATTCAGCCACATAAAAATGCACTAGAAAGTTCAAAAATGATTTTGGAGTGCCTACAAAATATTTCAAAATACTAGTGTTACAGAGATGTGCAAGTTTATATTTAGTCAAAACCAGGATAACTATTATAATCATGTTTACTGTTTCATTGCTTAATTATTAACCAAGAAGGATATCAATTATGCCAGAAACTGGATATCAATTGGATATCAATTATGCCAGAAAGTGGGTATCAATTGGATATCACTTATGCCAGAGAAACACAAAGGCATTTTCCTGAGAGTTTGCTGTTTAAGTTACAGGAGATGAAAAATTAG
>NC_048897.1:10314714-10335903 GCF_011077185.1 Oxyura jamaicensis | reverse complement strand
GGGGGGGGGGGGAGGAGCTATCAAACTTAGATGTGAAGGTTCCCTCCCATGAGAAGATTAGAACTGAAAAAAATCTAACAAGATCTGAATTCAGGGAAACGGAGTAGCATTTTCCAGCTTTCAACAGCAGATGACTAGACAGTCAGATGACAGTTAGATGAACTTAAAATATTTTAGAGATATGAACAAGCTTTTTTGACAAGGCATCATAGCTTGGAATTTAAGAACTTCAGCTTTGGTGGTAATGCTCAACATACAAAAGTTTCAATATACATCATTTTGGCCATATCCAGAGTTTGTAGAATTTGGGCAAAGGAAGTGAATTAAATGCACTTCATTACAAAGGTAGGCTTCAGAATGACACTACCATCTGCACATAACAGAACCGTCCCATTGACAAAGTATGCAGATACGGTCTTAAGAAGGACCATGGAGCCAGCCTCACATACAGTAAGAAAATGTCATATCATTAGCCGAAAAGTGAGTAAAAAAAGCTATTTTTTGCTCAGAGATTATATAGAGAGATATTTTAATTGTTGTATAATCATGGAAACACATCAGAATTTAACATAATTGTATTTTTTTGTTTCTATTTGTTTTTATATCCTCTAGGGTCTATCAAATTTTTGTTTAATTTCCTGTTTTTATTTCTGTTTTCTTAAATTATGTTTTTTTTTCTTTTTTGTAGTTACATGTAGTTACTGTGTCCAGTGACAATAAACACCATGTTCCAGAGATAAGTTAATTTTCTGGTAACTTTTGTTACTGCTTTTGGGGATGGGATGGGACAGGATGGGATGGGAGGGAACAAAAGCCTCACCAAGGAGGCCAAAAATGCCTTGCCATTTCCTTAATAATGATATCTGTGATCTCCTGTTGTCAAGGTGTAACATCCTCAGTCTATAGCGTTTCTTCTTGGTCATCCAGGGACATTCAGAGAAACTGTTAACTAATAACATGGGTGGATATTCTTGTTAATCCTTTCTTAGGCTTGGTATTTTCTCATTTCAGCATGTATCTTCAGGTCTATGACGTAGGATTGTGTAACGATCCTACTATAGTCAAGAAGAGAGGAAAGTACATTACAGGATTAAGAACAGAAGCCTATATTTTGGGCTCTGCATCTTTCTTCTAGGTCTGCTGATAGAGCCTAGGGAGCTGAACTTCAATTCTTAAAATCAGTCATTATAGATGCCACTTTGTAGGTGTCCTTAGGGACTTGTTGCAAAATAGCTAGTGCACTGAGAATTCACACTTGTTCTCACTATAAGCAAACCTTTCTATATGCAGAAGTACTAGTACAGTAAAAATTGTCTGCTAGTGCCCCATCCCTCAGGTGACAATGACAAGCTTGAGGTTTTCTGCTGACATATGAGGACATGGAGAATGTTAAATGGAAGCTATAAAGTCACTCATAAGCCTTGTTTCTGATTCATCTTTTTCTGATGGAAGCCACAGGTGTCAGCAATGTGGGCAGTAGAGGGATGTGCCCACTTCTGACTTAGAGAGCATCATCCTACATTTCCTCTCAGCAGAAAGAGTTTCTTTCTCAACTAATAACAACATTTGTGACTCGAATCAAGTGCATGTCTTTCATCTTGCCATTTCATCATTTAGGCACATCCTGTTTCCTAGGGTAACATTAAGTGTGGCACAATTAAACGAAAAAAATGGCAGTTCTGTGTCAAAAAAAAAAAAAAAAAAAAAGGCAAAATATCAGTTTGAGTACTGCCTTTCTTAAAAGGGGGAAAGGATGCAAGAGAGACTAGTTTAAATAGGGAGAAGTGTTCCTGTCTCAGCCACTATAAGCTGTCAGCTGCTGAATCTGTGTTATTTTCAATTAGGCTCACCTGATGCATGTGTATACAGGAGACATATGTCACTTTGCAAGAGACACAGTGAGCTCCCTAGGTTAACAAAGCCTCCAGTGCCATTGACTTAAAAAGTAGTTAAATAGCTCAACATTAGTACGCTTCTCATTTTAAATGTGTTTTTATTCCTTGGTTTTTAAACACCGTTCATGTAAAAAAATGAGCAACTGAGATGGAGTTTTGCTATTAATATACATACATATAATAATGTCTTCATATAAGAAAATGTCCTGCAAAAAATTATATGACTAAATTTGCTAGTTCTAACAAACTGAAGGGTTTGATTGACTGAACTCTGAAACAGTCAACCCTAAAAATATTTCCCTTTTAAAGTGAAAATATGCTTAAAAGAGTATACTTAGGATATGTGATAAAATAATGCCTTTAAATAGATCATATTAATTGAAAATACATTAGTTTTGACTTCTGAAAAACTTATTTTGAATCATTAAGTGCATATAAATTAATTGATATCATATTTGAGCAGGGCTCATTCTTTTGTTTATTCTCTGTGATGTTCATTGTATAATGCTACACAAGTCCTTCTATACAGTATGTGTCATCTGACTAAATACTTGCTGCTTGATTTTTGGTGCACAGAAAGCTCTCTGCAGGGCTTGTAAAGCTTATTTGAATCATCCAAGTCAGTGTTCCTGGATCTTGATGAATTTCTCAAGATACAGAGAATGAAATGGCTAGTGGCTTATCTGCACAAGAGTCAGATGTCACCTGCTACAAATGAAAAAATATTTTTTTGTATCTAAGGAGTAGAATTGTCCTCCTACTTCATTGGGCTGAACTTTATGTTTATGTTCACATTTTAATGTGACTCAAGACATGGAGTCTGGCAGTGTTTTTATCATTTACCCACATTTTGCCTTTTCCCCATTCCCAAAACTGTCTCCTTTCTTCTCTACACTAGAACAGACGTTGTTTTCACCTTTCTAGTTTGATCAGCTTGCAAGCAGATGTTCTTATGTAATTTTTAATTAATTGATTTCTTCCTTGGAGGGATTTGGTTCGTCTGTTTTAAAAAGATACCTTAACTTTAAAAAAGAAAGGGGGGTAAAAAACACATTTGCTTGTTGTCTTGTGAACTTCAGAATGAAAATATAGTAAAATATGTCAGTGAGATTAAAGAACTCCTAAATTGGTAGAAAATATTTATGCATCTTCCTACAATATCTTAGCTAAAAGGCTTCCATTACAAATGCCATTTGTATCAATGTCATTGCACCTCAGTGCAAGTTGCCTTTGTCCATCCTGAATTTCCGAGTTCCACAGTCCCACTTGCCTGTTCTTTCCACCTCCAAAACAGAGAAGAACGGAGCTTGACAAATAAGACAAAGATGTCTGAAGGTAGTACTGTCTGTCTTTTTCTTTCCTTTTCTTTCTGAGGCTTTTAATATCATTTTCTTTAGTAAGCATTGAAGGTAACAAGAGGTAACATTAAGACTTTAATATAGCTAGCAGAAGGACAAGAGATAGTTTCTGGTGTCAGATTGTCCCCCAGGATAATGCATTCTCATGTCTGGAAAATGCCTTTTTCTGTGAAGGACTCTCCAAGGCACTGTAGTTAGGAAGATCTCTTGTGCACTATAATCTTCTATTGTTCTATGGCCATATTTCCTCTTAAGTTTTTTAACTGTGCCAGTTAAATGGGCTGCCACCCCAGCTGACTGCCAGCACCACGCTCCTTTCAGAACTATCTCAACTCAGCCCACCAGCCAAATCACTGACTGATGGACAATCCCAACATTTAAGAGGACCTTGGTTATTTAAGCAGAGGAAGAGCAGAGGAAGTCATGCCTTTTAGGGAAAGTTAATCTGTTTCCTAGAAAAATAGGAGAAGAATAGTTTTTGGATGGAATGGGGCTAGGGAGAGAAATCAGCAGCTAGAAGCTTCAACCTTTCAGTTGGCATAGGTGAGATTTGAAAAAAAGATGTATTCATCATCTCATACAATGGATTATATGTGGTTATATTGCCCTAATTGTACAGAGATCTATAACCAGCATATTTAGGTGTTTCTGAGCCAGAGCTCTGATCAGGGATCTCTAGCATTTTAAATGTGAAAGAATTTCTAAGGAAATAATTTTATAACAACAAGCATGACATAAGTCTGAAAATCTGCAAATCAGTTTACACAAAAGGCTAATAAGAACCAATAGCAACCAACAGTTTCAAGGAATGACAAAAAGAGAGGATGCTCCTTTTTCATTGAAAGTTTCGTTAATGCTAGGTTTTCAGTATAATTTGACCTAAAGTATTACAAGAGAAAATAATTCCATTCTGTGAAGAGAACTGAAGTATTTCACAGCACTAAAGCTATGCATTTCTGGACAGAAACAAGGTAACCCTGACTAAAACACACTGAAATTTTGTCTCTTTAACTAAAATCCTTTTAGTGATCCCATCAGTACACATAAAACCTCTAGAATGTGTAGCCTGACTATATTTTTCTCTCTTGGTGCCTTTAAAATAAATAATCTTCTGTTTTATCTAAACTGTATTGAATCTCTCTGTTGCTGCTGAGGAAATGTATTTATCATCTTTGAAGTGTGTGTTGTGTACCTGCCTTCCATTCCAGAAGGGAGTAATAAATAAAAGATAACTAACTGTTTAGTGGCTGATCTGACAGAGAGGAGATATTGGGTCAGAGAGGACCGGTCCTACATAAATTGCCCTGGCAGAGTGAAGGGTTATAAGCTACGTTTGGTTACTGGACTTTTTGAGGATTGGTAGGAGAGCATTCTGTGTATGTCGTACTTTGACAATAGTGAGATTTGGCAGCTAAGCTCTCTCAAGTAATTGATTTTCACCATGTGATGTATGTTTATAGACTATGCAGTAAAGGCACCTACATATGTTAGATGTAGATGAAGAATATAATGAAAAAAGTTATATTGCTAGGATCACAGGGTAATTCAGGTTAGGAAGGACCTCAGTGAGGTCTCCAGTCAAACCAGCTGTTCAAAGCAGGATGAACTATGAGGTCACACCAGGTTATTTGAGGTTTTATCCAATCTGGCCTTAAAAACCTCACATACCACATCTTGAAACACCCACTACTGCACATAAGTAGCAATAAAAATATATATTTGTCATTATAAAAACCTTCCTTGGATCACATGACACCCTTCATTCCTCCTCCTGAGACCCAGCATTCTCCCTCAGAGTTTAGATAAGATTTTTTTTTGAGGTTAATCCTACTATTTCCATGAAAATGTTAAGCAGAATTTATGAAAACTCTGAGAAGGAAATACAGTTTGTAAAATGGCTCATGCTGCCAGTGCATGTCTGGGGATAAATAAGTTTCTGATTAACCCTGAGCTTCAATGGCAAGGTTCAGATTGTTTCCGAACCTCCCCATGATCTAGGAGGTTTGGGTCCAATCACACAGAGTTGAGCCAATATATAATTCTGATACTGCAAATATGCTTCAGGCTCTGTAGCCCTTAAAGTCTGTTGGATGCATCTGAATTACTGAGTTTACTATTTAATTGCTTAGAAGGAACTAATTGAAATGCAGCCCTAAATATGGATTTCATTTCTGCTATCACATTTCTGCAGTAATTTTTTATTCTAATCAAGCAATTCTGGCCAGCTAATGCTGGACACATTTAAAAATTTGTCCTGTGGTTTTGTATTTGTAATGTTGTTGAACGTATAGTGGCAGGAATTGCTTTGCAGTTTAAGGTACCAATTAATGTTTTAAAAGCAACAGGAAAAAAAGGCAAAAAACTTGGGGCAGGAAGGGAAAGCAACTTGAAAGAAATACTTTAATTTTTGCCAGGTACAAGAATCTGCACTCAAATATTTCCAAGTCCTATTAAATACCAGACAAGTGACACAGGTACTGTTGGAGCAGCATTCGGTGATTTTGCAGCGCTTTTACTTGGCTGTGTGAAAGTAGACTTTACATTATCCTGTGCTTATTGCTGGAATTCCTCTGTCAGCAGACAGGCTGAGGTTATAACAACTGTTTAAGATTGGAAATATTTTTGTTCAGAAATTTGACATGATTTGCTAGTTGTGACAACTGATTTGACAATGACCAGTGATTTAGGTCTACCTGTAATAAGTGAATTAATCTGAGTTAAAACATAGTGATCTGTCATGTTTAGAGATACCTCAACAGCTGGCTGACTTGTCCTCTGTCAAGCTAGTTTGTCCTGTGCAAATCTTCTGTCAAGTAAGGAAAGGAACTGTTGAGAGAAAATTACATGGCAGTTTTAGAGTTAGTGATGAATTTTTCTCCCAACATACCAGCTGTGCCAGCAACGCTATTTTTTTGTGGCATTAATCAAATATCTTGCCTGCAGCACCTTCATTTTCCCAAAGGCTAGAAGATGAATCTGTCAAAAAATTTCACTGGGATTTGCCAAAAGCTTTTTCTAAGCTCAAGTGCTACTAGCCCATGTACCTCAGAAGTTTGCATAAGGCTTTATGTTGTTGCTCTCAGAATCTGAAGTTCTGAAGTGAAATTTTACCCTATATAGGAATTCAAAGCCACCATTACATTGAACGTGATGAAATTAAGGAGCATGCCATAAGACTAGCTGTTCAGGCTTTATTAATGTACTCCACTTTCTGGCTTATAGCTCTGTGTTTATTTTTAGTTGTAATTCCGCAATTAGCAAAGTACAAGAACAGTTGAAGGCCAGAGAGTGATCCAGCCACTTTTCTGCAGATGGAGGAAATAGATAAAAGTTTAGGTTGGTAAACACAAATATATATTCTATTCTTATATCAATTTATTGCATATTTTTATTAAAAGTATGAACTGTAGAAAATTCCAGGCTACAGTTTCTCAAAAATAAAACTATTTTATTTTAATCAAAATTTAATAGAAATGTATTTCCATCTTTCCTCATTTTTTTATTACTGAAATTTTATTTTAAAATATTAGGCTATTTCTTTTATGAGCACGGGAACCCAAACACAGCAACTGAGAGAAACAATAGGTTCCTACTCAAATGAGAGAATAAACAATCTTTTACCTTTTATTCATGTGCATGTGTACCATTACATACGCTTAGTTTCACAAATGTGTGCTAGGAGCTTTCTCAGCTTACAGGCTCCTTGATTATTTGGTCTCTAATAAGTATAATAGTTAAAGTATGGCTCTGGACTTTGGTACACAGGCCTTGTGAGTGAGGCCATCCATCAGCAAGTCAGCATTATTCCTTTTTCATGCTAAGTTCTGAAATGAGTTTTGAAAGGACCTACTCTGTGCTGTTGTCTGTATCTAATTATCACTCCGTTGGATAGGGAATTTGAAGAGGGATTGGCCTTGGCTAACAATACTTTCCAAACTGTTTTCTCTGCTCCTAATTCTCTTAGTCCCTGGTAGAGCCCCTGGAAGTGTTCCTCAGACTGTTTATCTTTCATGACACATCAAAGATCACAAAACCCTACAGATACTGTACCTTACTGATATTATAGTTTCGACAAAGTTGAAACTCTTTAATTCGATTCTTCTTACAGTGAGGAAGATTTTTATTAAATAATTAAATTTCATTCAGAATTTGGACTTGTAAACTTTCTTCTTCAAAAAGTAAAGGTAATTTTAGAGGTTCACAGAAATAATGTTTAAAAGATAAACATGGGCTCTGAATGCACTTGTATTTTCAAATTCTCTGTTTCTCCATGTTCTATTAATAAATATTTTGGACATTCCCCACCTTGAAAGTATAGTTGTCATTAAGTTTTATTCTTGGAATACATCTGTGCTCTGGATGTTTTTTTGAGATGCATTCAAGCGTTGGTCTCTTTTCTCAGGTGACAAATGATAGGATATGGGGAAATGGTCTCAAGTTGAGCCAGGGGAGGATTAGATTGGGATTTAGAAAGAATTTCTTCACAGAGAGTGTGGTCAAGCATTGGAACAGGCTGTCCAGAGAAGTGGTGAAGTCTCCATCCCTGGAGTTATTTAAGAGACATGTGGATGTGTCATTAAGGGACGTAGTTCAGTGATGGGATTAGTAGTGTACGTTGATGGCTGAGCTTGATGATCTTGAAGGTCTTTTCAAAACTAAATGATTCTATAATTCTGCGAGGTGGGTTCAAATGTGACAGTGATTATAGTCTTCTTACATATTGAGGAAAGCTAAGTCAGGGTTTTAAAAGCTGGAAACAGAAACTATATACAAAATATAAAAATTCACACTCCAAGGAACTACATATGTTTCTTTCTTTTTTTCTGTACCAAGTCCTAAGAAATTGTGAAATGGTCTTATAGATGTTTCTGTGACTATAACCACTTGTAATTAATACCATTCATTCATTTGATATATAGATAGATTAAAATCGGGCACAAATTGTTATCGTCACTGATAATAGAGTTCTTGTTAGAAACATGAATGCACAGTGCATGGTGCACAGTTCTATATGCAACATCAAGTCTAATTCATTTTTGTTCCTGATAGCTGAATATTTCTCAGTTTGCTTAAACCTCACTAGCAATGGCATTTGCATGAGCCTAATTAATATTATAAAAATGTATAGGTATTACTTCATAGTTCTGAATGTGCTCATAATCTAGGTGAAAAAGAACAACCCCAGCAGAGATCAGAAATCTCAAGGATCCTGTGATTATATTTATTTTACAATAATTAAAATATTTTTATAACAGATTAAAAAAGGGATTTAATTATTTTAGATAGGCTATACTATACAAAAATTATCATGCTAGGTAATATTTGACATGTTTGTCTGCCAGCTTTCCTGTCTGTCTACCTGTCCGTCTTCTCTCAAGTGTTCCTGCCTGCAGAAGTACTTTTAAATTTGCAATAAAGAAAGTGAGAGGTTTCTTAAATCATGGTATTGTATATCCAAAAAGGTATATTATTTTGGATGTGGTGTATTTTACAATTTGACAAGTTGGAACTTTGTAAACTGACAATTGGGCACAGACGAAGGTATCCATTTATCTCATATATGTCTTGTTGAGGCAAAGCTGTCAGAAGAAATCTTATCACATGGTGCCCCATTTGTTTTCTGTAGTGATTTATGATGGTTTTGAAAAGGTCTTGTGATCCCATAGGCTGCCACGATTCTCTGACTCTTCTCTGTCAATGGATCAGATTTTTGACATTTTCTGAGAGCATTCAGAAAAGATTTGATAAATCAGCTTGTGGTGTTTATTTTAATTGATCTGAAGCCCATTCCTTCAAGAATTCATCAAACATTGTGACAGGGTCTGGGTATGCTGCAATGAAATGAAAGAACTGGGTTGGCCATGCTTCTGTGATGTTGATATAGATATTTTGTTGAAAGTTTACGCTCACAGACGAGAAGATGTCATAACTAATTTAGAATGTTGTAAATCTTTTGATGCAGATTCTAATTCATAAATCTCATCCTTCACATGTGATTCATGAAACGATAGACAACCTTTGATGAGAAGGTACTTTGTGTGTGCTCCAAGTTCTTTGCATTTTTTTCCTCTTCAGAAATAAATCACTCCAGAACAACAGAATTCTGTTATCAAAGTGCTGCTGTAAAGGTCTCTCATTCTTTTGCATCTGTTCTTCTTCTCATAAGGGGTAAAATTTCTTCTTTTTAAGATGCAAATTATTAGAACTCTGTGTGTGCATGTGCTTCAGTTTACAACAGGGAGAAAAATGTAACTGATTGCAGTGGTTCTGGTTGAGGAGTCATCGCGTTTGGCTGGTATAACCTGGGTCTCTTTTCTTCTCTCACAGGAACCTCCATCTGTTGAAAACATCACCACAAACACCTGTCCTGATCAACCACAGTCAGTGTCTTTGATCTCTTCACTCATTCCTGTTGCGCTTGGTTGGTAAACCTGTAAGGAGACCATTGCAGGATCTGAGCCTCTCTCTTATCAGCCAGTCCACTCTTTTTCATGCTAAGCTGAGACATTGCTGCTGAGTGGTGGCTGTGGATGGTCAAGGAGGGAATTTGTGGTGGTGTATTTGATCTCTGTAATTAAGGGAAATGAGCATGGGATGACTGATAAGCAGGCTGGCCTATCAGGCAATGAATGATAATAAATAAATAAATGTCACTCAACAGTGTTGCCAAGAAAACTGCTCAGGACTGGAATCAATCAATGTCTGTTTATCTGTCTAGGACTCTAGCTTCAGGTATAAAGTTTAGGTAACTCCATACGTTATTGGAATAATAAAGTAACAAAACCGAGCATTCAAAAGTTATGGAATAACAGAATTAAATTTGCCTGTGCAATATTCATTTGCCATCTATTCTCAGTACACAATTTTATATTCTTTCTTCTTCATCAGGCTTGTTGTAGTACCAAACAGAGAACTCGGTGAATGCTTATTCATCATTCTTAGTTCACGCATGGATCCCAAAGGACCATATATTCTTTTCTTGCAATAATCTCTTCTATTTGCATTTTACCTTCTGCTTGGAGTTAGACCTCTTTTCAAAAGGTGAAGTTGCTACTTTTCTGCATTGCCTGTCCTCTAAAAAGTGCTAATTATATGGTCTGTGGAAGAGAATGGTCAAGTTTTTGCTCAACACTTCTGGCATATCAGAAGATACAAGAGGATACTTACACACGTTTTAATGCTGACCTTTTTAGTGAATCCTTGAGAGTACATGCAAATGGCAGTTTCCCAAATCTTACAACTCCATCCCATATTCATTTGAAGAGTGCTTTTATGAAACTGAGTCATACTCCTCTTTCAAAATCTTGCTCAGGGGGAATAAACTTCTTCGGTGGAACGATTCTTATTTTACATAAATAATATGCTTATATCAATAAGTATATTTCACCTTTGTATATTTCTTGAAAAATTTCAGAACAATTACAGCTGAAGGAAAGAAAAACAAAGAAAATGCAGCTTCAAAAACTGGCTAAATGGCTTTTTGTGGGATACTTTAAAACGTGTGGAATAGCAGCATGTAACCATAACAGACTGAAGCATGGGTCAAGGCTTCCAAACTTACCTTTCTCACCTGGCATATTTCTGGACTATTTCTGGAGAGAAGCTATCAGCATGGCATGCTTTTCAATGCGGTGTTCTGCTCCTCCACACAAAGAAAAACTTAAATTTTCTGCAGCACTGCAGTATTCCAGATATCATCAGACGGGGAAGATAGCAGGCCAAGTAGGCATAATTCAAGGTGAGGGGTTGAACATTTGAACTCTGATTTTCTTCTCCTCCAGCTTTTCCACTTTCTTTCATCCTATCCATCTTTGCTTCTCAATACTCTTTTGCCTTTTTTTTTCCTTCCTCTCTAGCATAACAGTAGCATGAAAACAGGTTTCTATGTGCCTGACTCTCAGCCCTTCCATTTCATAGGCATCTTTCTTTAAAGGCATTGAGATCCTAACTTAATCTGGTATTGGCAGTAGGCCAAGGCTCAACAGACAGATTCAACTGCATTTGACCTTCCAGTCATTTTGGTCCAGTCTACTTGTGTTCAGTCTTGATGTATAATACCCTTGCTACTCCAGGGTGGTCTGTATCCTTAATAGAAGTAATTGGCATTGCCAAAGTATGTATACCGATTGGCCATTTTTCTTAAAAGAATAAATATACATCAGATTTTAGCATGGACATTTCAAAGGGGCAGGACCACTGTGTAGAGGGACTCATAGAAAGCTGCTTAAAAAAATACCCTGGACTCTCTAAGAGGGCAATTTTTAGAAGTGCTGGCAGCAATTAGCACAGGCTTTAAAAGCCCAGTACATTGCCAACAGGAAAGTTTTCCAGTATATCTGTAATTCAAGTTTTTTTTTTTAATTGTTTTTTATTTGACCAACTGCCAATCTAATCAGTTGGTAATGAACTTGATGTTTTAGCTGTGAGCTAAAGTAAGAAAGCAAGAGAGCACTCAAAGTCTGCAACAGCAGGATCAACAGATTTTTCGGTGTTACTTCTCCATCAAAGAAGCAAATAATTTGGAATTTAAATGAACAGTAAAATTAACCAGTTTTTCAAATTCTTCCAAGGGTTCTCAAGCTTCTGTCTCAGGTTTTTCATTCAAGATAGCTGAAAAAGAAATTTTCTTTGAGCACTGTTATTTTTAATTTCCAGCAATGCTTTCTGTTTAGCACCATCAAAATATAGAGAGGCTTTCACTTTTCCCAAAGAGTATTCTTCTTTGTGTGATCATTATAAATAAGTAACATTTAATTATAAACATTCTGGAAGAAACAGATCTGCCAATCATAAAGCAAAATAAATAAACAAACAAAGGAGTTAATGTTAGCATTCACAATTAGGATTGTGCCAACCCCACTAATTTGTGGGTTTAGATGTTGTTTAGGAAAAGAAGGTGATTTTAAGAATTACTTGCAAAAGGTTAATTTAATAAATATTGCAATCAAATCCTTATTTTCTTCTGCTATTATGTACCATGTTATTCACGAGAACATAGAACTTGATGCTTAACTAGTATGAATGGTCATGGCTGTGTTAAAAGCAAGAGAGCTAGACCAATTTACTCCAGCTAAGGTCTGCTATTTATTTTTTAAAAAAATAAATTATCTTGAGTGCATATTAGAATCATGATTTTGTAGAAATTATTCTAAAATGGGCAGTTCTCAGTTATTTCTCTTTTGCTCTACAGAAGCAACCACTGATAAGTCTCAAGTGATGCTTCTTGATACAGTAGGATTTGGTATTAGGGGAAGAAATCAAGTTACGTGTTGAGTGTGTTAAGGAAGCATATTCTTGCTAATTAATTTATTTTTCATATTGGCCTTCTCTGGTACAGATGCTTGCATCCAACCTGAAAGTACCATGGCAAGCAGGTGTTATGACAATCTTAGCCCAGAGGTATCCAAGTCTTTTTACCTGGCAGAATTCCAGCTACAGACTAGAACTAGCATTTGGAGAAGTTGTCAGTGAGATTGATTGCATGAGCCATTTTGGAATTTCCATTGATTAATTATGTCTCCAATTCTTCACCATAGGCAACAGCCTGAGTTTTCAGTTTGTGTATTAAAACTTACTTTGCTTGTGTTTATCAGTTCAAGAAATTGTGGGATTTTGATAGGTCATATCTTACAGGAAGGAAGCAGAGGTAATTAGAGGTAGCTGTGCTGCTAACACTTCACTAACCAGCCAACCAACCAACCAACCAAAAACACAGAAAACAATCTCAGTGGGATTTTCTCACTGAATTTGCAGCTAGCCTTCAAAATTGCTGGTAGTCATTCAATAACAATGACAATTCAGAGTAGTGGTTGATTGTTCTGCTAGGAACCAGTTTGTGAAGGGATAAATTATTCCTTTTTTTTTTCTTTTTTTTTTTTTTTTTTCTGTATATAAGGCACAGTTTGAACACAGTTCAGTGTATGGGAATACTTCAGTACTTCTTATTAAAATTAGGTTATTTCTTACAAACATATGTGTGGAAAGATCCAGATGGAAAGTCACTCTTGTTATTCATTTACCATTCTAACCCAACTAAGAGGTATATATTTCAGCAGCCACCTGTAAAAACCTATTTATAACATAAATCTTTGGATTTATGTAGAGCAGTAGACTAACCAGCTTAATAAAAAGGGAGATGATACACAACTAATGGACAGGGCATTGAAACTAGGTGTTATCAAATCATTCATTGCACTAAGTGCTCTCTCAAATTCTGTTGTAAAAACAATTAAAGAACTGATGGCAGGCTTAAGTTACTTCAAATCATCTGGCAGAATTGATCCACAATTATCTTTGTAATCCCCAAAGCCCTGATCACTAAGTCTTTCTACCACTTTATATTTCCTACACAATTCTCATACCTGTCAGCTGCCATGCTCAAAATCCACTGAAACAGCAACTTCACTGGAGCCAAGAATTCCAAACCATGAATCTGCTTGTGCTCTGAATACTGTAGCTCATAGTGTACTAAACAACTGTACAACAGTATATGCATTAGCTTTCAAAGAACAGATAGTTTTTAGTCATGTGAGCTGTGTCTATGAATATGTGCAATTATGGAGTGAAACCTTGAGTTAGATCTTCTCTGTGGACACTTAATTAGTATTTGAAAGGGTCTGATCTTCTATTTAGTGTCACGGGGCTGGTAGTTATTCTGTTTCTTAGGAAATATGCTTATCTCAATATGGAACTCAAAAATGGCTTTACTAGAGTTTGGTATGAGTGCCCCAAAAAGTAGTACAAGCATTATCATATCAGATGAGTAATTCATATGACATTCTGCCTTCCTCTGGCAGTTCAGAAACGCAACTCCACTTGGCAGGGAAAATGTCAGTCCAAATGATTAAAATTTAGCGAAGTTACATGTACCAGAGGACAAAATTGGACAATGGCAACTGTTAGCCTGAATTATAGACAATGATTTTTGTGACACCCGTAACGACTAGGAGAATTGTTCTTCTCACATCATCATTGTAAAATCTAGAAGCCAGACATCCTTCTCTAGCTAATGAGATGAGGGCAGAGTCATGAGATGCAGGAGAGGATGTTTTGCCTGACTTTTTACCTGGAGGATGTTAGAACTATTAGAATGTGCCCACAGTAGGTAATAATGGAAGAGGTGCCAGATGACTTGGTCATGGGGGGATGAGTTGGTACTTGACTTAACTGTGCCAGTTTTGAGATATGGAGTCAAACCAAAATAGTCCTACTGAAAACTTCAGTGGGAATCTCTGGCTGAGAAGATTTCCTCTTCTGCAGCTTCTGTGTAGTTAAAGAGAACAAAGCAAAGCCAAGAACACACCCCTACTTTCTGCACTTTGTGAAGGCATCCATTTCACTGTCACTAACCCTAGTCCTCAGACAGAAACGTTTTTCAATTGCCTTTCTACTCTTGAAGTTTTCCCCACTCATATAGTATCCCCAGTTCAGGCATTGGGTGTCAATGCACTTTTGTTTGTTTTATTGCCAACATATTGAACCATGAGAACAGAAGGCACCACTTAGTCCATTACCCAGTCAATTTTCAGTTTAAATACCATTCTTGTAGGCTCGTAAGGGATTAGAATTGGTTTGAGTAGTGCAGTGAGTTTTTTGGTCTCTATTGCACAAAACAGGGAGTTATTCTGTCTCCTTGATGATAAGTTGCTCATAGGGAAGAAAACGGAATTTCAGTTATTGAATATTTAATTCTGGACAGCAGTTTAATCAGAAGTGGGATTTGGGCAATTGCTCTAGCCCCCACCTAACATACTACAGTTTCAGTTCTTAGTATTCCTTAATTATTCCTCTGAGATGTTTGAGGAGCAACTAGTAGTAAATGAACTTGGCAAATCAGCTATTACCCAAGTAATGAAATACAAATACATATGTTTGACAATTCTGCAGGGAAATTGTCGAAGTTAGGATTCTCCATGGATTGTATTGGCCAAGAGAGAAAAAACAGGTGTTGTTATCAAAATTTGTCTACAAACAATTTGACTAGAGTTTTAAAATAACGTGAAGCATTTCTTATTCCCCTTTCAACTAATTCTAAGCATGTCAGTAAATATATGGAGAGCAGTGATTGTCAAATAATGAATCTGTAACAGCTGTGGATTCACACAGTGACGTAGTTCTAAATATTCAAGGATTGTACATTAACATTATATCTAAGGATGCATATCAACTTTGCATCTAACCTTAAACAAAGAAGAGTTCAGCTCTACTGAGAAAATTGATTTTATTCAACAGTAAGGCAAGGGAAATTAGTACATTCAATATTTGTAGAAAGAAAATAAGCAAAGCCCACAAGTCTGGGTGGTTTGAGATTGTTCTTTGTTTTAGTAATTATACCTTTATATGTTAGATCTCATATTTGCACTTTCAGAAGTATTCTGAATGGTTTATGCATCAATCATGTCTTGGACCCACTGGATTTCTACACAATTTTACAGTGAACTCACAGCTAAAGTAATTCAAAGTGAAACTGAGTTTTAACTTTACAGCTGTAGCTAGCTTATTCTGTCTGTCTGGGACAGTAGAACAATTTAATTAGTAACCAAATGTCAGTTGCCTCTAGTTCGTTTGCATGATATCTCAATGTGCTAATTTCTCAAATTACCATAATTTATTATTTAAGCTGTCATTGATTTCAGGGACAGAGTTGTTTGAATTATTTCATCTGAGGCCTTTTATTCATATGCAAGGGGACACAAATATGAATACTTCATCAGGATGCATTTACTAATGTTTACTGTACAATGATAAGCCTATGTAAAGCTAGGAAAGCCTCCCAAGCCTCGCAGACCTCCATTTTGCCATTAACCGTACCAGTTTAAACAGTATGCTGCAAGAAATATCGACAGGTCAAGTATAGCAGAAAAGAGTGTGTGTCCCAGTGGCCTTTACACTGACAGTTTCTCCCACATTAAAGAGTTAACTAGCAGCCTACCAGCTCGGAGTGGGAGCTAATGAATGAAATGGAGATTGATATAGACTCTCTTTGGAGGTGCATCGATCTGTATCTTCTGAACTCAGCTTAGGAATTCTGCAGGCAGCATTGCATGAGTAACCCTGGCATGGTGCCCATTAGCAAATAACTCTTTTAATGTTTGTCTTCAATTGATTCACTTATTGTTGTACTGAATGCTATCCAGTTCTGCAAACTTTCTTGACTTTCTTGTATTTTGCCACTGTAGTAACAAGTTATCTAAAGGTTTACAACAGGAATTTGTATTTGGAAGTACAAAAATGAATAGATTCTCAAGCAACTTTCTTCATTTTTCCTATTTCTTTCTTCCCTTCCCCTTGCCTCCCAGGCCCCAGATAGCAACAGGTACATAACTGGACACATACACCCAAAAATGACAAATTTCAGTAAAGTTTTATAATTCATTTTTATTTTGCTATCTAAGCTGATATATCATAGCAAGCAAAAGTAATGGGATCTTAACAGTGAAGTATTTCCATTTATTGCTTTAAATAAATTGCTTCAAATAAAGTGTATATAAGAATCATCACCATTGTTATTATTTATGCTTTCTGGAATGGAATGTACCTACAAAGACTGTAGATATTTCTATAAGTTTCAGCAGGAAGGGCTTCCATATTTTCTACTCAGCAGGTCAGGAAAGGTTGGTACCTTGTTCAACAGCAGAGAACTGAGAATTTGTGGTTATTTTTTGACTGCTTTTTTTCACTGACAGTTGTAACTGTTATCAGCTTTTTTTGCTTAATCATCAGGTTATCTTCTGAAAGTTTTGGGTAGGTGTTAAATATTATACTTTATTCATTTAGGATGTCTAAGTAAATTCATTCTGCTCACGATCTAAGCTGATCTAAGCTTATCATTCATTAGTATGATTATTATTTAATTTCATTGATGAAGCTGCCTATTCTGATTAAGAAGATGACAAAAAAAGTTGGGAAACTTTAATATCTGCAAAAATGCAGATCTTCTAGTTCCCCTTAATTTAACTCACATATTACAGTAAAATGTATTTTGGTTTTAATCCTTACATTTTTATAACTCCATTGACTTTGGGAAATTGTTTCTGACTTGCATCATTGTAGATGAGAATCAGAATTAGGCCTGATACCAGCATATTACTTAGGATGGAAACAAAAGAATAATTATACGTACTTTTTGCCTGCTGAACCTAATGGATTGTCAGGCATGCTTGACATTATTCTATAGGCAAGGCCACAGAAAATCAATACATCTTAGGCAAGGTTTAATTTATTTGTAGGTTCTTACAACTAATGACTTGCCTTTTCTGTTTGTTGATTTTCTTTTTAGCTTTTGCTCTCATGAATAGCTACAATTTTATCCTCCCATTTTAACACGAACTACAAGAAATGTGATGTTATAGCTTTTAAGGAAACCTGGGTTCAGGAAAGAACAGTGTAAAAATGGAAAGTGCACCTTAGAAGAATTTGAAACAATAGAATCAAGTTTATATGACTTCCACCTTGGATGACACAAAAGTTTTTCTATTATATTATTTTTCTTTATATTACAGCAGCACCTGCAGGCTCCAAATAGTATTGGGTATCTTCCTGCCAGACATTATACAGCCTAAATCCCTCCTGTGATGAATTTGTTGTCTGAATACAACAAAAAAGTAGTATGCAGGACAGTTATGTTGCCACTAAATATAATGTGAGGTACTGACAAATGAAGTGAGATACACAAAGATATCTAAAAATATTGCAAGTTACAAATGTTTTATAACTCCTCAGTAAAAATACAATATCCTGAATACCAAGACTAAATTTTGAGTGTTATACTGGGTGGTCTTGCTGAGAATATTTTCAGTTGTACCACAGTTCACTTGTGCCCATTCTGTAAACACCATTGCAGTAAAGCTAGCTTTCATGTACTGGTTGTTATTGTTCAGAGGTGCATAAGCATGGAAAGGATACTATTTTTGCATGAAGTTTAAACTGAAAACAAAGATGGGGGTTGATTTTTTTGTTGTATTTGGAAAGGTTGCATCTGGTTTAACAATAACTTCCCTGTGGTCCTACTGTAATTTAGTATGTTACCAGATCCCATTTATTCCAGTTAGTCATCCTCATCTTTTCATGGATGCTTAGCCTGCTGCAATTCAGGGCATCGTCTCCAGCACCATTTCAGTTTGTCAGCATTGACAAACAGATAAGCTATTCTGAGACTTAAATGGGATTTTAATGTGTTCTACCAGATTCATAAACATTTGTGACTACATGGCCAACTTCTAACAAAACTTTGCAAGTTGGAATCATTATATCACCATTTTCCTTACCAACACAGACATTTCAGTACAAAAATGGAACTGTGAAAGACTCAAATGAGGAAGTAGAGGGTGTATAACAGTAAGATCAGGCATTTCAAAGCGATTCTTTACACTGGTAATAGATATGGCAAATGTATGGATTTTGTTAGGATTCTTCTGACAGCCATGAACACAGATATATTTTACAGTAATGTAACTGTCCTAAATCCCTAGCAGAGAATACAATGACTTCTAGTATTATTTTGCACCACACCATCTACACTGGAGAAGCCATCTTTGATTAATTTCTTGAAGTTATTTAACTTTTTTAAAAAGCCTATGATAACCATTTAACCTTGGTTTAGTTCTAGTTGTTCAAGCAATGTTATACCTGATGTAAAAAAAAAAAAAAAATCGGATACCTAGACAAAGATAAATTACTGAAACAAATACACGAAAGGTATTTTATGTCTCACAATATTTACCAGTAAGATAGCCCTTCAAGAATGTAACTCCACTATTTTGAGCTATCTGTTTTTCTGATTTATTTCTATCCATGCTTTTCTCTGTTTCATTATGTCATGAGAGAATGGAAATTGTTCAAGAATTTCTAGTTTTCCCTAATATATTTAATTAAATAAGTTGAAATATCCTTGTCATCCCCCAAAAAGGTTTTAATGTTTCTGAAATAGCACATTTTGACTGAAATTTCACAGTTTGACCTTCACCCAAAAGTTATACATGAAAGAATATTTCTTTAGAACTATTTTTTAGTGATTCGACTGTTTGGGAAAATCAAAACTTGTCATCTGTTGTTAGTAATTATTAAAGCTTTCAACTTAATCATCTTGATAACCTTGCTAATCAATGTAGTACATTAGTAGACTGAAATTTATTCTCTCAAATCTTACAGTAAAACATACAGAATGCAAAAAAGGAAAGATTTAACTTTGTTGTGAAAAGGACTGCATCTTCTCCCTTCCTCACTTCTGAAATATGAGGTACTTATTGTTGTCTGGTACCTTCAATTATTTCATCTGATCTATGAACACTAGTCAGGATTGCCTATCTTTAACACTTTGAGTTTGACATCCTTCAGCCTTTCTGATTCTTCTTAACCTGTTGCTGCAAGACAGGGCAGAACTTGGTTAATACATACAACCTCTCCTTCCCTGTTAGTCCACTACAGTTCATTAGCTATCTCAGGTCTTTCACTTACGTTTTATTCTAGCAGCTCATTGTCTTGAGCCTCATATTTGCACTGGACACCAGCTGTAAGACGATATTTTAATAAAATCTACCTATAATTAGACTTCTGAATTACCAACTTATTCATTGTTAGTATAAAACTGAGACTTCAGGAAGAGGGAAGGTAAAATTCAATAGAAGCTTTGCTTATATGATCAAAAAAATAAAAACATGATTTCCACAATTCTGGAAATGCATTTCAGACTGTACTTCAGTTGTAGGGCAGGGAGTGCAGAAACTTCCCCATACCCACAAGTCCTGGGGGAAGCAACAATGAAGTTTTAACCCCTGCACTCTGTCGGTGGACCTGTGTGGAGACCCCTCTTTAGCATACAAAACATTATTTAAAACCCTGTTTCATTTCCTTTAAAATGACACCTTTCAAAAACAGATAGGTTTAGCAAGTTGGTGAACACTCGTACACCTGAGGTATGGCAGCTTATAACATATGAGGATGGGGAAGACAACTTGGTGCTACTGGAACTCTTTGGCTAAGCATAAATTACACCATGCCTTTGGTGTAGGCTTTCCATGTGGGACACCACTATGCTGACAAACGAGCTCAGCTATAATGTCAGTGCAGGAAAGGGAGGAGGAGATAGTCTGTGTGGCTACTCACATTACGTACATGGAAACACAAGCATACTAGGGCAGCACTAAGGCAAGGGGAGTGCCTTCCTTTTCAGTCTATTCACACATGGTAAAAACTTTTCCACTCTGAATTATGTCCTCAGCTATAAGTCTGCTTAGATGGAACTATGGAGCTAAACTAGCTTATTTTTATTGATTAGAGAACAAAAATACTATCTTTTGCATACATATAGAGGAAGGATACATCTTAATACACACATACAATTGCAATAGTATAATACATATGCTATAAATATGTGTATGCATCTCTAATCTCTCAATCACTTCCAAATCTGTTTGTTCTTCTAAGTAGATAAAATCTATAAATTACCATTCGTCTGCTATGGTGTAAATGAAAACCATTCAAGACTGCTGATGAAACATCACAGTGCTCTATTGAGTGTATCTGTTCTCTTCAATGCAGCAGCACATGCAATGATGAAGCTGCCTGGGGAAGGAAACTTTAACTAGAACTAGTCTCAGTCACAGCTCCATAGTGGCACTTCTGCCTACATTTTGTAATTTCCTCCATCCTTGCATTTTCCTTCATTAAAAAAAAAAAAAAAAAAAAATAGAAAACAACACTGTGATATGGAAGGCAGTTTACATGAAAAGGCGCCATCACTGATGTGCTCTGTTTTTACTGGATAAAGGTCCAAGTTTACTTGCTTTTCTTAGAAAATTGTCTTTGTACAGAAGTTTCATATTAGTCCCTATGGGAGATTGTCTGTAATTTAAAGCCATAAGGTTCAACACCCTTGGTGATGTTGCTCAGAATTCAGCAAACTATCAAGGGGACAGATTCACCTTTCTCCCAACAGG
>NC_048897.1:10292214-10309714 GCF_011077185.1 Oxyura jamaicensis | reverse complement strand
AGAGCCGATGCCAAAGGGAAGTCAATATCTTGAAGCATTCAAAGATAATGAGTTAGGGGAAAAAAAAAAGAAAAAAAAAAATAAAAGAAGAAGAAGAAGAAAGAAGAAGAAGAAGAAAAAAAAAAGGCTCACCTTAAGCATCAGAAGTGTAAACTTTTTTTTTTTTTTTCAGTTCAGTTTTCCTTTGCAACATGGACTAGCAACTTCCTCCATCTTTAGAGGAAAGTTGAAATTCTGTACTATTCATGTAATTCCAGAGTCTAGGACCATAAGGAAAAGACAGTTACTGCAAGTCTCACGGTTAAGTTATGCAAGTTGGAAACCCTGCAAAAGGTTAGTAGTTCACGTAGCTATGAATAATATGATAAAAAATAATAGCCATCCAGAAATTAAAGATAAAAACGATCAGTTCAGATAAACTTTTGTCAGAATTTCCAGGTTTTAAGAGAATAATTAAATAGGAATTTTTGCACAGTTTCAATTTTGTGCTCTCTGTACTCAACTATATTTTCCTTTTGTTTCATACCTTATTTTTTTAGTTATTTGGCCAAACTATTTGTTCTAGAGTTAATATTCCCAAAGAACTTAGGCCTGATTTATCTTACCTCTTTGAAGTTATACATGTATACTTTTCCATCCACAAAATGAACTGCAAAACCTAAAATTATCTGCTGTGTATGTTTAGTTACACAAGGCTTTAAAATCATCTCAGTAATTCAATTGCAGATTCTCAAAGGTACATGGGTGCCTAACTTACACTAGTCTTTTAAATGTGTTTTTTTTTTTTTATTGTTTTTATCAAGTTGCTGTCTATTTAAAGATAGATTTTGGGATTTGCAATGCACAGAGCAGTTACTATTTGAATGCTTTTTTCACAGTATCTCTCAGCTACAGCTGCATAATATGAAAACTGTAGACAGACACTGCAAGGTTTCTTTCTACACCATTAACATCATCAACTCTCATTTCTTGTGCTGTTCCAGTCTGAAAGTCTTCATAAGAATCCTATTCAATATATACAGGAAATAAATTATTAGTCTTCCTTTTTGTTTCCCTTCCTCTGGTGGTTACTTAGCCAGAAAAGGAGATTCAGTGGTGAAGGGCTGGGGTTCTTGAATTTCATGTTCTGCTCCAACTTTCTTTTGTGATCTCGGAAAAGTCACAGATAAGCCTCTGATTATTTCACATGTACGATAAAACCCCTTAATGTCTGTCTCCATTTTTGCCAAATAAAACAGGTGACAGCATAACAAGAAACATGTTCAGTTGGACTACTTTAGTAAAAGGCCTCAACCTTTCAATTTGGGTGACAGAGCATCTCTTTAAACTTCTCGAGGAGGTCAGCCAGAACAGCAGGTCAGGGCTGCTGCTAGCTGGATATGTGTGTTCATCAGGGGCTGCCGGGTACAGGGAGAGTTCATCTAGAAAGGAGCAAAGTTCTTGGAGAATTGGGATGTGGACTGAACTTAGCAGGTAACCACAGAGAATGGTTGGCATTAAATTGTAAGTTTCACTATAATCTCTAAATATTCCCTCTAAAAAATATGTCATGCCCTCCACCTTACTTTTCCTGTTTAGTGGCTTACAGCTTAATACCTGTCCTCAGTAAAAAATACTAATTTTCCTTTAAGGATGATCTGTGCTTTACAGACTGCAACAGTGCCTAAGCCAATTCTCTGGCTTTAATTAAGTAGAATATATATTTAAACTGTGTTTTGAACATTTTTATAATCCTGAAGTGTATCACATTTTTGTGTTGTTTCTCTACTTGTGCATGCTATGCAGCTCCATGGCTGTGTAGAAGACCATATGTTCTCTGGCTGGAATATGATAGATCGAGTAGTTTTCTCCCAGTGTTTTGGGGAGGATTACAATAGTCCTCTTCCTTTGTGTAGTTTACAGTTCTGTGCAGCAATGACAAATAATTTGCAATGTATTCACAGGCATACCGAATGTGAATGTATAATGACATTCTCAGTTTTCAAACAGCAAATCGATACCCTAAGATATATTTGATATTAACTGATTTTCTGGGTTATTGTTATTATCTCAAAACTTTTAAATAAAGTAATTGTATTTACAAAAAGAGGTAATTTGATGAAAGTCAAATTAAGAAATCTAACAGTCCTATTGCAGTGCTTTGATACTTAGTCTCACGCATACATTTCTCAGCATATAAAGCTGTCTTAAGTTACAATGTTCAGTAGTTGTAAACTTTCCTTTCATCTGTCAAGATTAATTTAGAGAAAATTACTAATTTATTTATTCTGAAGTAGAGAAAAATTGTAAAGTATTTCGTTCCTGAGAGAATTGTGCACTATAAGCAAAATATTTGTTTCTAAACAGCAAGCTTTATTCCCATCTCTAATAAAACAAGGAAATAGCACCTCTTCACCTTTCAGATTGGCTCCTTCATATTATTCATGCTAGTCTTTTCTCACTAATTTTATGATTATAATGAGGCAATGGCATACTAGTTAGCACAGAATGACCTTCTAATTGAAAAGCTGTAAATTCAGTCTCAGTGGCCAGCACTGGCAGAAATTTAAATAAAAAGGGCTGCAAAGTCCATACAATGGGCTGGCCTCTTGACCAGGGTGCTACTGAAGTCCTACTCACTTGTCATCTGATGACGCTTTGAAACTCCTTGGTGTTGATGGTCTGTCCTATTACAAGTTAGGTTATCATGAGAAGAACAAAGAGCAAGGAGTCTTTTATTGCTTAACCAGAGAATTTTGCATTTGAATATCTTCAATATCTGATCTAATACTGCGCTTTGTAAAGCAACATAATAAAGTCACATAATGCTTACCGCTTAATTTCCAAATGATGATTAAAAGCTGGCTAGACTGATGCATCAATAATTCCTGCCTCTTTATACAGTTTTTCTTGATGATAGTTTTAATGTTTGTGCATTTATTATTTGAAAGCACTAGTAACATTGGTTTAATGAAATTTTCTTACTGACAAGCACTTAAGATTGGTGCCCAGATACTTCAGTGATAAGGTCTTTTTAAGTGTTTGGGAAGATGGATGGATAGTTGTGAGCAACCCTGAGAAATTGTGCAGCCTTCAGTGTGTCTTATAGATAGACAGTTTATGAAATGATCACAGCACATTCTTCTACCCTCACATAAATAAATATCTCTCACGGTCTTGATGTTGGTGCTTGGCACTGGTTAACTGAAGTTCATAACATTGTCTACCACTGTATTAGCGCTAACTAGTAAGAGCTGATAGTTTTGTATAATACAGAGCAGCTTTATGCTGTCAGTGTCATGCATCTTTATCAAGAATAGATCATACAGACAATGGAAATTTTCCATACCCTTTAAAGTTTTGCATTCTGTATATTTGGTTGTTAGACAAATAGAGCAAGCTTTGCTGACTTCATTTTCATTCTTGGCAGCATGTTTTTATCATAAGGCAGATAGTCATTAATTTACAGAATCAACGCTGGGAACAGCTTTTGTGATCTCATATTAAATTTTCCCCTGAATCCGCCCCTTGGCAAAAATTACTCACATCGTTAAAAAATATTTAATTAGGCTGTAGTTTATACCCAGCTCACTGGGGAAATGTTGGAATTAATATGATTTGCATGAATTCTGTTTCTCTTTTTCTGTTAGAGATTAGTTTTGAATTCAGTTCAGAGGGTCGCTGACACTGCCAAGGACTCACAATCGTGAAGGTCAAACAGGTAGCAAATACTTCCCCTGGGTAGCTTCCCTGAAAAGACAGCTCAAAATTGCTTTTAATTATGGGTTACCTAAAAGGCCACTTGCAGTTTTTATTTTTCCACAGATCTCTGAAACATTATGTGGCTAGAAGTTCTAGGTAGACCACATCAGTTCAAATCAACTTAAGTCATGTTTTTACTCCTTTTCCTTTTCTTAAAAATGAGGAGTATACAAACCCATGCAGATATTAATGCATGCGCACAAACAGGTATACATATATACACATATGTATATGTGTAAACTACGTTATTTTTGGTGGTCATTCCTCTATTGCAGTGGGAGGCACCCAAAAATCTCTTTCTGTTTCCTGAAGTTTGAAGGAAAAAAAAAAAAAAAGTATTTTCGAAGGAAAAATATTTTCCTTCATAGCATTGTAACTACTGGCTTAATTATTCTTCACAAGATAAGATACAATGTTTAGTTATGCATTCTCTTGTTTGTGATTTCAAGGGTTAGAAAAAACCCTGGGGATCCACAATCCTATGCTTTTTAAAAAGAGAATTTAATGGAAACTTTAATTAATAATCTAATCAATCAATTAATCTCTGTTACATAAGTGTTGAAATCTAATTCTCCTTCACAGCTTTATCAATACGGAGAGAAATGAAATGGCTGCCCACTTATCAGGATAATGGAGAACCATTACAGACACAAAGAAAAAGTGAAATTGTGGTCGTTTTATGAAGCTGGCACAGACAACATAGTGCCTACAAAGCTCTCTTGAATTTTGGGTAGACCACAATATGTCTCTGGCGAGCTGCTGTGCAATTCATTTTCCTTCAGTTGAATATAAAAAAAAGTAAGAACAGTCCCCAAAATAGTTTGGAGTTGACCCCTTTTTTTTTTTTTTTTTTTTTTTTTTGTGGACCCTCCGGCAATTATGGCATATCAGTAGTCAAAAAAAATTTAAATAGTGAATGTCACGTAGTGTTGACTTTTGCCATGAGTTCAGAAAATGTAAACCATCTGCTTTATGAAATATGTGCAGACCACACCATGCTGTTGACTAGCCAACTGTTGATAAATAAATATTTATATATCAAGTGATTTATATAAGTCCTCTATCAGTACTGCAAAGGTGAGAGCCAGTGTGACCCTTATTTCTGGGACTGCGAGTCAATCCAGCCTCTTTGGAGCTTGGAACCCTGCCAGAGGTGTGTGCAGTACTGATGGCAATTTAGTTGATAGCAATGCAGATGAAGATAATTTTATACATGAACTCAACTTCAAAGCAGTCTCTCTGTATGTGTGTCTGTATGCTTCCAAACATTCTAAAAATCCATTAGGAGAATCTATGTGTTGGGAAAAAAAGAATAAAAATAAATAAATAAAAAAAAAGATAAGACTGCACTTGTATTGTACGGCATTTGTTACTTTTCTTTTGAAAGTGAGATTTTCTAAAGTCAGTGTATAAAAATACTTACTTGGGAATTTTTCATTGGTGAAGAGCATTTTGCAGGGAATTTTAAAAACATAAACTACCTTTGAAAAAGGAAATTGAAGATTTGTGTATCCTTAGCAATATATTTAATATTGGGTGCTACATACCATGTACTACAGTCAATACAGTCTGTACATCTAAACTTCTATAAAGTCTGAAATGTAAGACTTGTATCATACATTAAGTGGAGACTGTACACATAGAAAACTGTGGTTTATGGGGAATTTTTAAATTGCAAAAGGCTAATTAGATATTTGCATCAAGATCTCATTTAGCTTCCTTTTAGTTCTTTCCTACAGTAATAGAAAAATCACAGAACAAAATATCATACTGAACTCACTGAATCTAATTTCCTACCTCTTAAATTCAGTGACTTACAATTTCTTTAAAGCACTATATTTTTTCTTTTCTCTCTGTCATAATCATTTTGCATCCTTTCCCAAGATACAAGTCCTGAAGTCTTAACATTACTCTCTTTTTGCCAGGGAAAATTCACAGCTTTATTTGCAGCACAAATTTTATACAGTAGTATTAATTGTACATGCTACATACAAAAATAATACTATTTACCTTGCCAGCAGGCTGACTTTCAGTCAATGAATATAAGATTCTTTTACAGCTGAAGGGTTTTGAATTCTCCTGCCTATCGGTAGAAAAACTGACCATTCCAGCCCACAAAAGTATATAGCTCTAAAGAAGACAAGCAGGAATTTCTAACCATGATTCATAGCTACTGAAAAATTCAGTTATGTTCATTTGCCTTCATCTTATGCTATCCTTTTGCTGTTTTATCTTTTTCTCCCTGCTATTCCTTAACTAGGCATTGTTGTCCTTTGCATTATCTAAGTACCATTAATCCATAAATACACCATTCTGGCTACATCTTATATACAATAAGATAATATTATACACACAATATGATTTACAACAATTTACAATAAAATACTAACATTATGCTGAATGAAATCCTAGAAAGTACCAGTCAAGCACAGAATTTACCATTTTAGTGAATTATAACACTATCTGGATTCCAGCAGCTAAGCAACACCATACAGTTTTCAGGGAAGATAATAAAAGCATGGCTACATAAGCTGTGAGGCTTAAGACACTGTCATACCCAAATGATGACACAGACCATTTGTAATGCTATTCTGTTCTTGTTTCTGCCATTTGGATCACAGGTAGCTCTGTTGATACTGACCATGCAGAAAACACTGTTAATGTGTTTAATTAGAGCAGTAGTTACAACTCAGGGAAGAGATCCTGAAGTTACAATGGGCGATTCTCCAAAATCATCAACTGAAAGTGCATGAGCAGCCAAAATGTCAAGCATCATGAGAAAGGCTATTGAGGCCAACACAGAAGGCATCGTTCTGCTATTTCATAAACCCTTGGTGTCTAGAGTACTATGAGCAGTTCTGCTCCCTGCATCCCAGCAGGGATATTGTAGAATTAGACTGGTTAAAAAAAAATAATAATAACAACAAAAAAAAAAATTATTAGATTAGAAAAAGATTAGAAAGGGGAAAATGAATGGTATGTTATGATTAAGGTTTACAAAGTCAAAAGGTTGATGGATTGAGACAGTTGAGACAGGCTTGTTATTCACAAAATCCAACAGTACTGTAAGTAGGAAGCGCTCACTGAGTCTGTGAAGGGACCAGTTTAAAATAGATAAAAGTGAATGTTTTTTATCAGATGGATAGTAAATAGTAAAATGCTTTTTATCAGATCTTTTAGAATTTATCATCATGAGAGGTTGTGGGCGCAGGTAATGTCCACTTGTGCAAAAACAGATTAGACAGATTCATAGAGAAGAGGCCTATAACCAAAGGCTAAAGGGAATAGACAGATACGTACTCTGCCATGCAACAGCTATGAGTGTTGGGTAAGCAGTGGTAGAACATCGCCACTCTCGCACGCTTTACATGATAGCAGCTCCCGCTACCACAGCTGGAGAGAGAACCCTGGGCTAGGTGAGCTGCTCATCTGACTCGGTAGTGCATTTCTCATGTTCTTATGCACTTACCATCATTTAATTAAACCTCAGAACACACACATGTGTTAATAAAATAGCTGTATAGCCCTTAACATGAAGGGAATATGAGGCTTTGTAGAGTTATCTGAACTGTGACAAGTGAACACAGCAATACATAGTCAGAAAAAAAACATAAACATGGACTTCCAGTTCACCTAATTATTAGACTGATATGCTGGTAATCAGGTAGGGTGATGGCTGGAACAGATGATCTTGAAGGTCTCTTCCAACCTTAATGATTATATGGTTCTGTGATTCATATATAAAAATATGAATAAATATAATGAATGAGACAAAGGGAAAAGCTTAAAAAATATATTCTCACTTGTTACAGATGCTTTGGGTAGAGAACATTTTGTATGCATTTTACTGTACAGCGATGTCCCAACAATAATGTTCATGGATGTTTTACATGTACAGTAACTTTTAGTTGGAGATAATTAGAGGACAGTTTTAATAACTTAGATTAGTTGTCTTGTACCCCATGAGATAAAGATTGCTCTCAGCCTGAAGATAATTTAGTTTTCTTTTACTCCCATTTTACTATTTTGTAGTTAGTAGGTATTGCAAGTGTTGATGGAAGAAGGACTGAACTTTATGTGTTGTCCTTACTCTCTTGTTGCTGTTCACTGTTGCTTCACTCCTTAGATACCTCAGGGAAAACATGAGGAACTCTACCATTCTAAGTAGTGGGTTTCGTTTCTAAATTAATTAAATAAATGGAGACAAAAAAAAAAAAAAAAAAAAAAAAAAAAAAATACAAGTAAATGCTGACAGTCACTTAAAGCCATTAAAAAGGATGGAGTGACTAGCTGCTGTAAATTCAGCTAGGAAATACACTTGTCACTTGTAACAGACATGGGCACTCAGGAAGCAGCCAAGTAAGATTAAACTGATAAAGTAAATACAATAATGTTTCCTTAGTTCAGATTGTATTTACTAACTATTTAACAGATGCAGTGAGATTGTATTTGATTTTCTTACCTCAAAAAGAGAGCGTTACAAGGGTTCTGAATTAACATATATAGGTTTATGCAATTCTTAGCAGTGGGAAGAATTCCCCAGCATGAAAAACTGGAATTACTTTTGTGACATAGGAAGGATATTAATTTTCACTAAATATCAACTGAGTTACGCATCCAAGGTATACCTAGTGAATCAATTAATGAAGACACGTATATCTTTTGCTATTCTTGTTTTATTGAATTTATTGCCTGAGTTACATTTATCATTCTCATTCTCTTCCAGAATCTCCACTATCTTCCTTTGTTTTTGCGGTTCTGTTTCTCAGGGGTCATATCCTTGATTGCTCTCTCTGTATCTTCTTTATGTGCTCTTAGTTTTCCTCTGTTCTGCTGATGCTTCTCTGAGTTCTGCTCTAGTTCCATCACTTCCTCCTCATCTCTTCTGAAGATTTCCATAGGCATCCATAATTCTGAGTCTCAGGTTCTCTGAGTATTTCCGTTCTTACTGAGTCTTGCGATTGTATTGCAATCACTTCTTTCTGGAGTTCTTACCCATATGTCATGCTAAACAGAAGTGAACTTCTGTATATATCTCATTTGTTATTTCTAACTTGCTCTTCTCTTTTAGACCTTTTCTCTCCTGCTTCAGAATACCAATGTTGCCCATATTCTTCCATGCCAGAAATTTTATTCTTCCAGAATATTGGGAATTCCTGTCTTCTTACCTGGATTCAGTTCAACACCAAGGGTCCTTCATTTTACTGTATCATTTATAATATGTGCAGTGGTGCATAAATTATTAAGAAATTTAAAAATTTTAAGGGAAAGTTTTAAAGAAAAAGCTAGGCATGAAAAGACCATGGGAGTATACTTTGTCTTTCAGCATTTTTATCTCACAAATTCTATATGCCTTTTATTTTTCTTGAAAAAAAAGGCAAGACTTACATAGATGAGCTAAATAGTTGTGTGCTGGATTGGGGAATATAGCTTTGTCAAATTCACAAGCAGTGTTTGAGACAGTTTAGATGAGGTTTAAAAGTCTGTGAGAGGGTAGTAACCTTCCATTTGCTTATTTTTAAACAAAAGAAATACATTGGGTTTTCCATGAACGTGAATGTTTAATAAACATTGAAATGCTGAATGAAGTTAGAATAAAAATCCTTTTAAAATTGATATGTTTATTCCAGTAAAATTTGACACAATCTCTCTCATTTGAAGGGCAGTGCAAGCAATACGTTCTTGAACAAATTTCATGTAGCATGCAAGTGTATTGTGGGTTAATCCTAAAGAGAGTGTGTCTTCAGAGGTCTTCACAATGTTTCAAGCATTTGTTCTTTTTTTTCTCTTAACATGCCTGAAATGGAAATTCATCTGTGAACGGTGGTTTTTATTCGTGTTTTCACAGAAGTACATTTGCATGTCCTAGAAAAGAATCAATATTATGAGTGAGAACTCTCCCAAAAAAGTCTTTAATTATATGTCTGTGTATCAATATGTAATATTTTGTTTCCTCAGATTTTTTCTTCTTTTAGTTGACACATGCAGACTTTGAAAGGAATAAAATCAGCAATGTAAAGATGAAATGCATGCAAACTTGTTAAATGTGATGGCAAAATAAAAAGCTTCAGTCAGTATGATCAGTTTAAAAAAAAAAAAAAAAAAAAGATAGCCAGCAAACTGTCTATCATGTGATGAAATTTGACAGTAGGGATTATGGCTTTGATGGACCAGAACAGCTAATAGAAGAAGCTGACATTTTTGAAACCCTGCTAATTAAGGGTTCCTTCCTTAATATTAAAATAAAGTCTTTGTCTGGGTTTTATGGTTGGAGAATCAGGTGTTTTCATTAATATATGCCAGTCAGTCTTAATAAGCTTGGAGGGCAGAGGAAGTTATTATTGAGTGACCTTCTACAAAATAAGCATGTTGCTAAGGGCTCTAACCCTGCCCTGTTCAGACTGATGAATCTCATTTCCAATGCAAAAGCTTCACAAGAAATCCAAGTATTCTCTGTGCAATCACAGAAAATAATCCTTGTGTCTCTTGTAATGTCCAGAATTGCCACTTACTATACTACTACTGTACAATGAATATTACAATACATATTATTTTTCTAGCACAATTGTCTACATTTCTGAATTGCCAAGAATGGAAAAACTTATTGTCAAGACACTTGTATTGAAAAGTCAGCTCATTTTAATACTTCTCAAATAGTCATCTACCCTGTTCATGAATTATAATGCACAGAATACATCTGACAATACTAGCTTTGAAAAAGAGATATGTCTGTATTATTACATATTCATTTTCAAATAGATTTCAAACAGATTTTAAACCATTCATTGAAATTCATTGAAATGATAAATTCACAGTTGGATTTTGATTGACTCTTAATCTAATTTTACATTTGATAAGTTTTCATCTTTTTCTAGTAGTAATTTTGATTTTCTATAGTTTTTTCAAGCTAAGTGAAAGGGTGTGGTAAACTAGTACGACGCAACATATATTGGCTGACAGAAATTAGAAAATGAGCTAGTGAACCAGCTGAAATAAGTGCAGCATTGTCACTACTAGTGATGTGTCTCACATCAACTCTGTGTGCACTGGGCACTTTCCAACATCCCAAGACTTTCTGCAGATACTTACTAATGCCTTGCTGCTTTGTGCTTTCCTTTCTTTTTTCTCACTAGGTCAAGTCGGTACTCTAAATAGTAAGGTACTGCAGTCATAATAAATACAGTGGATAACGGATGAAAATGAAAAAAACAACACATCCAGTTTGCTGACACTATATGCTAATAAAATAACATGGCTGCCAAGTAGAAATGTCAGATTTGAGAGAATATACACATTCCCGGGTCATTGAGTGAATCTCTAAAAGCTGAGTATCTAATAAGAAGCAAGCAACTGCATCACATTTGCAGATCTCCTTCCTTTAATTGATGGCACAGCAGATGAATCTACTTTTTTCTTATCCAACACAAACCAATATATAACAATTTGTAGAGTATTTGATAAAACTTATTCCAAACAGGTTTGTTTGTTTGTTTACATCAATGATCAGGATAAATTGGCTTCAGAACTGCAACAGAATTAGATATGCATACTATTGTGCCATATCTTTACAAATATAAATACACTGTAAACCAGTGAGACAGTTCAACCCAGTGCCAATGTTAGAAAAGACAAAACTGAGGCCCATGTTTTTCATTTTTGTTTGGGCATTTTGTTCCCAGGGCATTGTGACAGAAAATTACATGGCAAATACGTACAATACAATACAATAAAAAGGAGCCCTGGGAAACATTTCCCATCTGAAGAAGACCCACTATGCAAGGCAATATTTGAGCTATTTCTAATAGACATCACATTTGAATACAGTAGCACTACTTAGTCCAGTTGCTCTATAAAGTGCTTTGAATATGAAGGGCTCATATACTGTTTACCATCTAAGTCAAAGCCAACCATGCACCTTGGACTCTGTATCTCTACTTGATTTATTTATTTATTTGCAGTTTGAGATTTTTACCTACTTTATCTCTTGCACATTCCCCCCAACCTCCCACCAACCCCCCACCCAAAAAAAAAAAAAAAAAAGTAACTTGATTTATCTCCATAATTAACCTTGATTCTATTCAGTTTGGGCTACTCCTTAGGAAAAGCAAAACTAATAAGTGCAACATTTTTCTTAGAATGTGTAAAACTGATCAAATCAAAATCCCTGTGGGTCTTTCTTGCTTCTTTGTGTATAGGGAAATGTGCGGGTGTGGCTGTGGATGGTGAGGGTTGGGGAATTAGTTTATGTATTATCAGTGATTTCCATTCTGTTTCTAGTGGGCAGATATGAACGATAGAGGAAAAACAGCACATATAGCACTCATTAGCATCTCATTGGCAACTGCAAACCACAGGAGCAAAACATTGTATCTACCCTAGGAATGCTTCTTTCAGGTATAGTGTTGGGGCAGCTAATATACTGCTGCTCTCTAGATGTTCCTGCTCTTTGGAGAAACACCAAGGACTTAACATCTAAAAAAGAAGAAAAAGGCAAGCATAATATTTTTAGTATTTATAGAAATGCAAAGCAAAACACTTAAAGCACCTGAAACTGGTCAAAAAGAAAGGAGTTACAGGTCTTGTATGTCAATAAGTTTTGGAGGATTTTTTTTCTCAGTGCTTACAGTGAGTTTAAAACTCCAAAGCTTACTGCTAAAACCCCTGATTGAAGACCTGCTGATTTCTAATGATAAAACTCCTGTAGACATCAATGTGAGTGAGAACTAACCCTCAGAAAGAACTCTTGCATTCTCATTCATGTTGGCAATGTGTTGCTAAATGGTACAATGAGGTCCTTGTTATACCCTCAGCAATATTTTATGCAGTGTCTGCTATGCTCGTTTACCAAAAAAAGTAAGAGTACAGCAGAAATATTATCTTTATGCAGAAATCAATATTCATAAATAAAACAACCAAAGTCACTTTCCTCAAATACTGTAAATGCTGTATTTTACTGTAAATGTAATTGAAGCAAGGTCATTCATTTTGCTGCTGGAAAACAAATGGAGAACTAGGCTAGATGTACTCCCTCCATAAGAATAAAGGATTTTTTTAAGGATGAAGGAAATTTATTCTACAGCAGAAGCCAAACAGGTACTTTCCATTTCCAAACGTTGTGACTGTAGCTCAGGACAAGTGTTCTAATGAGAAAAGGATGCTCCAGAATGTTGGGAAAGGACTTCGTGATTGCTGACAGTAGGGTAATATTGGAGTGAACATGGTATCCAGGTCAAAAACTCAAGTAATATCAGTATGCCTTGACAAAGAGACAAAACCAAGATCAGTAAATCTTAATGTAGAGTCCCATGATTTAATGTTAATGCTGTGATTAGAAGGAGAGGCATATGAAATGTGAACCTTGTGTTAAATTTGTCAGGATACAGTGTGCCCACAAGACATGCCAATGTACTGGATCTTCTCTCTGCATCCATCAGCCATATATATAGAAGAGTACTCACAGAAGATGTTTCAGAGCCATGACCAATATAAACCAACTGAAAGGATTAAAAAAAAATTAATTCTTTGCTTTTCTGTTTGCTCTTGGTTTCCATTCTTCCTCATCTACCATAAAACTGAAGATAAACATCTTGGCAGTAGATTTTGCTCTTGCCTTTCAGCTGTTACCTTTGAATGTAATAATATTTTTTCACTTCCTGTATTCATCTATATTCTGTGGCTTTCAAAATTTAGAGTGACCTCCAGTTCCATGTCACAAAAAAAAAAAGGGTGTTATTTTCTGGAGGGACACAAAAGGAAAGAGAATTAGTGGTGGGAAGAAAAGAAGACTTGAGAAAGAGAATGGGCTGGCTTGAAATGCAGCAATAATCTTTTAAACAAACAAACAAAAAAAAATAGGAGTTCCGGGAATAATTTCCACAGTGGTCAAGGAAAACTGAATGAGAAATCTTTCCCCTTTCCTTAAGGAACTGCAGAATCTTTACTTCTGTTACTCTGTTTTGGAAAATGCAAATGTGTTTTAGAAAGTAGTTTGAAAAAGCTGTGAAAATTTAACTTTTAGCATAGTGCCAGTACCTTAATTTTCTTTTATGCACCTGATAAAATACATCCTGTTATAAAAGACAGAAAAGTCTTTATAACATCCTGTTATAAAGACAGAAGCTATCTGAGCATCTCCCTTAACTTAGAGGCAGCATCCTGCAAAACAATGGTCTCACTCAGGGTTTAGACTTCAAGTTCCTTGGGACATTGGAAGGGCTCCCTGTCCAGTCTGGTACAAAGTCACAAAAGCTTGTACAAAGAACTTTAATTCCTTCATTCTCAGGTTGCAAAGAACTGCCGTGGGCCATCTCTGTACAAGATGTAGAGAAAATAAAAACAAAGATATGAGAGAAAACGGGAGCTGAGCCAAGCTGAGCAAAAGCAGGTGTCCAAAGATGTCTGTTTACTACAATGTTAGCTGCCTTGCTCCTGATGGACTAGGTGCCACTTTATGTCAGCTGTAGAAGGTAACAAGCCCCCACCCCATCCCAATAGGAAAATTCTCTAGTTGATAGCTGCCTAACATAAAGGGATTAAGGATTTTACAACCATGGCAAAATTTTCAAAAGAGCTGTCTCAGGCTGAGCATCCAAAATCAAAGGCTGCTTTTGAAAAGTTGACCCTGGCCTTTGGGGAGACACTGCAAAGACTTCTCTTATAACGTTTCCTGAAAGGTAAATTAGAATCTCATTCTGTATTCCCACATTGGACTAAATTGAAAGTGCCTCCACTGATGTCAACAGTTTAATGAAAATTGCTGTAATTTCATGGATTTTTTTGGTAACCTATGATAAATGAGTTACATGCTGCTGTGTATATATGTGTTTGTAGAGTAATTCAAAGACTTTTATTCTTTCCTGTTCACTACTGAAAAAGTTTTCCTTTCGCCTTCTACTAGTATATACAAACCTTTATTTGGAAGGGATTTCAATTTCTGTGTCTTTCCATGAGACACACAAGCTAAAATTTAAAGTAAGATAAATGGGAAAGATTGCAGTGTTTCTGCCAGAACAGTTCTATATTCAGTATAATCTTGTGATATGTAAAAGTTATGAAGAGGGAGCTATAATGCCTGTTAGTTCAACAGAAAACCTATTCTAATTACGATACCCCATTGCATTGTTTTTCACTCTCCTATTGGTGTATTGCCTTATAAATTATAGTTACGTGTGGTAATTGTCATATTGTACTCCATAATTCCTCTCTAATCTTTCTTATTGGGTTATGCGGAGCTTAGTATCTAGAGAAGCATGAAATAACCTGAAAATAGGTAATGTAAATGCTTATTCAACAATCCACAATTTGGTATATTAATTCCAATACAGAAAAATTCTATATGATGTTGGTATATTACTTCTTTTTCTGTTGCTGAGCTATTTGTCACCATGTTTCACTTGAAAAAAGTATTTAATCACTTGTTAATTACTCCTTAATCATTAAGGAATTTACAGTGCATTGTCCACTTCCACAACCTAAAGTACTGTTTATCTATTTAATCAAATGAGATTTACTGCAGCGATCACTTCTGTTGTTGCTATAATACCACAGTTAGACAGTATTGCTCAGTACAGGGAGAAGAGCAAAGATTACTGACATGCCTGTTAGAAAAGGCAAATTAATCCTTGATGATTCTGATTTAGAAAAGTCACCTGCACTTCCAAATAGTTGCATTATTCACCCAATTCAAAGTTACCCGATATGAAATGCTACTATCTCTGATATTTTTGTAATTTCAAGTATTTTATGGTATAACAGAGACTTCTTTAAAATATTAAGTCCTTTGACACTTTTAGAAACAAACAAAAAAAAAGTTTTGTCTACCATGCTGTAAAAGAAAAGAAAAAAAATTGCTAAGCTAGTCTATCTGATAGAGAATGTGTGCTGTTTCCTGTTGCTCTAAGCAGACACAGAGGTCCACACTCTACATCCACTGCATTAGTAACAACCTGCAGCAACTCCTTTGAAGTCAGTATGGTTTAACAGCTGTAAAATATAAAATCCAGACTCATCATGTCCATGCTTTCCACCATGAATCACACTCAATTCTCATGCCTATTTCATTTTCTCACTGTTGCTAACATCAAACCAAGTATCTCAGGTACTAGAGAGTGGTAACCACTGGTAAATGTAGGGTCTTTTTAGTACTGACCACTGACTGGACAGTAGCAATGCAGTCCACATGCGTGACTCAGAGCCATGCTTGTCCGTAGTATAGCTGAGACCTTTTGACAGCTAGCACAACACTCATTCCTCTAGAACATATTGCACATATCCTATACATATTCAGTTCACTTAGAAAAAAAAGTCTTTTCTACCAATCAAGGTAGTGTATGAAAATAATTCCGTCTCTCTGTGCTGCATTCATCATGATTATGGATGTGCTGAAGCACCAATAATCAATCTCAGTTACTGGAGAACATGTTGTCACTTGCTGCTCTTAGTCATGCAAAGTGTTGTACAAAGAAGCAGGAGTAATACAGCTTGATTTTCATGGAGGTATTATTGTACATGAAGTACTGAGAGGTTATATGTTATGGTAGGAACACAAGCTGCTCAGTGCTGTTCATTTTGCTGTGTTTTTATAAATTATTATAAAAGTAAAAAAAAAAAAAAAAAAAAAAAAAGGCAGCTATGTGGCTGCACTGTCAACTAGAGTACGTTGGGCTTTTCTCCCATTTTCTTCCACCCATCCAAGAAGCTTGCAGAGCTGGCATTATCAGGCATATTTCCTCCTCCCAGTGAACTGTTTTCTTTTTTGCTCAGATTAATTTTAAAAGATCCAATCCATATTCTATAAAACTGACATAACTTTCTCAGTTGTAAGTGGCAGCTGGCAACACAACAGTTCAGAGGCGCAGAGATCGTCCGTATTAAGCAAAACAACCAAATGTTCATTTGCATCCCATTTACCTTGAGGAAACTGCAACGCAAGTTTAATGTTAAGCACATGCCTAGTGTTTTGTTGAGTTGTAAAACACTGAAAAGGCTTCTCTCTCAACAGCAAATAGAAGGCTAAAATTCAATGAGTGCTACTGAACCAACTTCCAATGAGTACAAAATATATTTATTTGAAGGGAGAAAAATATCCTCAGTCTGCACCTCATGTGCAATGTTTTGTTAAACCCAGAACTGTTTATCAGAGGAAGACTAAATTGGCTAATATTAAGTCTAATTATATGGGGTCTTCTCAAACTCTGATATTTCCTTTTAAAGCCTGCATTAGTTAGGCTACAGGCTGAAATGAAGCATGCTATTAAACTGCTACTTCTGGGCATTAGGTTTTTCATGGCTACTCTCTATTTTTGTAACCAAACATTGCTATGATTTTCTTAGGGATTCTTTTGTTTTTGTTTTTGTTATTGCCATATTAGTACATAGTATAGCTAGGTCATAGCATCATTTTGAATGATTTTGAGTTCAGCTGAAGACTGGCAGTAAGAACAAATTAGATCATAACTATTCTGATAGCCTCATATGCAGAAAAGGAAAGTATAATTGCATTTTTGTTTCATCTTTCATGTTTACAACACTGGTGTCATTAATCTGTCCATACCCTGAAAACATGCAGGTTTATTTGCAACATCTTGTAACAACAATGAATGAACAAATGAATAAGATTATTCAAAAAAAAAAAAAAAAAAAAAAAAAAAGCCTTTTTGTGTATGTGAGTGTGTAAAATGCCTGAATAGAATGCATGCAAAATTCCAATTCAAGAAACCTGAATTCTGTTTCCATCGACTTGGTAACAGTGATTATGAAC
>NC_048897.1:9917096-9951814 GCF_011077185.1 Oxyura jamaicensis | reverse complement strand
CCGCCGAAGGGCCCGGCCCCGCCGAGGCCCGGCCCCGCGCCCCGCCCGGGCGGCCGCTGCCCTCCGGGGCCGGCTGCCCGTAATGGAGGCGCCGAGAAGCGGCGCCGGGCCCGGGCCGGCCTCGGCCGGCCGTGAGGTGGCGGCGCAGCGGGGTCGTCGTCCCCGGCAGAGCAACCCAGGGGGACGTGCAGGGCTGTGCCTGACTGACCACCGGCTGTTGAGAATCGAGCCTCGGCAGGATGTTGCTGCAGGCGGTTTTCTCTCAGCCTGTTTCGTTTGAGTTGACAGACTGGGAATTAGAGAAGACCTGAAGGCTTCAGTGTGCTCAGCGTGTGCTCAGAAGGCTTCAGCGTCTGTGGTTGGCAGAGGGTAAAGCCCACACAGAACCAGCACCCAGATAAACAAGACCTTAAAATCGGACAACGCTGACTGTCCAGACTAATCCCACAGGAATGGCAAAAACAAAAGCTGCTACAGAACAACTTTGTACCACAATTGTTGCTAAGTTTGCACTTCTGTGAGGCTTAGGGGCCAGACACCAGAGGGTGTTACAAAGCCTTGACTGCTATTTGGCTTCAGATGCAGAAAAAGAGATTGGCCTGGGACTGCGTGACTAGAAAGGCCATTGACAACCCAATTTAGAAGGCCCCAATCTAGTTTAATCTAGTTTAGTTAAACCAAAAACCTGGTAAAAAGGGACATGCACGGAAATTGGGCACTGTGACTTAGCTGAGCACGAGGTGCAACCTCTAGGCACTGGGGCCAGGCCACCAGCCAAGACCTCCCTCACAGGTCAAGTGCGTGCACTGTAGATGAGAAACTGATACCAGCCCGGTACAACCATCCTGCTTCGTAAATCAATTTTAGATTATGTCACTGAGTGTCGTAATTCTGTTCTCGCAGGCACCCCACCCCAACTTCACCTGTGTTGTTCGTACAACGGAAAGCAAGGAAATACAGTCACAGGAGGGTGTACGTATTAATTATTTACAGTTGCAATTGCAACTACAGTACTAGGAGCTAACTGTGCAAAGGAAAACCAGCTGGCAGACAACTGAATATCGTATCTATTTACGTGGCAGGATCTGAAAAGGGTTTTAATCCGTCCAGAATACATTTAGACACATTTTCTGTGCAGATTTATTTCAGCACAAGAAATGAGAGCATTGACACAATTAATACCCCCACACAACTGGCCACTAGAGCTGTTGTCCCTTTCCAAGACAGCTGTTGCTCGTTGCAGTTGTTATTGGAGGAGTCTTGTGTTGGTACCACTGCTTGGAAAAGCACTGGTAGTTATGAAAGCCTCCTTTCTATGTAAACACATACAAAGTTCAAGGACAAGTGGTGTTTTCAGCACAACTGATGCACTACTCCCATTCACAGATGCGAGCTGTAGCGATACGGGGCAAATGTGTCCCAGTTCTGCCTGCTCCCACGCTTTGCAAGAGGAGGACTGCAGTTTGAGTGATAGGGCAAGCAAGAAGCAGCAGCAAGTACCTGATATGAGAACGGTAATGTCGAGAGGCACACCAGCTGCATGATTTCCTGCTACATCCACAAGCTGTTGTCCAGGTCCCTTACACCTTTTCACTACGGTACATACTCAGGAGGCAATTGTTAGTATTTACTTAGTTCCTTGAAAAATAAAAATAGACAATACTCCTCTGAATAGTTTCCCCTCCTTTCCCAGCTCCATTCTAGCCCTGCTTCGGGACTGCCATCATCTATTGTTCCTCCTGCTACCACTGGCACTGACACTTGAGCCTTCAAACTACATTCCCACATGCTCACGTTTCCAGCAGTACAGGGCAAAGACCCTTAGCCTGGTGCTCCACAGTGCTTTCATGCTGCACCAGGACTGGGAAGACAGCTACATCACGGCCAGTATGCCCTACAGCACAGAGTACATCCTCTATCACATCTGCTCCTCCACAGCTCTAAGGAACAGTTCTTATGCTCAAAATTTTCCATATATGCCTCCAGGCTTATAGCATATAGTAACAATTTATCCCACTTTAGATGGGATCATTGCTGTCAACCTGCAAGTGAGGCACTCCACTAATCAGTCTGTCTGTAGGTAGCAAAAATGGGATGGAGATCTTATCTCGAGCAGATCCTAAGCTTCAAAACAAGTAGGGCTCAATTTTAGTCGTAGGTTGCACATGCAGAGAAGGGTATACCACACGGGCCAACAAAGTGCTCAGCAGCTACCTCAACAGTGCACTGCTTCTTTCATCAAGCTAAGGTTAAGTTTCTACTTATTTGAAAATAGGAAGTCGGGCATCATGGTAAAAATGCATGTGTATTCTGAGCTGCTTCCTGGGAAACAAGCAGTGATTTCGGCATTTCCATGGTCACCCTAACAAGATGGAAGCCAGCACTCTTCTGAATATAATAAAAGCCATTTACAACATTTACTCTTCTGCCACGCTCAAACTGTCCAGAGCTTTATACAGCTAAACTGCTGGAATGATTAAAAAACTATAAATCAATGTTGCTACGTACTAAAACTAGACTTTTACAGCTTGCAAAGAGCAGTAGGATTGATTTTCTTTTTACTGGAAAGTACAGTGTCTGTACTTTACCCAAATTTTACAAGAATTGCATGCTGTTTATTCTAGTAAGACAAAAGTTTTGAAGGTTTGTATTTCCCTCCATCATCACCAGTGAGTTATTTCCTTGACAAGTTGCAAGGAAAAAGGTGAATGCTGATATTTGTACTAAATTCCTTCAGTAAAACTAACAAATACTAAATTTGCTAAAAAACAATGTCCACAAAAGCAATTAACAAATAACTAAGCAAGCAAATAACTGCATTGGTTCCAACCCATGGGATGTTTAGGAAGCTCTGAAAATGGGCCAGAAGAGGCACAGACCACGCCAGTCTGCACTGCAGAAGCTGTTGTCCACTACCCTGTGTGATGCTCGACTACTAAAGGATTTACTTCCAGTAGGTCCTTCTGAGTTTTGGCCTCCACCCAGCAGTTACTCCAGCAGTGACACTACTCTGAAACAGCTGCACTGACCGTTTTCCTTTTTACATCCTGCTGAACCTCTACCTCCACTCACTGTCATTTTCCAGGTGCTTTTTTAATCACAGCTTCTCTTACATTAATCCCAGATACATCTAGTGTAGGAACCTGGTGGTCATTTATCTTCCCCTACAGCGCAATTCCTCAAGGTCTCTGGGGGCAAACCAGCAGCAGACTATGGCCCACAGCATTCATTTTTTGAAGGGCCAAAACATTAATCAAACTTAGATTGTATTTTTAAAATTCTAAACAAGGGCCAAATTCACCTCTGCCATTTCTTATACCTTTTCTACTACAATTACTCATGCAATAACACAAGATTGAAATGACCTGGCCACCAATACACCAACCAGCTTAATATTGTCACTTCTATTGTCCAGTGTTCGCTTCATGCAACCATGACAGCAGAACAAATATTTCAGTGTTTTCCTCCTAGGCTCCTGGGCTTGTGTAACGCTGTATAAAATCAGAATTTGTAGATCAACAGAATACAGCACCAGGGACTACAGCAGGTAGCCAATGAATGCTATTATTTGATTGCAATCTAAATCACAAAATAGGTATGTTCTTCAGGTTCCTACCTCTTAAGTATTTCTGTCAATTCCTCAAAGCATGTAACAGTTTTTTTGCAGTACTATCAAAAGAAAAAAGCTTAAAAGATGAAATTGTTTTTTCAAACAGGCCTTTGTTCAAAGTTGAAACATTAAAAAACATGAGACTATAAAGAAGAGACATTACTTACTAATAAAAAATAAGAGTTCACCTCTTGGGAGTATGACTGGAGAAGCAGAGAGAAGAATCCAACGTTAACATTACAGTGACTTCATAGACTAAGCTAGAAGCCTAAATATCTCATAGCAGAAGCTACTTATGCCTACATAAAGAAACCGTAACTGTACTGAAGAAACAGAAAGAGCATACAAACTAGCTTAATGGCCATAGAGCTGACCATAAATTTATTAAAACACGTCACCATGAAGAAAAAGTACAATAGAAAAACTGGCAATTTTCTTCAAATACATCTTTACAGTAGAAGTTCCTAATTGTATTACTGAGCGTCAATATGTTGATTTAAGTGATCCATGCCAGAATCATCCATGCCAAATTTGATATAACCTAATTTTCCCATCTATACAAATAAAAATTTCAATTTTTGAGACCTTAATGAGCCAATAATCCAAATCTAATGACAATTCGTTATCTTACCTGCATTTGTGCAGATCACCCACGAATGCCAGCCTAAGGGATCCCCACATCCTGACTGAGCACTACAGAGTTCATCAGCACCATAGAAATGACCGATGCAGCTGCAAAGGACCAGTTTATACCGTCTTTATTCTAAGCAGCAGTTCTAATATATATTGAGATAATGGGCAGTATATACACAGGGAATGATCATAATACATAGATCTTACATTTTATTTACAAAATTTTAAATCCTCAATGATACAACCACCTGACAGTGTGGAAGAATATTGTTCTCAAATGCAAGCAGTTAACCGTATTCCTTTCATAAAAAGGAATACAACAACAGTGTCAAAAACCCAACCGCTATAAAGTTCTCTAATTAAAATACACATTTAAAAGAACGTATTTTAAAAATGCTAACACGCCTGCATTTCTGATACTTCACACTGTCTTAAACAGTGCACTTTTTTTTGCTGCTTTTACATATTAGCAGTGGCTGGCTAGAACATTGAAGAAATGAAAAACTTCATCTTTATCCATCACTGCTACCTCAGTTGAACATTCAGTACATAACACTGGATGATACACTTCCTCCTCTTCTTGATTGGACTGTACAGAGGTAGCTTCTTTGCTGTGCTTCATTTTCTTTCTTCTTTTATTTAGCTTCTTTCTGTATTTCAGAATTTCCTCTTTGTTAACAAAGCAGTTCATCACAAACATTGCTCTATACTGTGTTTTGTAAGATTCATGTCTACGGAGAAGGGGAGAAAATGCAAGTCATACCACTGATAAAACTCTGCTTCCAAGAAATTGGTTATCATCACCAGAAATGGGATTAAACATAGGAAGTAACACGTCAGAGGGCTGAAAGCCAAATAAATATGAAGGTCTATAAACACAAGTCCCAACTACCAAAATCACAAAACTAGAGTTGCAAGCCTGAAATTCTCTATCTATAAATAACAAACATTGACACATCACACTTGAAAAAGTCTGTCTATAATAAAAATGGATTTTCAGCTGTCATCTGCATAACAACCACATAGCTGGTGCACATAGCAAATTCAGGGCTGCATCAACACAGTTTTAGAGCAGCCTAAACCAACATAACAGGTGGCTGCAGAAGTCCTATCTTGACTTCTTGGGCTTTACTGCTTGTGCAATGCTGTGCTGAGCTATTTTAGTTCATCAAACTCACAAAAGACCAGTCCAACAATAAAAACAGTTTTCTGTCGGCTTCACAAACTGAAATACTTAACTACAGAACAGTCAGAACAGCCGGAACCAGCAAACAGAAGAGATTGGGAAACAACACCCAGCATTTAGATGATTTTAGGCTGCTGTGGAATTACCTTCAATTACCAAAAGCACCTTCAATTACCAAAAGCACTGAGTAAATTTGTGGTAGCTTATTCCTCATTTCACACAATTTCTTTCTCCAGTACTCTCAACGCAAAAGTCTTCTCCTTTGCACAAGTCAGCAATAGTAATTAGGTTTGCAGTGCAGTCAAATACTGGAGAGCTGCAAAACATGCTTTCCAGGTACTACTTAACTATACTCAAAACTGCAACTGCTAACACTCAAAGCAAGTAAGAATATACTACTCTCCTGATTTTGCGTAAAAATGCAATTGGACCAGAAGAGAGGCATTGCAAGAAGACTATTGTTCAATAGTTACCTCTGACAGTCCAGGCATAATGTCGTCATGCAGGCAGGGCAATTCAAAACAGCATCGCTATTTGGAACAGCTGCAGGTTTTGTCTGTTGTTGCCGCAGCCCTTTTTTTTGATTACGGTACCTACCGATGGAAGAAGGGAAGAAAGACAGAAAAAGTGCAATTACGTGTCTTTGCTGTCACGCGTATCAATTCAACCTTAAGAACTTTTTTGTATTAAGATGCATCAGTAAGTACCTGGCTCCTTCTCGAGACCTTTTTCATTAACTCAAAACACATAAACATAAGCCCTGCATGGAAAAAACACACAGCACTATCTTTCCATTTATTTTGTTCTGAGGATTCTCATTTCGTGACATACGTACATCTAATAGGGACTTCTGCCCAATAATCATCTTCCTTGAGAAGGCAGGTATCTTAAGTGCAATCTCTGCAGGCAACATACATTAATGTTGTGTTTTTCAAGATTTACATTTCCCTTCTGCTTCAGTAAGCATTTTTTTAATTCATCCTTCAAAAAAAAAAATCAAGTAAAGCAGCTTTGTTCTGTTTGTATTACAACCTCTTCATTAACATTGTGGTTATTTCAGTAAGATCTATACACAAAACTAGCTTACTGAACATTTTGATTTTGAAAAACTTGAAGTTTTAGAATTGTGTAATTTCAGAGAGTCAATTTTCATTATATACACACATATACGCACATACAAGTTTTACAGGGTTTCAAACTTCATACACTGTACATTCTAAGGCAAAAATATTCTCACTGTGTGGACTTGTCAGCATTTTTCTGTATAGTCACCACGCTCAATAGTATTTTTCAGTGTATGGTAATGCCCTCTTTTGGCTGGAATACAGTTAATTTTCCTCCTAGTAGCTGGTATGGTGCTGTGTTTTGGGTTTGGGATGAGAATAACGCTGATAACACATGGATAGTTCAGTTGTTGCAGAGCAGTGCTCACACAGAGCCAAGGACTTTCCAGCCTCTCACCAGTACCACCCTCCCAGCATCAGGAGCCCCAGGAGCTGGGAGGGGACAGAGCCAGGACAGCTGACACAGAGTGGCTGCAGGGATGTCCCATGCCTTACGGCTTCATGATGAACAATAAAACTGCGGGAGTTGGCCAGGGAGGTGTGGGGGGGGGGGAGGCTGCTGCTGTTCGGGGAGTGGCTGGGCGTTCTTTGGCAGGTGATGAGCAATTGCATTGTGCACCACTTACTTTCTATATTATTTTATCATCATCATCATTTTCCCTTCCTTTTCTGTCTTATTAAACTGCCTTTATCTCAATCCACAAGTGGTTTTTTTGGTTGTTGTTTCCCCTCAATTCTCTCCCACGTCCCACTGTGGAAGGGGAAGTAAGCAAATGGCTACGTGGTGCTGAGTTGCCTGCCGGGTTAAACCACAACAGGTAAGCATCCTACAATTCAATTATTTACAGTCTCTTACCTCCTCCTCTGTAAGTCAACCCACGCTTGGTCTCGATCGTCTTCTTCTGGGTCATATAACAGCTCATCATTGGAAAGAATCTGACGTTGCTGATGTTTTCTTTTTTTCTGGACATCCTGTGTAACTGTAAAGATTTGTGAAAGTACAAGTTGGACATGAGATGACTCTCTACTTAAATGAAAATGTGATTTATTTTCTTTTTATTTTCCTTTAAAGCATCTGCAATAACTCTAAACTAAATCAAAGATCTAGCTCATCTCTACTCCAAACATACCACCCCAAAGGATTAAGACATTTTACATAGATTGGCATACATCATAAGTTTGCAGGAACTGTTGAGATGATATAGGCTGGGAATCATCCCCAAAGGTCTCTCTTCAGAGTCCCTGACCCCCCTTAGAGGATTCTACTAGACCTGAGATAGTACTACTCTTAAGATGCCCTCCTCTCTTCAGTCACTTACCCATTTTATCTTCATCCTCTGAATCAGAATCAAAGTAAATGTCATCGTAGTATTTTGAAGTGGTGGCATGTCCAGTCTGCCCAGTACTTGAGGAAGTACCTGTATGCATAATTGGAGAAAGAAGAATTAAGAATTAAACTTGCTGGATGCAAAATAAAGTTCCTACATTAAAATAAATACCACACGTATTCCCCGAGAAATTAAAACACCTCACTAGGTACAAAACTAGAACATACACTTTTCCAATACCAAAGCAATCAATCTATTGCATCCAAAATAGTACACAAACTCCAAAACAGGTAAATATTTTACACGCTTTTACTATTTGATGTAACTTGTAGTTTTAAGCACTTAAGGGAGGAGGGGATGAATATTTTTCTTGATTCTTTTCCCCCATCTGATTTGGGATCTCGATCCAACATATGCTTTTCTTTTGTGGAAGAAAGGGCACCAAATCTTGATAGCATCCTGAGCCACTAGAGGCTGCAACCTGCTCCTGAGACTTCTAAATGCACGTGCAAAGCTAAAGAGACACCAGGAAACAGGGAACAGTTCAAACAAAGAGAATTCAGAGGAAAACAGGAAATCGCAAGTTCAGAAACAACAAAAGTCTTAGAAAGGATGAAAACAAATGCATTCATGCTAGTGGCACCTAGTGACCGTTTCTGCAGCCATCAGCCATTTTAAGATTTTTCCACAGGCTTCAAACAGCACTCCACTGTCACCACAAACCTCCCCTCGAGCTGTGACAGCACATCAACTCAACTCCTTAACCAGACACCACCCGGTTTCATGCACAAGCAGCCATTAGGCGTGATTTACCCATTTCTGGCGATTTCCATTTGCCTTCGATAGTTCTCATGGTGGTGTTGAGCTCGGCCTCCATCTCCTTCTGGAACTCATCGTCGCTGGAGGACTCGCTCTCCCCGGTCAGGCACTCCCGGAGCAGCTTCCGCTTCTGATCGGGAGTGCCGTGTAAGAGCACGTCCACCTCATCTTCTGAGCTATAGGGATTGAAACATTACCTATCTCATCAACGCTACCAGCTTAAAACACCGACTAATTTAGGGAACAAACACCTAGATTGCGGGGACATACTGGGAGGTGCTTCTCCATGGATTTGGGTGAAATTCATTGAAGTGAATTAAATTTAAATTAAAGTTTATCGCGTTATTCGAACCCAGGGTCGTTCTAGGAGCCTCCAGGCCCGGGTGCAGCCCGCTGCTACGCCTCCTGGGCCCGGGCTGGGCTCTGCAGGGCTGCCCTCGGTTTGCCAGCCTCAGCCCAACGGAGGCGACCCCTCCGCACCCCCGGGGCGGCCCTGAGGCGCCGGGCCCGGGCCTCCGCGGTTACGAGGCCCGAGCGGGCAGCGGAGGGGAGCGGCAGCCCCCGGGCGCCCTCCGCGTGGTCCGAAAGGCACCTGCTGAGCGCCCGCTCCTCGTCGCTGGGCTCCTCCACCACGTAGGGGTCGTCCTCCTCCCGCAGCCGGCTCATGGCGGCCGCCACCGCTTCCGCCCGCTCCCGGCGGCTCCGGGCCCGCCCCGCCGCCCGCCTCCGCCCCTCGCTGGGCCGGGCCGGGGGAGGCGGCGCCGCCTCGGCCGAGGGCCCCCGAGAGCTTTGGGGCCCGCCCCGGGAGCTTTGGGCCCCAGTTGGAGAGACACAGCCGATACCAAGAGGCTTGAAAAAAATTTAATGAGCTAGTAACACTGAACAACGAGGACTAATCTAAAAACCGTTCCCACGATCCTACTTAAAATATTTACACGTTTGTTAACTGTATGTACATTTTAGTCTTTGTCCCTTATAGTCTATTATTTATAGATGAGTTCCTTAGGAATTATACCTTTAATAGTTGGAAGATGAACAGCACAGTAGTATTGTAGTAGCTGTTAATAGAAAACATTATATACATGACAGGAGTTGCTAATAGCCACTGGGCAGTGGTAACTCAAAGTCTGAGGCTATGCGTCCGCAACCCAATGCACAATGCAAACAGCATGTAAAGCCAAGGAACTTCTCTGCCTTAGAAATGTTCCATGTGCAACGCTGCAGGAGAAGTATACTATCCTGTGCAATTCACCCTACTCGGAAAAGAAACAAAAAACAAACAGACGCCCCACAAAACTAACAAACCTCTGTGCTGCAGTACAGGAGAGGCTGTAAATACAGAGACATCAGCTTACATTGATCTGCATCTCCAAACATGAAACCCCGTTCACCAGAACTCCGCTGCTCCACTGAAGGTCTGCAAACTCTTATAAAGCAGCAATCCCACTGCAAAGAACAACTCATCAAGTAAAGCCTAATTTCGTGACATTCTGGAATTATACAGAAGAACAGCAGCTCATGGAAAAGACTCATGGTTCAAGTGAGAGAAAGCAATACAACAAATGAAAGACCAAGGATTCAAACAACATAAAGTATTCAGAGCTCTAAGTCCAGTTAACAGATTGCGATCCTTTTCAGACATTCCTCCATTGGCTATACCTTCACTTTTTATTTTCTGAAGTAAAGCTTCTTATCTGTATCAAAGTGGGGCTCTATTACCTTTCTTGAATTTATGCACTTGTTGAATATGCTCCTGCTACTTTATGTCCCCCTTCTGGAAAGAAAGCAGCAAGTTCCCTTAAAAAGCATTTCTGCTGAAGAAAATGCAGTCAGCCAACAAACTCAAAAAAAAAAAAAAAAAAGACATAAGTACACTGGATAGGAAAGTCACACACAAACAGGCAAATGGATAAACCTGAGAACACAAGCGAAAAATTGCACCAGGCGAGTACTTAAGTGTCAGACCAATCTAGTACTTACTCAATGGTTTTACAGGATGAATGGAGAGAAGTCTAATTAATCTGATTTACTAGAAAATATTAAGCTTATAGATGATACAGTGTCTGCATAATTTTAGAAAAATCATTGATTTCATGGTTTATTTTACAATAATTGGATTAGTCTACAAGTTAAGGCAAACATACTAATGTATTTGCTTTTCTTTTTAAATCATAGTTATAAAGGTTACACAAAGTTCTCCAAAACTTCTAAGAAATGTTCACAATCGAAAAAAAACGATTAAATTTCTTGATATCAGTACATGAAAAAAAAACTAAGACAGTGTATACAATGTATTATAGTAACAATATTCAAATCTCTAATGGTAATATTTAAGCCATTTGAACAATGTACTTCAAATGGTGAACTTCAGAAATTACTTACAAAGGTAAATAAGATTGGCAGCTGTATCATAGTATTCATAACATGAACATATTATTGGCTAGCTTCACAAAAACAGAGCATTTGGTTTCTGAACAATGAAAGCATATAATGATTAAATAAACATGAATATGTATGAATAACAAGTACGCTGTTGCTTCGTATAGTCTGGAGCTACTTTCAGGTGTCTGTTTTAATTCTTTTGAAAGGAGGAGCTTGCTTATGTGCACTTTGTCAAATGATTTCTCCAGGGAACTGTAAATGCCTATTTAAAGTCATGAAAACAAAATCCAGAGGAGGGCAGCCCTTGTTAGTGGGAGGACGGAGCGTAGCTTATGTGTCACCATTTAACACTGCCAGGCAGCTCTGCAGCAGCTGTAAGTTACCCTGCAAAAATAAGAAAAAAAATTACATTTCCTTATTTTCTTTTTAGGCTTATGGTAAAAATATATTTTTTTAAACAGCAATTACACTCATCATTAAAGGAGAACAGATAGATATTAAGTGCATGTAGAGACATTCATGTCAAATCACTTTTTTTTGATTGTAAGAACATTGTTACATAGAACTACGAACTTGAGACTCTAAAACAAGCATTTGTTACCCTATTTCCTCTCAAGTTTCTTGCAAAAGATCTAGAAGTTCTGTGCTTTTTTAAAAAATGTAGTATCACTACTATTCTGTCACTGCATTATTCCCAAAACAGAAGCACTCATGAATTCAGCATTCTTTAAATGGGTCAAGAAGCGTTAACCAGTGCTCAGCACTCAGTATCTTCTCACTAGAGCAGCCACTTAAGCTCCAAGCTCTGTTCAAGGATAGGCTGTGTTTGTGGAAAGCAGCCTTTCCACAGACTGACTTATGTCCACGCAGCTACTGAACAATTTGTCACTCTTATTTTTTCAGTTGAAAGCATTCCAAGGGACCTGTAGTAGTTAGGCTGAAAGACGCTTGTCCCTCAGCCTAAAAGAGTCAGAAATCAGAGCTCTATCCCCCGTTAAGGTTTTTACGATCTGGATTAAATAATTAACTACATGAAAACAGAAGATTCCCATTTATGTCCGTTGACCCCTTTTAAGTCTCATTCAGAAGACAGCTATTTCAGTTAAGGCTTCAACAGCTTTTTGTCCTTTTATGTCTGTAATGGCAGAGGACAGTCACAAGCTACCTCACTAGGCCTGCAGTTCTGGGATATGAACAAGCTCAATATACAGGAGACACACAGGGACTTGATGGCCCATCGTTGTGTATAAAAGAACTCGTAAATCCAGGGTCTCTGTTACTGTAACAGTTGATTATTAGCTAGTAGTGAAGTCATGATAGGAATGAAGTACTTCTTCAGCCTGAAGAAGGTCTGTGGACTGCACGCCTGCTGCCTATAATGAAGGTGTGACTAGTCAACTTTCGCCCATCCCTTTACAGTTCAGTAGCAGCACAAAATATCTGCAGTTTGCAGGCCATTATGTAGCACTAAGTGTTTCAGTCAGTCTACTGACATTTTACAAATAGGCACATCATTCATTTTCATTAAATTTGCAAAGTTCAGAAGAACAAGCTTATTTAAATTATAATAAATCAAGGACAACAGAGGCTGTGAGCTATTCCTCCTTCTGGCTGCAAGATTTGACAGACTTGACTTGCACCAGCACAGCTCAAGAAAGTCCTATAATTTCAAACTCAGGTAAGCATGTCTTGCCAACTCGGACTCCTGAGCTCTAGGAATTACTGTTACTGGTAGACTGTGGTGACAGAATCAGTAAGAAAAAACTACTTAGAAAGCATTTAACCTTCGCTTTGTGTTTTGCTTATTCCCTTCTGTCAATCCCAAACACACATCTGTTGTGAGTATGGCAACAAAATCTTTTCTCACCAGAGTCCAGAGGCAAGACTGTATACATCAGTATTTGTGGAAGATGTCTTTTTTTCTTAGGGAGGTGGCTTAGTTAAAACTCATGCGTCATAACATGAAGTGTAGCCAAGGCTCTAAATGCTGTAAATATATGACTATAACCTCCGCAGTTCCACCAAGTTTCAGACTGTCAATCCTTCCTTCTTAAACATGAAGCCCAACACAAGAACACCTCAAAATCCAACGGTTTAAAATAGAGAATAGGTTTAAACACAGCTTTTGCACAACATGCTTGAATGCGTAAGGCCTTATGTAAGCTACTGATGCCTTAAGTCATAAACAGAGCTAGCCTAAAATCACAGTACGTATCAATTACTAATCATAAAAAAATCATTTTAACACAACAGATAAGTTACCTTTGCATTCAATATTCCTTATTCCAATACTAAAAAGTCTGATCTGCAAATAAAATACAACTATAATTTATGCTGTAACATAACCAGCAAACTACTAGACAGACCCTACCTGGAGAGACAATCAGAAAGACTGGCTACAGATAAAGAAACATTAGGTCCGCTTACCATAGACCAACCCAAACCTAATGTTTCCGTTTGACAGCTATTTTAAGTATATCTAGAGTCCATTCTGCCGATGAGGAGGAAGCTCCCTTTTATTCCTAGACCCTCCCAGCTAAAACTGTGTGTTTTGACACAAGGAATGCTGTGAAAACAAGACAGAGAGTAAAGCTTAAAAAAAAAAACCTCCATCTTACTACACAGCTGCACACACATTAGTGCCAAGATGAGGTAGAGGACCAGAGTCAACATCATCCATCTTGACAGTAGCCTGCACTTGCATCAACTTTAAGCAATCCTCAAGCCACAGTCTGATTTTTAGCTTTCCCTGAAGGACTAAACTGCAACCAGGAGAGGCTAAGAGCATATCAGCAGATTGTAACAAGTATTTCAGAAGTAGTAAAAACTGGGCATAGCTGGTATACTTCATATTGGTGCATACAGCGCGCCCTTGATTTGCTAAACGTCTGACTTCATCACCCTCCAATTTTCTAGAGCCACACAGTCCAATGTAGCACAGGAAATGGGAGCCAACTTTCAAAACCTTCTCTACTTGGATCACTGACTTCTAGCACAGCTGTGTTTTAGGATTTGTGCTTTTCTTTCAACTTAGAGCAAAACTCGTAACAGTAAGTCATGCAGCTGTGTTCATTGTGGCTGAATTCCTCACAGAAGACAACCTCTCAGGTTGAGCAGGTTTCACCTCTGTGCATTCTATGCCAGGCAACTGCAGGTCTAGAAGCCATACAGCTAGTATGATTCAGAGCCAGATGCATCTGCATGACATCTAGTCCAGAGATACTCATTCCAGAAAAAAAAAGCCACATTAAAAGAACTATACACTGCTGCCGGCTCTTGCTATCTGTTGCTCCCAGCCCTCTCCACCCACTTTTTTTCCCCCGCATTAGCTTTTTGCTGGAAAGAGCACACTGACTTGAACAACAGCGCACATTGCCAAGCCTGGAAGTGCTGTGCTCCAGATCCCCTTGCCAAGCCTGCTTCCTAGTTTGGAGCACCTAAGCCTTCACTTGCCTTCAAAAGCCACAAAAGCGTGAAGACGAGGACTGCTGCAGCATGAGGCAAAGCACTCTGTCCAGAAACTTAAAGCAGGGATCTTTTGTTCTGACCTGACGAACTTATTGCCTGCAGGAAAAAAAGTAGCTTTCTTTTCATTTCTACCAGCCCTCTTTTGGCTCCACTGCAAGAAGAATTAGGTGACTATTAAAAACCCAGCTTAGCCCACTCAAAAGCAGGACTATTTAGTATGCATTAGAACAAGTACACAAAAAGAAATCTTCTCCAGCACAAGGAAAAACCTTTACATTCCCAGATTCCCCTAACATCGTTCTTCAGACATCAGGGGACAATGCTATAAAAAAAATCAAGTTTTTTCATCTTTCTTCATTTTATGGAAGTACCTCAGAAAGACAGTCTCAGCCAAACAATTTCGTTCTTCAATACTCTGTACAGACTGATTAGAAAACTATCCATAAGATTATCCTCAAATGCGTAAGAGAATCTCCCATTAGGTAAGACAGAAAAACAATCTATTGCACTTGTAAATTCTGTGGTAACCCAACTGAGAATCTATAAAAATAACAGCATAGCAGCCAAACTAATCCGGTGGTTGCATGTGTTGAATAAAACACAAGACATAGGTTTTGAAAAAAACAGAACTTTCAAACCTAATGAGAAACAAAATATCCTTTTGCTCAAAAAAGTCATAATGTTTGTTAACATTCCAAGAACAGTCATCATTTGTCAAAATGTCCCCTTCAACTGAAAATATTTAAATATTCAAGACTGTTTAGCAATTCTCAGTGCTCCCTGATAAAATAGGTAAGAGGTTCAAACAAACAAACAAACAAGAGGGCTAGAGTTCAAAGCTTCTTACAGCCTCATTTTGTTAGTAAACTTATTAAGACAAAGTAAGACACACACTATCTGAAGGTCCAAGTCCTAAACACAGACTGGAGACAAATGAAGAACTTGCTCAAAAGTTTCAAGCTCTTCCATGTAAACTGAAGACCTCATGAAGCACATATCAAGTTAAGTTGAAAGCTATAGACATAAATGACATTCCCCCACCCTTTTCATTATTAGTTAGTAAAATTCAGGAGAACATCATTGCAAGATTTTGATTTGCACAGAGTTAACACAAATGATTCATTGACAATAATTTAGAAGACAGACATTTTTCAAACATTTTTCTCCAAGGCAAGCAAGAAATTCAGCAAGAAGTCAGATACAATATTGAAGTCAGATACAATATTGAATAGTCAATAAAGTTTTTACAAGTTTTAAGAATGAGGGAAAGAATTGCCAATTTTCTGCTACAGCACATTAAAGTTAGCACTGCTCATCTGAAAAAGGAGTTGAGCATTCCAACTTTACTGGTTACTTTGCCAGGAAAATAGCCCATCAAACTGAACTTAAACCTACACATATTAATTAGGGGAAAAAAAAATCCCACAAAGCCCCAAGAAGCTTTTCACAGTATGTTAGTTTTACAATCGATGGGTTTCACAAAATGAAGGATGACACTGTCAATACTACTGAAAAGAGCGTAAAGATGCCCAAAAGATGGGAACAAGTTAACTCACCAACATTACAAATCTCTTAACTACTCCATTTAACACCTATATTCTGAGGTGATTCAAATCTCGGTGTTTAGCACATTTTCAGGTGAATGAAAAATGTTGAAGAGTTGACTTTTTGAAGAAAGACATTTTCTGTTATTGGACTGTTAAAGTAAGATAGTTATACTCGTGTAGCAAATCAGAGCAGCTAGCCTAATTAAAAACAGTAATTTCATATGGATTAAAAGAATCAAATACACTGAAATTTAAGGACAGTACACACTCCTTATCTCTTGCAATAAATTATTTTACTCAAAAGGCTATCTATATAATTTCTCTTTTGTTAGCATTGTTTAAAGGCAAAAAAGAACACTCAAAAAGCACACATACAGAACCAATCTGACTTTAGTCCCTAACTTTTGACAGGCCTTCTGTGTGATCTCACACTTAATATCTGTCTGTATACATCAAGCCTTCAGCATCTGGACAACAGGAGAAACCACTTCCTATCTCACTGTAAATGATGAAATGAGGTTTTTAAAATAGGCAAGTATTCAAACTGCAGCAATAAATATGAAAGACCCGGAGAACCGTAAAACTGCAGCCAAAATTGTCTTCAAGGAGATGAATTTTCCAAAGGCACACCAGTCCCCTAGAGCTATTATCCTACACTCCTTTTCTTTAAATATTAAAGAAAGTTGTAGAAAGTTCACCTTCTTGGAGAATGCTTACCAAACTCCCCTTTCTTGGATGCAGAGCATGTATCACACAAAACTCACACAGCTGTTTTGGTTATTCAAGAAAATAATATTTAAAACCACTTGAAATAAAGGCCAAAAGGGATCACAGTTACCTTAGCATGCTTTAATTCCAGTTCTGCTAGTTCCACTAAATTTTTTCTGAATGCTGCAACTCTTCTTGTCTTAAAGTCTATCAGTTCTGTATAAAATAAAGATGGATTCATTAACAGTATTAATGCTAGTGCCCTTAACTGTTAACTGATTTTCCTTCAAAATGGAGTAGGGAGAGGGTAAGAGGGGGCAACAGGAAAAAAAAAAAACAAAAACAATCTCAGCTAATCCCAGACTCAAAGGTACTGCTACATCCTTATAATAAGGAAGCAAACCATCACTGCAGTTCTCCATGTCTAGCTAACTTTTTGTGGACACCAAGCTTGTTTTGAAAAAAGACTGCAACATGGATGCTTTTTAAGATGTAATTCTTCTATTCCATGTGCACTATTCTCTCAAAGCTGATATATGAAAGTCTCTACAGAAGATGCCTAACTAAAACTAGCATGAAGAACAAACGAAACAAGTATGCTTTATGCATATAACTTTGTGGCTGATAGGTTCACACATCCTCCACTGTCTTACCTAAAGGAATCATTAGCCAAATTTACGGGGTCAAACAATTCTTAACTAATAAAGACAGAAGAGCATGGTGTTTAAACATTGTACAAATCTGCCCCAAATGAGTCAGATGATTACTTACAACAGTTTTAGCCAAAAAAAAATAATTTCCAGGAAAGAGGCAACATGTAAATAATACTGATTTTCTCTAAAGTTACTCTGTTTTCCACGACCACTCCCCCTTTCTAGTATCATTGCTGCCACCAACTGCTGCCTTGACAGAAGAATGCATAAAACCAAAATGGCGATTTCAACAGTACTTGAAAAAGAGTCAGGTTTGCCATTACTGCTAGCAATTATCCTTTCATGTACTATACTACGTATATAAGAGAGGTAAAAAACAATCTGTACCTAAACTTTGCTCGGCCAAACAATTATGACATTGATATTATTGACTACTGTAACTATCAGAGCTAAATGAAAATAACATTCAAACTTTCCAAAATAAGTACTGATGAAAAGATAATACTTTGCAAAGGGAACACCGAACAAAAGATTCTTTGCATTAACAGTATCTTAAAATCTGTTAATTTTCAAGTAGTAACGTAGGATCAAAGACCACCCAAATACCTTGTTTTGCAGATTCAGATATTTTCTCAAATTTCTGACAGCATATCTGTTGAGTAGTTTCAGCTTGCAACACATCTTTATTTTTTGCTCTTGCTTTATCCAATGCCTTGTTAGCATTTTCATAATCCACTAGTGACCTAGATCTTCTATATAGGAGATCCTACAGAAAGAGCATGAAGGATGTATAAAGTTTACAAGAATCTACCCAAGGATTTTATTAGCATATACCAAGTAATAAGAAAAAAAAATCAGATTAATTTTAGTCTTTCTTCCTGTATTTTAGTTATAACTCAATAATTTTCATTCACTTCATTCTGCAAATCACAGAAACATCCATACTGGATCAGACGTGCAATTTAATATTGTTTGGTCTGCATCTTGTCTGACAGAAGCTAGCACCAGATGGCTTAGATGATACTGCAGAAAGTCTAACAAGAGGCAATCATTGGAAATTTCACAGCTTCTGAGATTAGAAACAAACTATATTTAGATTATGGATTAGAAATACACACAGGGCCTAAGAGACAGCAGTATTCTTTTTCTGTGCAACAGTTATTGCTGTGATTTAAATACAGACACTTCCTTATTCTGTCGTATTAAGAATGAGTCTCAGTAGGTATAGAATATCAAATCTGGCCCACATGTTTTTGTATCAGCACTTGCAGAGCATCTGGAATATCCATTTTTTATATTAAAAAATGAGTAGAACTGCTTGCAGTCTACAAGCAACTTGAAAAATTCATCAAATGCTCCTCCACTGTTTTTAATTATACTGTATGACTTAGCTTTGATAAGTGGATCACAATCCCAGAATTACTGTATATAAGGAACAGCAATGCAGTTAAAATCCAATTTTTACAGTTGAGGTAGAAATAGCAGATTGGAGGTGGTAGTATTTATAACATATCCACTTTTAAAGAAACATACTGTTTTTCTCTAGGCAAATTCCCCCCCCCCCCCGTTTTTTTAAAAAAAAAAAAAAAAAACACTACTTCATTAAACACGCAACAAATTCACCTTAGCAGCTTGAGATTCCCTTAAGTAATATTTCAGAAGATCAGAAAGTTTAAGATCTTCATCAGCAGATACCCGGGCCTCTATTTTCTGGAAAAACAGTAAGTAAAAGCATCAATTTAAAAACATCCAGACATCAGACATTCATTTGTATGAAGTAAATACAATATAAAATATACAATAGTGCATGATAGATTTCTCAAAAGTCTTTCTCAAAAACTAAGATCATGCATTTGTGATAGAATACTTAAATGTGCATCATGAGAAACAGATTTAGTCTTTTGTATTAAAATGTAAGCAATAATCTACTATGCGAGCAATAATTGACAACTATTTTAAACAAAACTTTCTTTTCCAATTTCTACTATACATATACTAGAGAAACAGCACAGAAACAACTTCTGTAGTATAAAGAGTTGCACAAGAAGTTGTGTAATTTTTGAGATCAAAGGAAAACATTTAAAGTACCCTTGCAGAGTAGCTGGGTAACTACACTGCATTAAATGGTTTAAAATACTACTTCTCAATAAGATTACTTAATTGTATCTAAAACAAAAATTTCTATGAAATTCAAAACAGAGTAAGTGCATTTTAAGTATCTTAATTTTGAAACAGAAATTCTAAAAGGCAACATTTGAGGTCAAAGCAAGTAATTTCACAGATTTCATTTTCTTTAAAATACCCATTTTTGTGGATACAACTGTTTAGGAAATGCATACACTTCACTCAGAAGATTTCCTAGTATGTGGCATGCCTCTGTAGAAACAGGTCTTGGCTTCAGAAAAAAAAACAATTTGTCCTCCATTTTTTTGGATTAAGGATTAAATTTCTTTTTTCCTTATCAGGTTCTGTGATAACCAATTTCAAGTACAGAAGGTAGTCTAAGCATTTAAGGTGTACAGCAGCTTCAGTAGTTTGTTACACAGAAGACAGAAAGACTGCCAAGAAAAATTTAGTAGACTGAATACTCATAAGGATCAATCGTTTTACAAAACATCTTACGCTTTTTCACTCCCTAGTACACATTTCTTCAATATTCAATGTAGCACCATCCTTAAAACATCCACATGCTCATGTCTAAGTGCCACAAAGCATCCTGGCATTTCAAAGATACACACAAAGAATATATAAACAAAGATTTCAAAATACATACCCTTGTTTTGTCAAATAACTCTGACACCTTCAGAAAAAACCTGTAGGAAGAAAACAGTTTGTATTACAACAAAAATAATTTTAACAGCCTAATCAATTTTCTATAACTCAAAATACAGTTTGTGTATGGCAATAAAAGCTGTAAAGGTGCTCCTTATAATTGTAATTTACAGAACCCTGAGAACATAAGGTTTTTAAATTGTAGTTCTTCAAACATTTGGGAATTGTACAACTTCATAAAAGGTAAGAGACAAAGCATAACAGATGGATTTTACTAAGAATAATAACTGAACTGCTCCTCAGGGATTCTTTATGCTTTAAGTTCAAATACCACCACACTGGTTAACAGTCTTATGCTATCATCAAGTGTCCTTCACTCAAATTTGAATGTGCTTTTCTCCAAACAGTAAACACGACAAGCCCTACTTGAGATTCAAGGAGGTTGAACAGTGTTGCGCATCTTCATCAAAGGAAGCAAAACAAGGGTTTAGCATAACAGCAGACGGAATTACAATCAAATAATTTCATTTTGAGAGAAGATAGACATTACCTAGAATGCTAAGGAAAAATCTCCTAATGGGATACAACTATAATAAATTTTGTTCTCATAGCAAGCGTGCTACCAACCTCAGCGTGTTGCTACTGAAGACTGCTACCTGGAAAGCCCCCCACAGAAGTTATTAACAAAATCTTACTTGCATATATCTGTGGAATCCTGTGTTCCTAATGCATATAATGAAGAACCAATTCTATTATAGTCATCTGCAACATCTAGAAAAAAAAGAAGCAAAAAAAGAAGCACTTGTTTTTACCACTGAATACCTCTCCTTTCTGGAAGAGATGTTCCTTTATTTCTTCAAGAGTGGGTGTTTTACTAAAAGGAACATGCTTTGATACAAAAACAAATGGAATTCCATTTATAACATTTCTTATGAATGACAACTTCAAGCTTAAACTGGAAGCTAGAACCAGTTCTATTGTATCAAACTGCCATCAGAAGGAATTCTCATTATTAAGACAACCTTGTTTTAACAGATTGAGTCGGTCATCATCAGTCCAACAATTCATTACTCCATATGTCCCAAGGGAATTAGCGCAGCTGGTTACAGTGAAGAATGGTATTAGGTAGTCATTAACCTCTACATCTACTCCTCATATTTAAACATAAAATACATTTTCTGCTGGAAATAGGAAGTCACTAACTCCGTAAGCACTGCAGCTCAGCTCTCTGCAGATCACAAGCAAGTTATTTATAATCTACACATTGCCCATTTTCAAAACAAGCTGCCCAGCTTATAGCTCTAATCTTCCAGCCAGAATTTCAAAAGGTATAATTTGTTTCACTTCTCAGTTTAATAAAAATTGCCAGTAAACTTACAGGATTTAAGTGTGTACATATATATGTATACACACACACACACACACACACTCCTAAACCAAAGGTTTCTGTTTTCTCTGCAATTGAGAACACCACCTAGAGCTTCAAGAAATGACTATTAGCTAGCATTCATCTCAGGAAGAGGAATCAATAGCTAAGCAGAGAATCTCACCTCAGCAACAGAAGGTGTCCTGCAAATCACACTACTGAATACACATTCCAGTCTCTATTCTAGAAGGCTGAAAAAAATGGAAACTGGACCTCCTTGTCTAAAACTAACAGCCCAAACATGAGTATGCTCCTCAGCAAGGCAGTACAATGAGTAGTGTGTGAAGAATAGCACCCTGGTGAATGCAAGCTCATCTAATGAAGAACAACTTCATTAGGATTAAAATCGCAAATAATGCTATATTTCCCACTTTACATTTTAAAGACTAAGAAGAATCAGACTTCAAAAAAATACGTATTCCTACAGAAAGTTTTGTTTCTCTTCAAATGGACAGCATGAAGACTGAGGATACCTTCAGTGTTGCAGTGCACTGTTCATACTCCATCCAGTCTATTACAGCAAAGGCTAAACCTTGAAAGTGAGATTAAACTTTGTTTCATTACCAGGAAACTACACTTGGAGAAGTTTGATCCCTTTTCACATGTAAAAAGAAAACTAAAAAATACTGCTCCTCACAAATCATTTTTGTGCACTTTAGCTAGTACTGTTTTCCTTCTGGAAGAAGGACTCACTTTTGTGTGATCTTGTCATTTTATCAGATTTGGCAGAGGCATCTTTGACTCGGTTGTGGTATTCTACAAGGAATGTTCTTTCATGTTCAAAGAAGTCATCCACATCCTGCAGAAAAACAAGGACAAGCTCAAAATCCTCAGATTTCACTCACTCTGTGTAGCACAATTTATACAGAGAAGATTTGCACGTATAGCTGTGACAGGAAATGAAATCTATTTTTATTGTCTAAAACACCATTTATGTAAATCAATTTCCTCTTCACTTATTTTATCCTGTTCTAAAGTTTTACTATGAATATGTAGCGAGCATTTTAAAGGTCTAGGTAACTAAACCTGAAATTAAGAAAGTAAGTTCTCTACTAACTATCACTTTGTTGGCAGAAAAATCGGATAAATGTCAAGTACTTAATATAAGACACCAAGCTAGAAAAAGGTTGGGCAGGTAGAAAGATAGCCAGTTGTGCAAATGGTATGGCTGCAGCAGAGACGATACAAGCTTATAGCTCAGGAACACCCATCTTGATGACAGATGTCTTTCAAGTTGGTAAATGTATGTAAATTTAAATAGTTATTGCATTACCATTTAAGGTATTTGGTTCACATTTACTTAAATTAAAACAAAAACAGTACAGATGCTCAAAAACACATAACAGGCTACAACACAGGCTTTGAACAATTTTGAACGTTTTGAATAGTAAGTGCTGGTTATTTGAATTCTGTATTTTTCTGAGTCATATTTAACCTATGGTTGTATCTTATATCCACTGTCCAGCACAGCTGAAATTCAAGATTTTACAACTAGGAATTTTAGCTCTGCTAACTTGCTTGCAAATGGAAAATTATCACTAGAAAGAAAGATCATCATCAGCTTCTGCAGAATTTGTTTGTTATAAAACCATTCTTTCAACTTTAGGAAAAGTTGAAATAAAATTGAATTTTCATCATCTCAGCTATCTTCTTGAGTCTTCCCTGAGGGAAAATGTAGTGTCACCTCTGCTGTGCCTAGCTTTGAGAAGGTAGAAGAATGTTACAAGGCATGGACAATTCTGAGCATTAGTAACCTCTGAGCAGCTGTCAGACAGCACACCTCCCCATCATAAAAAAAAAATGACAGACCAAAACAAAAAAGATAATCAACTATCTACGGGTGAAAAAAAAATGCTTAATTCCGTAAAACAGGGGAAAGGAAAGAATATTGGAAGTCCCCTTTCACAGAAGCTATTAAGATAGTTCTCAGAGATTTTGCATTCAGAGGCACAGGTCCCTTCCCGTGCACTGCCTCTAATTTTTGAAAGACATGGCTAAAATGTCCTTATTGTAGCTATGTAAAATTCTGCTTCAATTGAAAAAAAAAAAAAAAAAAAAAAAACATTAATATGTTTTTTATCTTGATATGTTAAGCTTCAATCACCTTTACTCCTGAAACAATGACACCATCTGCTGATTTAACCATATTTTTAAAGAAGTCTTCAAGTTTCTCTTTCTTATTTTTCCCACGAACACTCAACTGAAAAACAAATTCATATATCATGTTAGTTCTTTCCTGGAGGCAACAGAAGCTTTTTTTTCTTTTAAATATAGATGGACATATCAAAATGTGCTACTCCTAAACCAGTTTTCCTGCTCTCTGCTTAGTCAAACCCTACATCAATGGGGACAGAGCACCATGCAACCCAGAACAACATACTACTCTCATTTACTAGACTGTCCTTATACCTAAAATACTCTTCCAGAAAAAAAAAATCAGTATTACTCAAGCAGATACGGATAATATTAAATGCATGACGTATACCTTCCAGTTATCAATAATACAGTATTTATCATGCACAGTATAGCTGATGAGTTAACCTAATATTACTAGGATTTGCTCTCTTAAGTGTAGAATCACAGATCTTTCACTTTCAGAATGTGCAGAAGCCTCAGATCCCTTACTAGACTAAGGATAACATTGGTTTCAGCCTGCTCATACACTTCCTGTCCATTTAAGTCTGCCTGGTTTAGGAAATTAGAGCTGGCATATCTACATCAAGCAACAAGGATCCTCTGTAATATATTTTGAAGATAAGCATGTACTCAATTGAATCAGTGCTTTCTACTTCAACATTTAATGCTCATTTCTGCAATTTTTCTGCCTTTACTGCATTTGTAGAATATGAACACGTAACATTTTGATAGACACAGTAGCTAAGCATCTAGGAGAAAAACAAAAACAATTGAAATGTCACCTACATTTTTTAAAAAAGGCTTTATCATACAATTTCATGACAAATTCACTCTGGTTTTGTGAGCAACGAAATTGAAGCCACAGTTCTAAATCCTGAAAATCTGTGTTCCATCTTTGTTTCTTCTACTCCCCCAACCTCACTCCACACCCCAAATTCCAGTCAAGGAGGGGACAACACCAAATGAAATCACTATCAGAAGCTAATCTTTTTAATCCAAAACATATTTGATTTCCATTAATACTTTTGATGCTGATAGAGTACATGTAGCGTTTGCTTCCCCAGGTGGCAGCAGAATGAACTTGGCAGACCTAAATTAATTTCTAACTTTTAAAATACAAATATGTCTGGTATGAAGTAACTGATGCAATTTGCTCCAGGAGGTAAAGCCCTCTTAATCAGTTTTCCGTGCTACTATAAAAGTCCATCTTAATTTCTCTTCCAGCAATTCAGTTTTCAATACTCACATCCTGATTATATTCCAAGAAGACATGGAAATTTAAATCCTTTCTCAAAATAGGATGTGCTGCCACACGACACAAAAATACTTCATGCATTGCAACTGTCTTCTTGAATATTGCCAAATATTCACTGAAAACAAGAAACAAGACAGACATAAGAATTTCACTTGAAGCAATAAAGTCTGAGAAAAGCCTACTGAGAAGCTTAAAGAGATCCTCAGTAAGCATACAAAATTTTAAGCTCACATAGTTGAGGTTATCATTGATATTTTATGTATACATGAACAAATAGCACAATGTTAATACTGGGGGGGGGGGGTTGAAGCCTTAACATATTACAGATACTTTTAAATAGGACTTAACAAATACAATCTAATTTTAAGACTAACTAACACTGACTGGTTTGCTGTAAGTGTAACCTCATTTAGGTGTCCTTTCCCTGCTTCCACAAAAGTCAAGAAATTGAGACACAAACAACACTAGCTAATATGTGGCTGATGTGCAATTTCCTTCCTCCCCATCTCCATCCCCTTGCCTGTTTGCACCCTCCTTCCTTACTTAAATGCTCATATCATTTTGTTAGCTCTTTAAATAGCTGCCTCTTACTCCATGTTAAAGCACTGAGCCTTTTTTGGCTGAAGCTTACACGTCTTGCTTCATAGCGGTTCTAAAATTGAAATTAGTTATTGTGGTTGGTAAGTACAACCAAAAAAAAAAATAATCACATTTTACCATGACAATTGCACAGTTGCCCAGGTGAACCAACTCAACTTTAAAGAGATTATTCATTTGTGATTTAATTAAGAGGAAGGCATTTTATCAATACAAGTTTGCTAGAACTTTTTGCTCCACAAATCCAAAGAATAAGCTGTAACCTCTCTAGAAATGAAGAAGGGGCTTTTTCCCCCATTCTGAGGTCAAAAGGTGAAATGATAATCAACACTTCTGCTTCCATTATGTCCAAGAGGTTAAGATTTACATACCAGCAAACCAGCAGGGCCAGTGTTGGGAGATGTTTGATCTCAGTGACAGTAGTAGTCATTCAGTGAAGACAAAAAAGGAGGATGCAGAGGATGGAGGTGGCAGTAGAAGAAACCCAAAGTTTTCTGTGTTATCCAACCCCTAACCAGACCACAAGAGAATCATGATCAGGGCCGCTGGAAAACCACAGATTCTTTAAAATCTATAGTGTTTTGCTAATTTCCAGTTCTCTGTATATGAAGTGTATATCTACTCTGCAATAAATTATGTTGCACGTAACACTAATACAGAGCTTTAAGATATTTGCTCAACAGCAACCAGAATTTGGAGAGAAAGCAGCATTTCTAAAAGTTCTATGTACTTTTCTTGCCAATTCAGAGCTCTTGACAGAAGCAGTCTAGAAGCAGTGTAAATATACACTTAAAAAATGAAACCAATGACAGGAAAAAGATCAAAGCAGTGAGCACATGACAAGGAAAGTGGATGGAGCCAGGAGAAACTTTGCTGTGTAACTTGGTATGGAAAAAAAAGACTTGTTGCAAATGTTTCAACACATACTAAATTCGTAGTATGGAAAGATACTATTTTCAGGAGGTATATTCTCTCTCTGTGCAAAAAAACAGAAGTCTCAAAAAAAAAAAAGATTTTCTAGTAATCTCCATATTCTTGGGGAACAGAAGGATGGCATCTATGCTTACAATACCCACCACATGCAAAAATCCCTAGTTCAGTCACTGGATCTATAAGCCTTAAATTTTCATTGTGCTTATAAAACTGTGAACACCAGGAAAAAAAAGGACTGAGGCTACCTCCTCCCTTTGCAAGTGTTCTGTGAGGGAAAGGATCTAACTAGTTTTTTTCCTTACTAAAAATTCTCAAGAACAAGCTGATTTTCTTCCTTTTTCAGAAGATGGTCCGTGTTTTTTTTTTTTTTATATATATATAATTTGTAAGCAATGATTTCTACAATTTTCCTAATGGCTCTGATCATGATCGCTAAGATAATGCTGGCTGTGTAGCAACTTGACTCAAGCCTTTATCTCAGAGAACTTTTGCAGTGAAATGAGAAATACGGGATAGTAAAACAGCATTATTTTTTTTTAAAGTAGTAATCAAGTCTACATACGCCTCCAGTTCTTGTTTCATCTTGGTGAATTCTTCTTTAGTCATTGATCCTTCCCCTTCTCCAAGTTTCTGCAATTTCTCCCTTGAGGCATCAAAGTCAGGCCTGGGTGGTGCTGGCGGAATCTGGAATTGAATAAAAAAAATTTAATTGCTCAACTTCTCAGTCAAACAACATCCATTCAGTAAAGAAACTGAAATTTGCCTGCAGCTTTTTCATACGTTGTCATTCATTATGGTATTTATGGGTAAATTCTGTCCTGAATGAGTTAGACATTCACCATTACTATGCCAATTTTGGCCAGATGTTTTTGAAGATCACTAAAGAACTAGCTAAATGACTTCAGTAGGTTAAATTACAACAGAAATTAAACCTTACCCAGCTTTACCAATACAAGGAATTAAAATTTTAAACCAGAATTGATTATAAAATGATGGTTTCACTTATTTGGTGTAGATTGTTCCTTGTTTAAAGAAAGAATTCTACAATTCTTTTCAAACCATCCATTTATAACTCCCAAAAATAATAAACCCAAAAACCCACATTCTATGTTGTTTTCAGGCACTAGTTCTTTCTTGCAGCACTGCTGACATTACAGATTTATCTGCTGAAGTAACAAAGCACACAATAAACAAGTCTCTAGGCTAATATTACAATGTAGTATATTGACAGCAGTGTTTTCTCTTCCGGTGTTAAACTAATCCCGAAATGCCATGAACAAAGACAAACAGAACAAATAAAATTTAAGTTCACTGATATTTGCTCATTACATTAATGCATTACAAAAAAAAACTAAAAGCCAGAATCTACATAGTCCAGTGTCTGAAGCTAGTTACTACCACTCCAAAGGTCTAGTCACTTCAAATAGCTCTTCTGACTAAAAAAGACTAGCTCAAGAATGGTATGACACATCACAGGCTGTATTCATCATAACCTATCCATTAGTCAATTAGAAATTTAACACATTTACCTACTGAATCAGCAGATCCCCTCACCCAAACACAAAGCTTTCATACCAAAATGACAAGTATTCCTATTTGTAATTAAAGTATGAACAGTAGCACCCATTTTTAATAGTCACCCAGTCATAAGGTGACTATTTTGGGGACATCTCTTCCATAAATGCCTGAAATAAACCACAAAATGCTAAAGTTATGCATTAAGGTTTTCTGTAGTTATAGATGGTATTTGCTTTCCTTTTCCCCCCCCTCCAACTGATTTATGACTCTGATCTTCAGAACTGGAAAGGCCTAATTACTAGAGCTCAGTTACTGCACTCTGCCATTCCAGCTAAAACAAAGGCTGCATGAAACTTGTAACTAAGTTAAATATTGGCTTAATTTGAGAGAAAAAAAGAAAAAAAAATACCACCAAGTTATACAGTTCACTTTTCCCACACTTCAACACTGTGGACTAAAAATATGCTAGATACTGATTAAAGTACTCTCTCCTTAGGACTAAAAGGCAAGAAGTATGACAACTACAGTGACTTTCCTCCAAGCTTTCTTCAAACATTAACTTTGCGTAACTGTGTAAAATGACAGTAAAGCATTAGGTCTCCCTTTAGAAGGAATGAGCAGCTGCCATTTCCACTGGACTTAAAAGCCAGGAGTGCTTTTTACACACCCTGTTTTCCACGGACATCAAAGAACTGTAATACTTACGATGTAGCCAGCATAGTCCTCGTTCTCGACAAAGGAATCATGAAGCCAAATAAACTCTTCATGTTGCCGGACAACAGAAAATTCATTTTGTTTGAAATTTGGTAAGGAACTCTGGAAAGGGAAAAGGAAGAACTACAATTTAGAAAAACAAAAACAAAAGTCAGTGTTTTTCATTACCATATGAAAAGACCCTTGAAGAAACTTTAAAGTATAACTCAAAAAAAATCCAAGCATCCAGATATGGATTTGATCAAAAAAAAGTTTATAAAGCAATAATTACCCTAATCTTAATTAGTGAATCGATAAATCGGTATGGGTTGCCCAGGGAGGTTGTGCAGTCGCCACCCTTGGAGATATTCAAAACCCAACCGGACAAACCCTGAACAACCTGCTCAGATTCACCCCAGTTTTATGGTGGCAATGGGGGGAGGACATGGGACTAAATGACCTCCAGCAATCTTCCACCTCAACTATTCTGTGATTCTGCAATCAATGAACCATTAAATTTACAAAAAGAAGCCAGACGCAAACAGTAACTAAAAATGATTCTTGAATATAATTCATTATGAAATGTATTTTTAGACTCTGAAACCATGACTAGCCTAGTAAAAACTACACTACAGAATATTGAGGTGTATTAAAAATTCTACCTGCAAACAGGGTAATTAATAAGCCTAGCAGTCACATGATATCACATCAGTACAAAAAAAAAAGAACACCACTTTTTCCTAGGCTCTTTTTAAGCCTCCATTTTTTGTCATTGAATATTTTCTTGAGCACTACAGCTCCACAGTCTCTTAAACACGAGACAGTGCTGTTTTCTCATTTCCTTTGAAATATAAATTACACTTGCTTCGTAAATACAAGTTAAACAAACTTTCTTTTCTATAATTAAGAAAACACTCAGTGCACAAACAAAGTCTTTTACCTTTGTGTGGACAGTGAATTTCACTTTATCCCTCTCACTGAGCGCATCTGAGATATCCACTTGCAAAGCAGCATCAGTCTGGAGATCTACATTTATTGCTCTAAGCTAAACAAAGAAAAAAATCTATTTAGCTTAAATTAAAAAAAAAAAAAAAAAAAGTTAATTGCATTTCCGTTATACTTCCCTTGAGAAAAACCCTGATCCTTCCCGAAACGATGAACATTCTTAAAAGACTAAAGAGACTAAAGATAGATTATAAAAAAAAAAAAAATAAATTAAAAGATTATTTCAGGGGGGGTGGGAGAGGATCTGTTAGTACTCCTTATGGCACACACGATCATACAAATAATATCCCTTATTGCATTCCCTATGCGCGCACCATGGTCATTTCTGTGTATTGTTAACTTGCTAGCAATTCAGATGGTCAAGACAAAGAACATTTACAGATAGCAGCCAGTTCTGTAGGTTTCTCTTCTCTACTCCATCCCCATTCTTCCACTTACCTACACTCAACCAACAACCTGCAGCATATAAGGTAATTTAAAAGTGACTGACAGTTGTAAAGGTGTTTTTGAGAAGAAAAGCAGCCCTATATTTCAAAGCAAGATCTGTTAGAGACCTAGATTACTTGCATTGTCTTACACTATTCTTTTCCCATAATAGACTGAAAATGCTAAAAAAATAAAAAATAAAAAAATCCTCTGAACTAGAGTTAAGTTTCCTTTGAAACCTTTTTTCTGAAAAAAGATGTCAATCCCTTCAAAAACAGCATGAGAAATGGCAACAGTGCTAGCAACATACATTATTTCTTCAACGTGACGTGAGATGAAATCTCAACTATCACAAACTAATGCAAATCAAATCAAAAAGAAAATGACAATCAAATACAGAAAAATAAGATTATCTGAGCACTGCAATTATGAGTTGATGTGTGGCAGTTGCTGGACCAGAGTCTTCACCACTACTCAGTGAAACTAACCTCACCTAGACCTCAAAGAGAAGTTCACTTCCCCTCACCCTTGCTGTTCTAGAGCAATTTGTCCCATGACCATTTCATAATCATGATCAAACAACATTCAGAATACTTTTACAAGTACTAAGGCTAACTAATCTTCTACAGTCACACTGTCAGAAGTTATTTCATTTGTCATGCTTGTGAGAGTCAGTTTTTACTGAAGCATTTTGTTGTCTTTGATTTTGCTTTTATTTCTATGTGTTATGACATTCTACAGTATAAAAATGCTTCGTCGTACAGAAATTAGACGTTTTCCTGCAAGATTTTTCAGGAATGCATTTCTGAAGTCTGCACTCAAGTCCAAAAACACACCAAGTATCAGCAACGTACCGCACAAAGGCTACACATGAGCAAATTCTGAAAGGAACACTGGAAAGCACTGAAACAGCACTAGGAGAGAAGCATCAACTGCCACATCTTGTTTTCCACTAGTTATCTTAACCCTGATCTTAAATTTTAGTGGTCAGCTCCCACTGTTTACTTTTCTTGTTACACTTAATACACCAACAACTCCGCTGCTTACGCAGCGGCAACCAGGCTGCTCAAGCTTACAGTTACTGTATTAAACTAAACCAAATCATATGGCCTGGAGCATCACGCTAGGCTACAATAGCGTTCAACAGCTACTACACAAACAGTAGTATTTTGGGGTGTTTTGTTTCCTCCAAGTGGGTCACTGCCTCACACAGAGACGTGATATTAACGTGCGACGATGGGCTGCAGATCACTTCGCCAAAGCAGAATGTCCCAGCTCCTACTGTGTTTCCAACGTGCTTAACATCTAATTTAGGAAAGAAAAATATAATCTGACATACCAGTGTCAGCCTTATGTCATGACACCACATTTTTCCAGCTTGGAAAAAAGTTTTTAGTGGTTACATTGTTTGAGGTACTGCTCATTCTTCTCCAGTCCCCCTGAACACATTAACGAGCACAGCAGAAAGCTCTCAGCAAATAATCTGAATTATCCAGACTTTTTTTTTTTGTAGTCTTTCACAGGTCTTAACAATTTTACTAACATACTTTTTCTTTTTTAAAAAAAGTGGCACAATACAAAGTCCTAAGATTCAGTAAGACAGCTGTTCAGATTTGCCACTGGTACTTAAGCAGCATCTCGTGCATCACACCCCATGGGGCCATACACACTCTTTACAACCTCGGAAGCAAAATGCTTATCTGTACTGAGAAAAGGTAGAGCAACGTGAACCCCGACAACTTCACTCAAGACGTACAACTGTAAAGCACTCCTTGTTTGATTTATACCAAAGTTACACTTGTAACAATCCTGAAGAGTTTAATCGTATGTTAAATTATGCTATGTAGCCCGACTGCCAACGGGGAACATTTGCATCTGCAATGGTAATGAAGCATTCAGTGAAAGGTGTCAAAGACACCCAGAAAGTTGAAGGACCATAAATTTATTCATCTGACACAATGGCTCACATTGTATTACTGGGAATTAAATTCACAAACAGCACCATCACACAACAAACTTAAGCGATCTCTTCACTACTTCAAAAGGAAACTGGCAGCAATGGATGGTTTTCTAGTCATGAAGAACAGAAAATGAAAACATAAAGCGCTGCAAAACTTTCCAAAGTCTGACTTGGACAAAAACTGAAATGAAACTACTTTAAACTCTGGAAAAAACAGGGATGGAATAAATCCCTCTCTCTCTTGGCTCCTCCACCCGCCCCAATCTAATACACATAAAATCACACAGTAATTTTATGTTAACATACATGATCTACACGTATGCTGCATAACTTCCAAAACAAAAGCTAACTTAATTCAGCTGCTTTATAGTTTCCTAAACTATGCCAACGAAGTCCCTTTTTTATCCAAAGGGGCTAAAAAAAAATTGCCAGAAGCCAAGACAGGACTAATTGATGTTACAGTACTAAGAGAAAACGCAATGCAAATGGGGAGTATTTAACACCCCAACCCTTGCTCTCGGGCCAAATATACTTCAAATGATAATGAAAGGAAGCTGGAAGAGACAAGGGGAACAAGCAAACCTTACATTCCTAGGCAATGTCATCCTTTAGCAACAGTAACTACTACACTTTCAAAAGAGTTAGAGAAGAAGGATCCTGTTTTCAACAGGTTCTTTACAGGCATTTAAATACACAGAGCAAGGAAAACAAACAACACTTTTGCAACAAAAGAATACCAAGCCTCAGCACAGCATCAGGTTTCTAGCAGCCCTGTTCTAAGGGAGAGCGCACTTCCCCTAAATGAGCACACGGGACCATTAGCCAAGTCAGCTGAAGTATATATAGACACAAAATATACAAGACAGTACTAGCAGGGCAATACTATACCACCTTTTAAAGCACGCATTGCTTACATTAGAGATCACACACGCACACAAAAACAGGAACTGAGTTACTCTAAGGGGACTCAATAGTATCTTCCTAAGTGAGATTTAGAAAAGCAATTCCTGCAAGTTCATTTTATGCAGACTATTCATAATAGGTTCCTTCTACAGACCACCCACTGCTACTTCCTCAAAGATGATTCTCAGTCCTCTGTTTTACAATCCTCCGGAAAAAAACTCCATATGGTATAAAGCAACTGTTAGAGAATTCCTGTTTTATGTGGCATCAGCATAATCTCCAGCCCTCTTTTCATCCCATCATCCCCACATGAAACTTAACACAACTGCAGCTGACCAACATGGTTCTAAGAGCTACAACAACAGTAGTTGTAACAATCTCCAAACTCCAAAGAAGAGTATTGATTTTCAAAACCAAAAGTGAATTACTCTAACCAGAATTTGCCATACGCACTTTCAAGTAAAGGCTGCACCTATCCATTTTTTAATCATGAACGGAAGCAGGTGACAAATCAGAACAAGGGAAACACTCCGCGTAAAGCTGTTTGTTTATACTACTGCTACCAAGAAAAAAAAAAGGTTCTGAAGATAATAGCACAGAGAACCCATTCATGAACAGGCTGCCAGTGTTGCTTCTGATTAGGTTTTCTGTATCACAATCAGAATTGTGCAGATGATGGACTGTATTTTAACCCCAGGGATTTATGCGGCAGTGGGGGGAAAAAAGTAACTGAAAATAAGAAACCTAAAAACAAAATTAGGAAAAGGAGAAGGATAGTGTTTATTCCCTCAGCGCTGGATGCAAGAGGAAGCAAGGGGAAGAAAAAAAGAAAAAGTGAGGAGAGCATTTGGCCATCTGAGATGATGCAAGTTGTCCAGCAGCACAAACAAGACTGTTAAGAGATTTCTGGAGGCTTTAAAATTACATTGTGAACTCTGACTACTTGTGGCCTCAGAGAGAAAATTAAAAACAGCAAAGCTTCACACAGGATCAGACCTGCGTTCTTGCATTCCTCCTACGTCTTCAGGTAAAAACAACTGAACCGTGTATTTCAGTGCCTGTTCCTACACACTAGGGACAGGACACGTAAAATACAACTCCGCTGGTGTTTCTTCAGTCCTGGTTCAAGGAACTGCAATGTAAAATGAACAGAAATCCTACCACGTGCACACAGTCAAAAATCGCTTTGTACTTAACATTACACCGGACACCGAGCATGCCAATACCGTGTTTTCCAGGTTTTGTATCTGTAGTAAGATACCAGATGCAGCTACAGCAACATCCAGCAGCCACAAGACCAGGCCGTGCCCTCCTTCCCTGCAGCAGCTCCGCTGCCCGGCTGTAACGAGCCCCTCAGGCCATACCGACAGGCAGGCAGGTGCCCTCGGTTTGAATGAGCTCCCCTCCATTACCTGACCTGCTGCGGGGTGCAGGCGGATGGCTGCATGACTGGATGCAGCCGCTAAGCAGGCCGGCAGGGCAGGGCAGGGCGCAGCCCCAGCCCCCCGGAGCAGCCCGGCGGCCCCGTCCCGGCCGCACAACTTCTCTCGGCACGGCGCTCACCGGGCAGCGCATGCCCGCGGCGCACCCGTCCCATTGTTACCTCCGGGGCACCTCCGGGGCCTACCGGGCGCAGCCGGTGCCGCCGCCTAGGCCCCGGCCCCCCGCTGGAGGCGGCCCCGCGGCCCCCGGGGGC
>NC_048897.1:9878372-9916696 GCF_011077185.1 Oxyura jamaicensis | reverse complement strand
ACGCGGAGAGGGGAGACGTGGGGAGGGCACCCCCGCCCGCCCCCCACCCGCTCCCCCCCGCCGCTCGGCACCGCTCCGCGCCCGCTCTCCCCCCGCCAGGCCGCCCGCAGCCCAGCGGCGGGGCGGGGCTGCGGCGCGCAGGGGCGGGGCGGGGCGGCGGCGGCGCCTCTCGCGAGGGAGCGGCGGGAGCGGGCGGATGGCGAGCGGCCCTCCCCTCCCCACGTCTCCCCTCTCCTCGTCTCCCCTCCCCGCCGCTCCCCCTGAGGGGACGGGTGGGCTCGACGCGGCCCGCCGGGTGTGGGGGCACGGTGTTGGGGTTCGTGGGTGCGAGGTCGCAAAGAGCGAGGGAGAGGAGGCTGTGAGGGGAGTGCGAGGCAGGCAGAGCTGCCGCCAGCCATCCTTGACCTTCGCTCGCAACCCGCCGCTTGTCAGCCATCCCGCTGCTTCCATGGCTTCAGGGAGATGGGCTGCCACAGCAATGTGTGCCTCTGCTAGTGTGACCACACGGTTACACCGTGCTGGGAGTGGCGTGGTTCATAACACGCCTCGGGTTATGGGCCATTACCTGGCTGCCTTCAGTCAGGTTGAGAAACAGAGCCAATAAATGCCTCTCCATTTAGAGATAGGGAACAGTGGAAAACGCCACCATCCAAACACTGGATGTAAACATGGAGAGCAGTGACACCATGGCCAAGGCTTCATTTTCAGGTGAATCAGAGCTAAAACGCCAAAGGCACAGCCTCAGGGTGGGGCTTTATGACCATAAGCTGATCCAAGGCCTGTGTGCTTGCCGAGGGGTGGTGGCAGGTGTGGGCATCAGCACTCCCAGGGGCGTGCGGGCAGATGAGGGAATTGGTCCAGCTGCAAATTAATCCCCCAGAAAGTGGTTTCCATCTGAGCCAACTCTGCCACGCAGCCAAAAACACGCTTACACGAGCACTGATGGGTCAGGACCACCGCTTCCAGCAGCAGCAGCACGGGTTTAGCTGGGCCTAAGCTGACGAGGAAATGACACCTTGGAGAATCCCATTCCTGCAGCTGCGGGATGGGCAAAGAGAAAGCTTCCTGAGCTCCATCGTGCTTAAAAACATACCTGGGAGTCAGGTAACAGAAACTGTCTTGAAAACTGCCTTTAGCGTGGCTGTGGAAAAAGGCCTTTGAACATGCTTTTTGTGTGTAATTTAAAAGGCTGCTCTTCCAACAATTTTCATGTACACAGTCAGTTTCAGCACTGATACAGGCATCTGCAAAGTTTACACAAAGTACTGACTTGCTCCTCAGGTCTAGAGAATTAAAAATATTTTACGGGATACTGAGAAAGAAATGTGATCTCTGTTTAAATACCAACCTTGCCACACTGAAGAGGCAACGACAAAGCCGTGCAGGAAACTGATTTCTGTGGGTTTACCTGTGTGTACCAGCATCCCGTTCTGTGCATGGTCTGGGCTCAGTGCCGTGCTACCACTCCAGCCAAGATCTAATTTCCTGGAAAACCTAAGATCAGTGACAGAATTACCTGAATTACCTTAGGTTGATTTTTTTTTTCCCTTAATTATTAATACGTTCTTGTAGGGCCAAAGAACCCTACCAATTGCTTCACAATTAATAAAAAAGATAACTCCCTTTTTCAGACTGCTGAGGAGTCCAGCTGACTGGCATGAACCCAGTAGCATGACCACCTCAAAGGCATGTACAAATACATACATACATACATACATAAAATGGTGATATGGCTTTCCAGCATGGCTCTGGAAGCTGTTTGGTCCTTTTTTGGTGGCATGGCGACTAAGGAGCGACATAGGCCAATACAGCAGTAGTACTGTGGCCCTGAAGCTATTCTGTACAACATGATACCAAAACTGCTAAGCAGCAATCTTATCCATAATACAAATCTTTTGACATGGCCTGATCAGATCAATCTCTCCCAGCTCCACGTCTTGCCCTACTTTAGCCCCTTGCTCCCTGCTGGCACAGCAGTGCTTGCTGCTGTTTCGGCTTCAGCAGTGGTGAGACAAGCCACATCCCTCTTGTCCTCTGCCCGGTTTGTGGCATGCCCACAGTGTGAGAAGGGTTGCTGTGTGAATAGTGGCCCGGGGCTCTCCAGACAGATGTGAGGCCAGTCTGGAAAGGCCACTGTGAATCTGTGAAAGCAGGGACAAGCAAGGACCAGAACCAGAACCAGGAGTCAAATGCATGTTTCTGCTGCCATGGGGACATGCCGGTTACTGGGCTAGTAGGCTAGAGAAGAGCACTACCTCCTCTCGGCGCTCTGCTGTCAAGACCCAGCTCCGTAAGCCCACGCTGAGGCAGTAGGATCACACTAAATTTCCTTTGACAGGTCACCCCACCGAAGGAGTCTCCATCGCGGCTGTTTGTGCACTCACCTCTATGTCTACCCACCAATCGTAAACCAGGTCAATGAACTAAATATAACCCAGGAAGAGGGAAATTGCACGTTGTAGCTGTGGCAATCTGACTGCCCTCCGGTAACACCACATTCCTCCCTTCCCTCCATGCACGTTTCATATTGTTGTGGTTTAACCCGGCTGGCAGCTAAACACCACACAGCCGTTCGCTCACCCTCCCCCCTCCCTCTCTGGGATGGGGGAGAGAAACGGGAAAGTGAAGCCTGTGAGTTGAGATAAAGACAGTTTATTAAGATAGAAAATAATAATGATAATAATAATAATATGTACAAACAAGTGATGCACAATGCAATTGCTCACCACCCGCTGACCGATGCCCAGCCCAACCCCGAGCAGCCGGCCCCCCCACCCCGGCTAGGCACCCCTATATATTGTTCAGCATGCCGTCAGATGGTATGGAATACCCCTTTGGCCAGTTTGGGTCAGCTGTCCTGGGTCTGTCCCCTCCCAGCTCTTGCTGCACCCCCAGCCTGCCCGCTGGCAGGACAGAGCGAGGAGCTGAAAAGTCCTTGGCTTAGTGTAAGCACTGCTCTGCAGCAATTAAAACATCAGCATGTTATCAGCACTCTTCTCATCCTAATCCAAAACATAGCACCCTACCAGCTACTAGGAGGAAAAATAACTGTCCTAACTGAAACCAGGACACATATCTACATCTTGATCAGGCCCTGCCTCCACTCGACCTGCCTAGCCAGCAGAAAAATGACAGAGGATGAAGGAAGGGAAAGCTGTTTTTTCAGGGAAGTTGCACTGACTCTGATAGCTGCATGGCTGGCCCAGAGGAGGATGCAGGAGATGGAAGCCAGAGGAAAGGAAAGTCTTGGGGCTCTCACGCTGTCTTGAGGAATTATTCCCTTTACTAAAAACACCTCACTTTTACTCCAGGATGTGCACTGACTCCACTCAGCTCTTTGTTATACATCTAATTTTCTTCCTGACATTTTTATTCACTGTTTCCGTTCTTATACCCTATTTTATTTAGTCTCATTTCAGCAGTTAACCTCTCGCGGCAAGGATCGCCATTATTCTGAGTCTGCAGAGCCATAAGTAGAAGGAGGGACTGATCCCGTGCCAATGAGGAAACTACAGCACTGCTGTAAAACACGGGGCTTCAGTGTGTTAAAAACCATACACCTGCAAAGATGCAAAATGACGGTAGATGGTGCTGTATACATATTGTTAGGAACGTATTTTGGCCGATGTTTACCAACCAATAACGTTTCTTTTGACTGTGATATCTGTGGAAGCCTAGAAGACACGTAATTTAAGAAATATTTGGCTTTTATCAGGGAATCGCTACAGAAATCTAAAGACTTCCCATTCCTTGGCATCATGTCTTATAGTACTACTGTATGAATAATCACTGAGTGATTCAATGAATGCAAGGGGTTTGATTTATGCAAGTGCTGTGGTTCTTATATTTTCATTAGCTGATATATATTTTTAAAAAGTGTGAGCAACTATTCATGACTCCTCTCTCTAACCTAATTACTCCCAGTTTTCTTCAAACAACCTCATGTATTGTTCATGTGGAACTCAGATAAAACATCTTGCAGACAAACTGCAGTCATCAGGACCAACTTTCCCATATCTCAGTGCCAGGCTGCTTCCTCCTTTCATTTCATCTTTCAGAAGAAAATATTTTACTCTCTTAAACACTTTGTTTAAATTTTCTCCACTGCTGCTAACTGCAACTGTATTACGGAACCATATCATTAAAGCTATATTGCAAGGGGGTTTTGTTTGTGTTTTATTTTTGTTTGGTTTTGGTGGCAGAGCACAAAGTTATATTTAAAAAAAAAAAAAAAAAAAAAAAAAAAAAAAAAAAAAGATTTACCTTTTATTTCTGTGGAAAACTAGAGCTTTTAAGTTTAATGTTTTCAGAAGATTAAGGGTGAAAGAAAAAAGGGTTTCAAAATCTTATTATAAAACCATTCTAAAAAGCACAATTATCAGTAGAGGCTTTCTATCTATTAGAGAGATGGATCATTTTGCAGCAAAAAATATGATCAAACTGGTTATATTACTTTATAAACACAAAGAGGATGTGAGCTGTAGGATTAAAAAAACAGAGAGGAAAAAATACATATAATATTCTAGAAAAGATAATGAAATACAGCTTAGTACAGTCTGTGCCTAGTAACTTCTAGCCATCCTGAATAATAATTTCCATCAGAAAAAAAATAAATAAATAATCTGTTTCTCGGTGTGGAATAGACTTCTGTGTATTCCAAAGCATAATGGGGCCATATGCAAATAATAAAAATGTGTGGGTTTTTCTTTAGACTGCAGGGATCCTGAAAAGGCTCACTGTGCAGTTTTAAAAATCCTCTCCTCCTTGTGCCAGGTGCTGACTATATGTATGCATATACATTATAATGCAATTCAGCACACTTCTTCCCTAGGAAAGATTTTTTTTCCTTTTTTTTTTTTTTTTTTTTCTGTTTTTAAAATTCATTTGCATGGCATTATAGACACATTCTGTCTTTGTACTTGTCTGCTATGAATGACTTATTACTCATATACAACTACACCGATGCAGAACGTTGCACTCATCTAAAGCCTCATCTTTCACCTGTGCCATGAACTAATACCAAGAAGCTGTAAGGGGAAGAATATATTATCCAGTAAACAGAGGTTAAAAGTACTTATCCTGAGCCCTGAACCTTCTGAAGGTCTTTTTCTTCTTTGTATTGCATACTGTTATTAACCTAATCATCACTCTTTTATCAGAGTTTATATTTTATACATAAAATTATGGACTGAACAGACTTTCAACTACTTAATCTGGATTTAAAGCCACTGATCTCAGCTATTTTCCTAAACTCCGGTCCTTTTTCCTTTTTTAAAACAGTTGAAACACAGAGAATATTCTGCAGCAATCCTTTTTTCTCACTCTTCTCCTACCAAATATGTATTTCTGTAAGAAAAAGCCAGAATTTCTGTCCTCACGTTTGGTCCAGACTAAGCATTTTACTTGCTCTTCATACTGGCACAACAATAGTAATAATAATAGTAATAATAACAGTAATAATAATAGCAATAATAATAGTAGTAGGAATAATAATAACATTTATTATTATTAACAGATCCAGAAAACCTTTTATAACAACAAAAACAACAGCATTTATTATTATTAACAGAACCAGGAAACCTTTTATGTTGACATCAGCACTGAAACCAGATTCTCTTCCCATGTAGCATCTCGGGGTTTTAATTTCAGAGCAAGTTTTAATTCCTGGATTGTGGAGGGCAATATGAATGCTTTGAGGTACCAAAAGTGAGGTTGCAGTGAGTAACTGCAATGATAGGAGCAGTATGGGGGACTTCTCTGAAGCAGTTTTATCACTACTTTCACATGAGATGTTGATGAACCTAAGGTTCATCACAACCAGAAGGCCATTTACAGTAGTGCTTTCATCAGGGCTAGCAGTGATGATTCTTGTCAGGGCTAGGGATTAGTAAAGCAGATTCAAAAACCCCAGTATAAATAAGGCCTTGTTGATAAGTGTTACCAAAAAGGATAAAAAGCAGCTTAGCTAACACTGACCTCATGCACGTCATCACTCAAAGGCCAACTCTGCCCCAGCGGGGCAGCACCAGGCTGGGGGACAAAGCAGCTCTTGTCATGTCTTGTCATTGGTACAATAATGGATATCAGGAAGGACTTCACAATGCCGCTTATTTTGCCAGAACAGATTGAATGACACTTTCTGCCTAATTCAGCAGATACCTATTTTTGGTGACTATTGGTCATTATTCTTTGACTTTTGCTCCCTCTTTTCTTATTTTCTTTTCTCCTAATACTTTTTTCCTTTATTTTTTTATCATTTACTATTTTTCCTTCCTAATCTCTCATTCCCATTTCAACCTGTCTCTTTATTTCTCTTTGTTAGACTTTGTCTTTCTGTTCCCATTTTCCTTCAGTCTTGCCTGAAGGCAACTGTCTGTTCTCTCCAGCTGATCACAGAATGACACCTCTCCCCTCACTCCCAAGCCTTTAGGTCCTCTCTGTAATCAGTCCCAGCTCATTCTGGTTTTGCCTCTTTTCTTTCTCTCAGTCTTGTATTCAGTCCTCTGTTCTCCTAATGTATTACTCATTGGTTTCTGGCTCGCTTGGATGTCATTGTTGCCCTCTTTGATGCCTGGCAGGTAGCCAAATGCTTCCGAGTTCTCCCCTGAAAACCTGGGGTACCTCTTAGCACGTCCTATGAATGCCAGGAGTATTAGAGCATCACTTGGAGCACAAGAGAATGAATGTTACGACCTCTAACCCGTTCTACTGGGCACAACATTCACAAGCTTGCCAAAATAATAACTCGGTGTCATTTGTCTTCCTACATGTATCAGGTGAGCCTTATCTGGCTAGCATTTCTGACCAAAGAGATCTCACTCAAAACAATGGAAGATAAGCCAAGGGGGGGTAAAAATAAATAAATAAATAAATAAATAATTATTTCTAATAAATGTTTTACCAGAGAAAATGCTGTGTTTACTAGGTTCCATCAACCAGCATTAAAACAGCAATTAGGAGAGGCATTATATAATGGCCAAGGGCAGCTCTTCAAACATTGTAATGTCTGACTCAAAAGCACAGCTGCTTCCATCTCCAGGTGAATCTTTTGTGACACTTGTTTTAGAGCACGTGCACGTAGGTGCAGCCACCCTAAGATACATCCTTGTGTTTCATCCACAGTCTCAAATGCCTGCTTGCCCAGTGATCCAGACAAAGTAATATCTGTGCTGCATCCAAATGTGTTCCTTTCCATATGTTGTCATCACAGGCCTTAGAACCGACTTGAGGATTATTCAGGAAAAAAATAAATAAATAAAAAATCAGGCCGCATAGACGTTGGCCAGCCAACCGTATCACCCTGTGTGTTTCCTTTTCCTGACTTCACAGCAATGCAGATGCTTGTTAGTTTTAAATCACGCTGGATAGCCAGCTGCAATAAAAGGCGTGGGTTAAGCTGCAGCCGCACAGAGCACTCACTCACTGTTAGGCTTTGCTGCAGTTTTACTTCCAGCTGTCTGCTTTTGAGTTAACATCCCCCGAGACTGCTTGATTTGACTGACGGTGCAGAACAGCCGGGATGGATGTGCAGGGTGACCGTAACTGCTGCACTGAATAACTGACTCCCAGTGTGGCCAGCAGCAACTCAGCCGCTGCCTGTGCTTCCAGACAGGCCAGCTCCACCTGACTCATCGAACCGTCTCTCTGGGTCTGGAGATGAACGCGACGCAGTCACTGAGTGTGGCTGGGAGAAAGCCAGAGTTAACATCTGAGGCCGTTCTGCTGCAGGAGGGGATGTCACGGCGCCCCGAGCCCCTGCGGCCTGTGCTGTCCCAGCGCTGCCGGGGTGCAGCCACAGGGCATGGAGGAGGGAGCCGAGCCAAGAGGGCGGCAGCCATGTCCCTGTGGTGAGGGTTAGAGGGGGACTCTTTCCCCTCCCTTCCTACTGTGCCTCTTCTGAGGCCCAAAAATACCTTGCACTTCCCGCTGCTTAACCTGCCCTTGGCTTACAGGTGCAGCTGCACCTCACGCCAGCCTCTGGCTCCTGCAAAACAAGTTAAAATATGTGTGGCATGGTGTGTTAGAGAGGCATGGTGGCATTCACTGATGGACAGGCCCTGCCATACAGATTGTACACAGGCACCGAGTCTGTCACAGTGTCCATTTGGCTTGGATAGTTCTCATTACCACGGAGGTCTGCAAAAAGCATAGAGACAACAGAATCACATGTCTATCAGCCTCCAGCCAGCACAACTGGATGGTGTTGACCAGGCCAAGCTGTAACCTGGAATGATGGCTAACGGGATACACCAAAATTTCTTCCATCAGGGCAGTATTTGACTCCATGCAAACGGCAGGGGCTCAGTGTCCTGCTTACATTTGACCTGCAAAATGGAACTACAAAGGAAACTAATCATCTTTATTTTTGAGATTTATTTCAGGCAGGTTACCCACGTGAGTAAGATAGTCAGGAATATACTTCCTTCCTCACAGCTCTTCTGCTAGTGCAAAACAATGTTTTTTTCCATTAAAGTCAGTGGAGCTTTGCTGATTACATGAAGTCAGGATCATTGTGTCCAATTTATTGGCTCTAGTCATTAGATAATACTCTACAATGGGACATCTTTTACTGCAGCTTCTTTATATAGAGCACAAAGGACCCACACAATTTCACTTCATTACATTTTGCTTTAGTCCCACCTTCTCCAAAAAATCCTTTTGTTATTTCTCACTTGAGGGGGCAGCTATGACTAAGTGGCGGAACAAAACCTTCAGATTTACCAGACCTGCAGTGCAGCTCATTTCCCACCATTTAAGGCAATGCTATTCTTGGAATTTGCACTTTGAATTGTCCCCACCCAGAGGATAGGTGCTTTAGGACAAAGGTAGGCACCAGAGTAAGTCCCAGTTACTGACCAAAGACTGAAAGCTTTAGGTTAATTTTTTCCTTTCATAGCTCATAGAAAAAAAGATTCTCTCTGCTCTATGTCTTATTTCACACCTCTGCATAACCTCTCAAGTGTAGCACTGAAGACAGAGGAACTCCAGAAATACGTGCTGACAATGGATCACCCCTCCAGCCTGGGCTGACCTTTCTTAGCTTTGGACTTTAAGTAATCCTGTCTCCTAGCCATATTGTCACAAAATCAGCTCTGAGACACATACAACAAAGACTTCTGCTTAATCATGACTACTTTACAATAGGATGTACACGGATTTCAGCTCTACAAAACACCCCAGTGTGCTGGAGTGGTACAATACTGTATCAAATCTTGCAACCACAACAAAATTGAGTTAAACCAAGTCGGTTGTGGAACAAGCCTACAGGAAAGTACAGCAAAAGTTGTCATATTGGTGATTCATTTGGTGGTACTCTTCCCTCTGTGAGGTTTCTGAACCAATGCCCTAGGTACAGGGGACTCTGACTTCCAGATGAATCATAAAATGTCTTGGCTGCCTGAGATGTGGTTGTGTGTGACATGCATAATCTCTATGATGAGCTAAGGCAAATAGAGCAAGTAAGGTTTGGTTAGGTTCAGTAAGGCTCCTTGTTAAATTTACACAACATCGTCAGCTCCAGTCCCCTCCTAGGGCTCCAGCAGTTTTTCTAAACCCCCTTCTCCTGTGTCACCTGCAGTTCACATCTGGTTCTGAATCTAAAACACACCAAAACCAAACATCACAGGTTTGTCTGAAGTGCTGCCAGCAATCGATTCATGTTGGCCTACAAGGCTACCACGTAGGGCTCCTCAGGAAGATAACTGCATGCCCCACAGTTGACAGTTGGCTAAATGATGCTTATAGAACTGGTGAATGCCCACAGTAAAGTTTATAGCTCTCTCACTGTTTTCATATTTCCCTTCTATTATATATATTTGAGAAACCCTGTATTGAATTTATCAATAAAATATTAGAAAAATGCTTAATTTGTTCTAAGTTTTACACATTTTTAGTACTAAATATCTGGGGGCTTCATTTATTAAAAACAAGATACTGATTGCATAATGTAAAATTTTAGATATATTCAAGAGAGGGAATAAGAGGACTAGGAACTGCAAAAGTATGTAGGTCTGAGATGAATAATGACCAGGATTTGGACACATTTGGAAGGAATAAAAGATAAAGAGGGGTATAGAAATGGGAGAAAAATACCCACTTATTGATAAATTATAGATGTAGAATTGATAAATTATAGATGTAGATTATGTATTAATTTGTTAGATTTATTTGACAATACAATTGCCTGTTCTTTACAAAGATGGACACTATACGTCATCTTGCTGGACTTCCTGAATGCGTTTTGTCTAACGCAGCATGGGAGAGCAGTAATTAACGTGAAAATCAAGACTAACATATGAACTGTAAAGTGTACAAGAGACTAACTGGAGAGACATATTCTGTCAAGAGAAAGGGGAATGAATTCTTAACGGAGTTTCCTAGATTCACTCTGGGAACAATCTTATTTAATCTTCTCATTAATGACCTTGGCACAAAAAATAGAAAGTAAATGAGCTAATGAAATCTGCTGACAACACATAGCTGGAAGATACTACTGATACAGAGAAGAACTGAAATATCATGCAGGAAGACCTGCATGACCTTGAAGGACTGCAATAACAGAAATAAGATGAAATTTTACAGTAAATAGTGCAAAGTTATGATCTTTGGGTTGGAATTAAAATAAGGCTTCAGAGTATGAAAGCATGGTTCTGGCACACCCTCTCTATTGCAGTAGTAGAAAGAAAAATCTAAGTTTAAGGTCAACTTGCTATATTTGGGGAAAAAAAAAAGAAAAACAAAACCAAAAAAAGAAGGGGCAGGGAGTGAGGGAGCAATATGACTTCAGAGTGGGTAATAGCAGGTGGTTGGAAAGAAAACCACGCTGGGTGGCATCAGGTTCTCCGCTCCCTGTCAGCCCAATGTACCACAGAAAAACAACATGCAAATTTTCATATGCACTGTATGGAGGCCATACCTTTACCATCTCTGCTCACTGCAGGTTTGGAGAGATGTGGTCAGAGTCCTGCAGACATTTCAGGTGCTGTGGTACCTCATATGGCCAGAACACAGCCAGGAAAGTCTGTCTTCCTTTGGCCATGTCAGTTTAATGCTTCAGCAAGGCACAAGACCAAAGAATCCTCATGTGGCAAGAAGTGACCAGAACAGCTTTGGCCTGTTCAATAAATCCATTCTGTAAGCCGTGGCAAAATAGGTGGTGCTGTCTTTGCAGCAGGAATTGATTCTTACAGGGTTAGCTTACAGGGACTCCTCTCCCACTTCCTGGACCATGAGTTTGTGGAAGCACTTCCTGGGCACCTCATCTCTGGAGCTTAGGCTGAGAAAAACACATTCACTTCTGATCAAAGGCAATGATCAAAAGATGATTTCTGGAGGGAGTAAATTAAACACACTATGATGATGTGCCAAAAATAAAGAATTATTCTGACAACTGAACCTGATTCTTCAAAAAACTCACCAGGCTTATTAACAAGAAGTACTACACAGACAATTAACGTGAGTAGGGCATGTATTAGATGTGGAGATGTTTATGTTATATTTAGTGAGAGCTGAACCTACAAAGTGAGATGGATGCGATGTCACATCACCACCATGATGATACGGACATCACCGTGTCTGAGTTCTAGATGCCTGCTCCCTAGTCACTATGCCAATACAAAACATCTGTACAATTCTGGTTCAGAGCCAGGCAAACCAGAACCTAGCCACCAAACGGTGCCCTTCAAGATGTGAAGTTCTGCTGTGCTCAGTGTGAGGGTGACTGCGCTGAAGTAAGTTGGGAGGGTGAGTGAGGCTTGTACCTCAGCGCTGTCAAAGGATGAGTCTCGGCCATCAGGCCAGGCTGACACACAGCAGTACGGGTGAGCCCCCTAACTTGCAAGCCAAAGAGAAACAGGAGGATGGAGATCTGCTTAGGGCATGAACATGTGAATTAGAACTGCTTCTAGTTGACACAGAGGTGAATTCAGGCTGCTTCCATAATGGGTGGATTTCTACCTTTTTGTCCTATGTTTTTTTTGTATAAAAACCAGAGGGAACTCAGCTATTTTGTAATTAATATGGCAACAAGACCGGGCTGTGCAATGTTTGTGCTGCATCCTGTGCTGTCATTGAGTGCTGGTCACGTGTAAAGTACCCTTACAGCACGGGGCCACCTGGGAGACTTGGACAGGGGGTGCCCAGCTCCAGGCTCACAGATGGGCTGTGGTGTAAGAATTGATTTCTGAACTTAACTTCACAAAAATGAGGTGGGCTTTTGTGCACATACAGAACACAAGCAGACAGAACATGGATACTGATCCAAAAAAGTCATAACAGGCGTAAGTGGCCGCATGACTACAACATTTAGCGTTTCATGTCATGCATTTAAGAAGTGGACACTGCTAGATTAAATTAATAACACATATTCAGAACAACCTTTTGTTTAAAATAATGATGGCTGCATTTTTTCTTTATATTGAGACCACCACATTTCAGTCTGGAATACGCTATCTTTGTTGTCTAAAACTACAAATCTGTGACACATGCCCTGAAACGTATAATGCTGGCACATTATTAGTCTTCACCTGCTGTACACCCGGAGCATTTCCCTGCTGCCTGCACCATACTGTACTGTTCTAATGATCCCAGGCACTAACAAACTTGCAATAAACACTTCTAACTTCCACTGATTTTAATGGGAATTACCCCTGGTTATGGCTGGATTACATCAAACTGGACAAAAAAAAACAACGTCATATACACTCAGCACACGTGCACCGACTGAATTTCACATACATATCGATGACCTCTTTTACCTATTACTCTTGTTTTCTAGCTATTCTGTAGTGAACATGTAATTTACTTCTCTGCTCCGTACACCACTAGATACAGTTCATCTGGAAAGCCGTCAGAAAGCTGAAGCTGGACAAAATTTGTCCCACAAGGAAACTGAATGAACAACAACAAAAAAAAAAACAAACAAACAAAAAAAACCTATCAAGAAACGCTGGCCCTTGAATACTGAAAGCTATGTGACGTGCTACCCATGGAGCATGCCTAGGAAGACTGTGGCATGGCAAGGCTCCCAGCCTCTGCAATGCTCGTAGTCAGCACTTCAGAATCTGAGGAATTTGGTTAATTCATATCACTGATCTTCATGGGGGAAGGGTGGCCAGAATGCTGTTAGAAGTGGTGAAAAGAGGAAGCTCGAGCTGGCATCAGGCATGCACATCTGATATAGTGCACCTCCAAGTTGCACCTTTAAGTTAAACAGAAGAAGTCTTTATGTGTCTTCTGCAGCGTTATCAGCAGCGGAGGTTTGATGAGCTGGACTTTGCCACTGCTCTATCAGCTCAACAGGAGCCAGACTACTACAGAACCAAGCATGTGCTTGTTGAGAAGCTGAGATGCAAGCTGCTCAATCATCCGGCTCTCCAGACTCTTACCTGAGACTTGCCAGGCAGCGACATGCATGAGTATGTCAGAACTACATGTGTCACGATCGACAGACCCAAACATCCGCTACTTTTGGTCTGAGTTAAACATATTGTGGATATATATGAAAGCTGTGTAATAGACAAAGTGTCCAATTCTTGCTGGAAGAGCTGGATTACTGTACAAGATATACTTAGTACCCCAGCATTCAGCACAACACACAGGAGCACAGTGCCTGCCCGGAGCACAAAGCGTCGCTCTGCCAGAGTCAGCCTGCATACAATGTCCTGAGCGGATTGAGGCAACTCCCAGAAACATCGGAGACATTTCAGGCTTTGTCCCTGCCCAAAAAACAAGCAAAGCCCTAACCTTTCCAGAGTAAGTGAGCAGTGTAAATTCCTAAACTCACTGCATGGTGCGGTGGGGATAAGCACCAGCAGAAACGAGGGGGAGCACACAGCCTGGATTCTGCAGAAAGCCTCTTCTCATCGGACACGTGTCATTAACTTGCCTTTGCTATGTTGTCGAACAGCACCCTCAGATGGCCCTACTTCATATAATCTCTTCACTTTTTTCCCTTTTCTTTTTAAGATCAAGAGAAGGAAATAAACCCTCCCTGTACTGCTGCCTGTCTCTAGTGCTTGTGACTGCACAGAAAAATGTGAGATGAATTAAGCATAAGGCAAGGTTTCAGAAAAGGAAGTGGATGAAAACCCTTAAATATATTATGTTAATATAACCTCTGATTATACAGAAAGCTACTTCATGATTTTTTGAACTTCATTTTTTTTTCCTGAACATGTAAGTTTGGTAATATGGCCTGTCATCCTTGTGACAGTTTTCTATATATTTTATGAAACAGATTTCCTTGGTTTGACTATGAGCATTTACCAATGAGCCATGCAATTGACTCTCAGGTTTCTGTGTTGATATACAGTTTATTTCACACAGTTTCTACACTTCAGTATTCAACATACCATAAATTCATGCATCCGTAGCATCTCCGCACACATAGCGCTCTTGTGAAAGCTAACAGCTGAAACCAAAAGTTTTAATGACTGCAAGATAGGACAGGTTAGGCTTCTGGCACCGAGAAAAGTATAACATAACCCAATACAATGGTTCACTATCTAAATGATCAAGCCTGGATTTGCAAGTTAAACCCTGTGAGCAGAGTGGGACTCTTCAGTTGTCATGAGAAGTTATTCCAAATTGTTTGCCAGTTTGGTAAACTGCAGATGAGTTACTCCTTGAACAATTTCTTCAGAAGTATAAGACTACATGTTTTTAACAGGAGAAACCAGCGAACAGATCGAAGTGGGATTTTTTCCTGTTTGCTATATGCTTCTGATAAAGACGAGAGCACAGCAAGAAACTGAGGGAGCGGGACCAGAGGAGAGCCACAGCTAGCAGGGAACAAAACGGGTGGTGAAGAGAACGGATAAAGCTGAGGTAACTGAGACAAATGGAGGGCTGGAGTGGGGAAGCGGGTGAGCAATCTCTGCATGTAGGCCAGAGGGGGGGGAAAGCCTGGGAGGAGAAGGGACAATGAAGCCAGTCAAAGGGAGGGACTCAGTTTTGTCGTTTTCCTCTTTAAGGAAATGAAAGACACAAGTGAAACACACACCTGTTCAAAGTGGGGACAAAATGCTGCTGTCTAGCAAAATGACAGATTCTGATCTGAGAGTATTTCCTATTCCTTTTGCATACAGCATGACTTGTAACTTTAATAGCATTAAATTCACTTAACCTCCATGGTCACAGATACTATAGCCTCATAACACCCTTCCTATGCACGCTTTCACGCTGTGCCTGAGAGATGGAAAAGCAAACTTGATATCATTATACCAATTCCCTAAAATAGAGCAAGTGAAATTGTTGTTTCTAAAACCAACGTTCACTTTAATTTTCAGCTGCTTAAAAGATGCCGAAAAGCTATACCTCCACTAGATATATATTTTTCTTTTTTAAACACGATAATATCAAAACATTCATCACAGGCATAAATATTCTATTCTATATCTATCTGGGGAGTTCCAAGTTATAACAACGGAAAAGGATCTCAGAGCAATTTCATAAGGCAGTTAGAATATTCATCTCTTACAAACGCTGGCACAAGGTTGATGAGATGGTCTATGATTATTTCAGGATTAAGTGCTTCAATAATAATCTCATTCCCACTGAACACTCTCAAACACTCTCAGCAAACCCATTTTTCCCTTTTCCTTAATTGCAATCCTATCCCTACAGAAAGAAATAGCTCCATAAAAATGGGTCAAGCAAACGGTTTACTATTTCCTACAGTAAACTGCACAATTTCATGTTGTTCTGCTCCCAGTTTGTTGAATAGGAAGAACAGATTTTGGTTTATAAAAGTCTGCAGGAACTGCTCCAGTTGACACACATGAGCCAGAGACTCACCATTCTCTCTTGCTTTGTGTGCGTATTTATTTCCAAAATGTCCATACAAGGATGCTAAGAAATACAATACTTGGCCTATATAATTTTCTTTATCCCACAGACCAATTGTTTTAATTGACTTTAATGTTAAAGAACTGCAATTCATACCCTAAAAATCCTTATTTGCAGCATCTTATACTTAAAGCATTAAAACCTCACAAACACTTCAGCTGCTATGTCTGTGCATAGTAGAAAGGACTCATTGCGAGCCAGCACAGTCTCTCTTTTTGGTGGAACTGGGGAGATGACATCCACATACAGAGAAAATTAAAAAGCAAACAAACAAAAATCGCAATAATAATGAAAATGAACAAACAAATAAAAAGATACCTTAAAATGTCTGGCCAAGTAATTTTTAATGCACAAACCTAAAAGTATATTATTCCATTTCCTGGATATCAATTAGTGAACATTTGAAAAATAAAGTAACTTAAAGTGAGATTCTGAATTGCTATTAGTGTTACATATATTTTTATATTTAACATTAAAAATTATTATTAGTGTCATTATTTATGCAGGGGATGACTGCAGATAAACACAGAACCATGTGCTTCTTGACTCTGGTGTGTGCAAAACTTACTGGCAATATCTCAGCCTCGCAGTTCACTACGAGCAGCAACAGCAAGAGAAGCCCAAGTGTTCTTGAGGATGCGCTGAGCTGTCAGTCAGCCTGACTTGTCAAGCAGGGTAGTTCAGCACTGTAAGATTCCTGAAAGAAAAGTCTGAAGTAGACATAGCCCTGTGGTGTTACAAAGGTGCTGCAGTGAGAGAGCACAGTGCTAGCTGCTCATACTGGCACCCCAGGTCTTTTCTGGAGTCTACCAAGACAGGTGCAGGGTTCAGGTTTGACAAGATAACATTTTGTATCTGCTAAAACAGCCACAGTATCTGAAAACAATTATGGCGACCACATTCCAGTGCTGTATTTTGGCCTTATGCTGTTTAATAGCATGATAATACATTTTCCTCGCTTCCAGCAATCATGAAAAAGGAAAATCCATAGCTGAAATAGATGACTGCAATGCCAGAAGAAAAAGCTGTAACTGCAGTCCGCCCGTTCTATTCAGAATGAAAAATGACATGAAATGGTTTAGACATTGATACCCTTGGAACCTCAGGACATACAACGTATCCGGCTATGCAAGGAAGCAAAATAAACTGCTCTGACCTGAACGCTCCAACACTTCTCCAACAGCATCCTGAAGATCAGTAGCAGATGGTCAGGGGGAGCCCACTGGATGATAGCTTGACTTTTGAGTCCTCCTGGCAAAACGGAGACCAGGCTACAGAATTAAGATTGTTTTAACTTTATTACTTATTTTGACAACGATGACTTTGAAATGTTGTTTGTGCTGCGCTGTGAACATTATGTTGACAACACTGAACTCCAGGCAGTTGAGAATGTAATGGAGTTGAAGTGACTGAATTAAAATAATAATGATACCAAAGCAATGACTAGAATTATTGAAAGGTCATATATCTAAATATAGCTTGTTCTGAAGATACGTCCAACTATTGCACCTGTCAAAGTAAATCTATGAAACTGGCTACAATCAAAGCCAGGTGTTTTTGTCAGAACAGGTAAAAAAAGAGAAAGCGTTTATCCCTGTGACTGTGGTAGCTGTTCCACTCAGCCTTACCGGTGAGCAAGGCACAGGCGTTCAGCTAGCTGGTGAAGTCTTTACCCTAGGAAAATTAAGACATTCTATTCAGCTTCCACACATTTTCTGGGCTGGGCTGTTGCACGCAAACCTGAAGGGGCTGACATCACCACCAGAGCAACCCAACAGTGGCAGGCAGGAAGAGATGCGTTCAGTGGCCACGTAGGCTAATGCCATGCATTTGTTTCCTATGGGTGTTCTACAAGATGCCTTTCTGCTTTAGTCACACTGAATAAATATTGGTGAGGAATTCTGGCTACTTGGAAAGAGAGTTCTGGGAAATGATTTTCGAGTATGGATGCAAAGAAATAATGCCACATTGCAAAGGGAACTCACAAATGCAAAAGAACAAAAGCTTCAGGTGACAGATTCTGCATCAGTCAATGATGAGCTAAAATCCTGCTACTGCTTCATAAAAGAATTTATGCAGGCAGTGAACTCTGGGGACTGGGAAGTGCTTCATGGCTAAGTCATGCTTAAATAACAGGGCTAGAGACCCAAAAATATGATCATAAATTACATTTGTCACTTGCAGTCACCTCATTAAGAACTATACCAGTTCATCTTAATGCCCAGAGTCATAGCTTAATCATGGTCTTTGCTATAATCAACAAAACACGTTTTTAAAGGACTGCTCCAAGGCACTGTAGTGTGCACCGCCTGTACAGTACCACAAACCAAAAGCCTCGTTTCAGCACGGCTCTGTGTTTGTAGGACTAAAGCACATTTTGATACAGAGCTGTATGTTCACATTTCATGGTTTAAAAGCATTGAGACAGTGCAGACTGTGGCATCAGTATATTCCAGTACAGCAAACAATAACATAAGCTCAGTCTTTACAGTTGAAAGCCTATGCTGAAATTAAAAGGAAAAAAAAAAATCCTCTGCTGTAATGTTTTTTTTTTTCCTTAGATATAGAGGTCTCCATGAAAAACTGCTAGTTCGAAGCCTTCCTCTGCTTCTCTGCACCTTGCTTGCTACATGCACATTCAATTTTCTGTTGAAACAGCTAAAATGGAAGAAAAGCTTAGCTCTCGCATTAGCCTTAATAGAAGGTCATACATGAAAGCAGTGCTGCCACTAAGAGGAAGCAGACACAAATAAGGCTCTCTAAACTGGTTTTCAAAATCACATCTCTTTTTCAAGCCAATGTATACCCTGCAGCTGCGCTCACCAGAGAGTAACTGATGCTTTTAACTTTCTGCATAATAGAAAAGCTTTGGAGTAGCATAATATTACAGCATTTTGTTTTTCTAAATCAGATCTGTACAATCACAAACAAGAGAGGGAAAAATAGACACTAAAAGGTACAAGTGGAGATTGTCCGTAAAGCTTTACAGAAGATGGTGGGCAGATGGTAGGGATTTGCAGTGACACAGCTGTTTTTAAAAATAAAGAGGTGGAAGACGAGGCATGATTACAGCTACACACACATTCCTAAGCCTGTTCACACAAGAATAAAAATTAAGCTGCCAGTGGGAAACAGTTTGCACATTTCTTTCCTTATCATTTGAATTGACATTAAGAAACTTTTAAAAACAATCAGCACCTTCAAGTTCCTTCTCCCATCATTAGCTTTCTAAGTACCCATGAAACGAAGCTGACAACAGGAACACTAACCCACAATGAGATACTAAAAGGGCAGCCTCAAAATTACTTTTACTGTCTCCAAATAGCACATTTTTGCCATAAACCTTTCAGTACAAAAAGACAGGTGTAACATCAAATAACCACTGTAAATGATGTTAACCATTTGAATTTCCTTGCTGTCAAAGGCTCTAATTTTTCACGTATTTTTTCAGATGTTATCAGTAGATTGCACAGATGGGCAATGCAATGAACAGTAGTATGTATGGGGGTTACTGTAAATTTAAGAGCATAGGGGTGAGGTAGGAAAATGTCCAGATTCAGTAGGGTATCAAACAGTGGATATGAATATAGCAAAAATGGAAGATTTTTGACCTAAGCAGTAATTTGTATAAAAAGACTGTTTCATGAAAGACCTTGCATTTATTTTTAATATGTATTTTCTTACATCCCCGCCTTTACACAATCACACAAAGTTTGTGTTAGGTAAATAGTAAAAAAGATTGCTAATCCAGTGTGAAAGCATGTCTTCACCAGGTAATCTGATGAAGCTACTTCTTGACTAGTTATTGATCTCTGTGCAGAGGATTAACTCTCTCAGCTCCATTGAAGCTGTTCCTAGATCTAGGAAATGTTAACACTAGATACCACTGGAACCAAACGGGCAATCTTTTGATCACTTCCCGCATACTTCAGTCACCTTTCCCACATTTCAGCAGCTCACTTTCTTCAAAGTATTAAAAAAGACTTGTCAGCATAGACAGACTTCTTTCCACCTTCGAAACAAACAAAAAACAACAAAAAGCTAATTTTCTGAAGGTATTAACTGGGATCCAACACAGGAAGAAGATTATCCAGCATCTACCCACTAAATACTTTACACCTACCTCCAGAGCTACCGATGCTGGCTTTTGCTGGGTATTGTACTGAATGAGCTGCAGCAGAAACCCTTCACAAAAATGCTTCACTCCATGCATTTACTCCACAACACGTCCTTTTGTTTTGTTTGAACTGCTCCCGATCCAAAGGCAAGAGCAAACTGATTAGCGTAGGTGCTGCCTAGCACACAAAACTCACTCAACATCTGAAGACATTTAAATTAATTTTATTTATACCAGGTTTTCAAATTCAGAAATATTTGAAAGAAATTCAATACTTAAAGACAGGTGCTACATTGATGATCTTTCATCCATCATTAGTGCCATGTTTTCACTCTACAGTCATTAACTCTCCACCACAAACTAAGGGGAAATTACAAAGTTTATGAAAATAGGCAGACATGAAAATTTGGTTTATACTGGAATTGGTGTAAGAGAGTAAAGCTAATCACCAGATTGTGGCAATTTGATTGCTGCTGTTTTCCGTTACTGGTTCTGAGCAGAAAAAGACTCTTCCATTTGGAGAAATTGACACCCTGGGTTTTAACCAAACATAGCCCAGATCTGTTTAGTGATCCGACTAGGAATGATTCTTTCACTGAAGTCCTTGTAAGTTTAAACTTTGCATCTCCAAAATTGCCACAACCACAAACCTCACCTAGTCACCCTCGTTTTGGACTTAATTGCCCTTTTCAGAGAAATCAAGCCTGTATGCCTATACCTCTTCCAGGATTTACCAAATCAAACAAAACAACTGCTGGTTTTGAAGTATTTCTTAGAAGAAGAAGGTCATTTCTGCACATGCTGCTCTCATGGAAATTGCATTTAACATTTCTTTATCAATAAAGTAACTGAAGCCAAGATACCCAAAAGTCGTACACAGAGGATATTCAACTTGAGAGGATTTTCCTCCACTTCTAGATCACAATGAGGCCCTCACCATTTTGCATAATGACAGAAAACAACAGCTGACAACCCATTTTGGAACAGATGCCAGCTGTCTCTCATTTGTTTTATAATTTGAACAGTAACAGTTCTGTAGCACTTTATTGTTGCTTTAAAAAATAATAATAATAATAAAGCCATGTGAATTGGACCTCACATCAGTCAATCATTTCAAGAACAAACTGAAAGCAAGCTGATCCTTTCTGATCCAAAACCTGTTTTGGTAGGAGTTCTGAATCTTACATAAATACAGTTTGTGCTTCAATTTTGTATCTACTTGGACTGAGTGCATATACAACAAAGCTAGTTTAAAAAAAAAAAAAAAAAGGTAACTTTTAATATTCAACTTAGAAGCCACAGACACCTTTCCAGACTGTTTGCAGCAGAGACAAACATTAAATTTAAACACAGTACTGCTTAAAAAAAAAAAAAAAAAAAATTAGTGTCTAAAATGAGATTCAAATGCTTTATTAAAATTTAACGTTTTCAGATTTGGCTTTTTTTCTAAAGAAACCATTTATACCTTGTGAAAATCAGTTAAAAGATTATTTTTCATTATACTGAACTCAAGTCAAACATAAAGCACAAAGTAGATCTTTACATTAAACTGGGCTTTGCACACAACATGAATGATCAGAAATAGACTATTTTGAGGAATAAAAAGTTGTTTTTTCTTTTTCTTATATATAGACAACATGCATACCATCAGTTACTTCTCAACCTTAAAAGATACCTGAAAGGAGAGTTTTATAGAACAAAACCAAGACTCATTGATACACTTAGTAAGTCAGTGGTCATCATGCCTTTTTAGTTAAATTCTGGTAAAGTTTAGTCTACATAGAACAGCCAACACAATGAGGTGTGCAAGTCATGGGGATAGCTAGAAGCCTGAAATAAAGTCTTAAAGTTCTACAGGACAAGAAAGCCTAAACACAGTACCATTAAGTTATTTAAAATAAAAAATAAAAATAAAAAATGACGACTCTCTGCCTCATCGTTGAAAAAAGAGCTATGAACTGAAAATAAAAGGCAAATATTTAAAAGCTCGACAGTTCTACTCCACCAACTTTTTAAAATAAGGTAATGATAAAGAGCATTCCTTCTAGCAGCATGTACATTTCAGCTGTGACTGGCTGCCTAACAGAGTGCCTTTATGCATACCAGTAGAATCATGTCCAGTTTTGCCATTTGTGGATAACGATGACAAGATACAAAAGCATGTGTTTGCCATAAATAGCTCTGGCTAAGGGAGGATTGCTCACACAGAGCAGATCAAATTCTCTATAAGGAGAGCATTATCTGGCCCTCAGCCAAAACATGTCCCCAGTGCAAGCCTCGGTAGTGGCAAACACTTTCCAGTTCTATTTACATAGAAGTTAACAGTTCATCTAGGGTATTTCTTGTACCGAGTCAGCGTTAACACTTAAGAAACAAAAAAATACCGATTCGTATGCTGCGTATCGCATAGCTGTCACGGCACATCATCCTACCGACAGACAGAGAGCAGTTAAGATTTCACGTACGGTTTTGCTCTGACTTGTAGAACTTTAAGAACATTCAGGTACGGAACACGCTGCGGGGTTTATTACTTGGTATTTCTCAGTTCCTGACACAAGCGGTTCGTGGAGCTAATGGTCTCTAGTAGCTTCTGGAACGGTAAACTAGGAACAGGTCCTTCACCGAGTGATCGGAATAGAGCCACAAAGTATAGTAAAGCAGTGCCTAAACCATGATTAGGAATGAAAAAATTGCATTATTTATGATGAGATTAATGATTGTTTAACTTTACAATACTTTCCACAGAAGTTAAGTTATTTGAAATATGCTTAAATTAAACATACTTAAAAACTGTATTTTCCAATGAAAACAAGGCAACATTCTGTAATAAGCCACAAGTTTTATTGCAACGTGGCCAGTTTTTGATCTCAAAAACAATGTTCCATTTAAGGCTCTTTTTAATACAGAAATTGCCATCATGACTGATGTTTTACAAAACTTTAGTGTTTCAAGACTCACATGGTAAACAGATAACTTCTACTCCTGATCAGTAGTGTACATTCAATGGAAAACAAAAGGCATCGTAACAGCTACTTCATTTATAAAGATATGCATGTAACAGGAATGAAACTGAGGTACTACAATAATTTGATGACACAGTTACAGCAACTTAATTGGCATTCCTTTGGGGGGGAGGGGCGGGTCAAACATATTACAAAAAAGTGCTTTAAATGCATAGTGTTGTGTGCTGCCATGTCACAAAAATAGGCTTGTCAAGGCAGGTGAGGTGTATGAATGCACAAGAGCCTCATGGAACTGCAATCAAGTGCAACTGTAAGTAATACTGTATAGAGTCTACCATCCGACCAGTGGACAATACTTTCAAGGCATTCAATTAGCTTACCCTTTGCTGTCTGCTAGACTATTCACATTAACTATCACATTCATTGTACATGTTGCAAGGAATGCATGCAACGTCAGTTTTGGCTAAGAGTGTGACGTGAAAGCATTCCTTGGATCCTACATAAAACTACCAGGATTAAACAGTCTAATGGCAATCACTGGTAGACTGCTTAACAATGACATCTCCTTCAGGGTCATTAGGGAAGGGACTTATTTTTTGAGGAGGGAAGGGGAAAGGGAGTCTAATACTATTCCAATTGAACGAGCTGCAGAAATGGAAGCTCCTTAGATCCAGATGGCACTTGTCTGTCTTTTTATAAGGGTTTTCCTTCAAGTGAAACTACCACGTTGCCTCCCAATTTCTCTCCAAGTGTTGAACGGTCCTTAATATCATCCAAACCATTTACTTGCCACTCATGTTTAATACCTGAAAGACAGATGGACAACAGGGTGTTTGTGAGAACCTCAGCCTCTAAACAGCATTGCAGCTAACGACCGAAACATTTTTAGGCCCATACCTGTAAATTTCTTTTTAATGGCATCTTTAGAGCTTGCGTAGATCATCTTGCTTTTTAAAGGCGCACTTTCAGGAGCCCTTTAAAGAGAAGAGAAAAGAAAAAAAAAAAAAACACCAACAACAAAACAGTTATTCAAACACCCAGTGTTAAGTCACAAAATTCAATTTTAACTACAAGCTTTGCTTCTACACACCAGAATATAAATACCAGGTCTTCTTTCTTAGATTCCTTTGTCTCGTATGTGGCATCATACAAAGCGTATCGGCAATCATTCAGTGGTAGCAACTTCACAAAGGCTGTGTAGGGGTCCTCCACGGTATCTCCAATGTCACCAACCAGTATCTGCTTTGACTCCTCTACAATTATTTGTTTTTTGTCATCACTTAAGCAGAAGAGAACGGCTTTCTTTCTTTTTTTAATCTCTTCTGGGGTTGAAGATTTCCTTACTTTCATGTCATTAAAAACCTTTATGACTTCATCGTTCACTGTTACTCCAGAAGCCTGTAAAATGAGATCAAAGGAATAATTTAAACATCAAAAATTAACACTCTCTAAGCAAGGCGACAGCCCACAGCGCTACCTAAGGAAGCCCACCCCTGCAAGCACGAGAATACTACGCTCAACCTGAGCACACTACGAGTTCAGTCATCTTCGTAGGACCGCTGCAGAAGACACAAGCGAGGCAAATTCTGCATGCCTGGCATCTTCAACTTTAATCCCGCACAGCGCCTTACGCACACAGCTCGGCGTACAGCTGTCCTGCTGCAGCAGCTCCCCGCTACCTGACCGTGCGCTTGGCCGCTCGGGGGGCAGGGGGGAGCGGGGGGGAGGCAGCTGCACACGGCAGTTTGCAGTTTGGGGCTGGGGTGGGTGGGTTTTTTTGTCCTCCCCGATGGAACAAACGCGACGGCAGCAGCGCATATCCCGCACCGTCATGCCTCTCGTTTTGTGGAGTGATGTAAGGCTCCACGAGCAGCAGAAATGTTTTCTGCATTGTGTCAGCCTTGACACCGCGCGTTGAAACCTCCCCGCTTCCATCCCGCGCGGCCAGCGTTAGCCGACCTCCCCCCTTCCTCCCTTCATCGGCAAACACCGGCCGCAATCCCTGCGGCTCCCCTCGCGCTGCCGAGCCCAAAGCCAGCCCCCTAAGAGCCAGCGAGCTTGCAACAAAACGCTCAGCCCCAAGCCCGGCCCCAGCCCCAAGCCCCCCGGCGCGCCGCGGCCCGGCCGGGCAGGTGCGGGCGGCGCCGGGAGCGGCGGCTTTGTCCCGGGGGGGCCGGGGCCGCTCCCCCCGCTTTGTTCGCGGCGGCAGAGAGGGAAAGAAGGAGGAAGGGAGGGAAGGAGGGAGGGAGGCAGGGCCGCCCGCCCGCTCCACGGCCGGCACCGGAGCCCCCCGGGCCGAGCGGGGCCCCCCGCCCGGAGCCCCCTCCCCGTCCCGCCGCCGCCGGCCGTCGCCCGCCGCGGTGCCGCTCCCCCCGGCCCTGCCTTCCCCCCGCACCGGGCTAAAATTAGACTAAAATGGCCGCCGGAGGCCGCGGGCCCCGAGCAGCGCCGCGCCGGGCCTGCTCAGCCCCTCGCCCCGCCGCGCCGCGCCGCCCCCGGAGCCGCCCTCCCGACCTCCTTCCTCCCTTCCCTTCCTTCCCTTCCCTTCCTCCCTTCCCTCCCCGCCCGCCCTCACCATGGCGCCGGGCGGCGGTGCGGCGGCGGCTGCCTGCGGTGCGGGGCTGCTGCGCGCCGGGGAGCGGAGCGGAGCGGAGGGGAGCGGAGCGCGGCGCTGCGCCGGGGGCCGGGCGGGCGAACGGGGACTCGGCCGGGCGGGGATGAGCCGCGGCGGCCGGGGAGGGCCCGTCACATGCGCAGCGCCGCCACCACGTGCCGCTGCCACACCAGCGCCCCGCCCGCACCGCCCCGATGGCGGCACGGAGCGGCCCTGCCCGCGGCCCGTCCCCGCGCCCCTTATCGCGGCCGCCGCCCTGCGCCGCGTCCAGCCGCAGCCGCGCCGCCTGGCAGCGGGACAGCGCCTCCTGGCAGCGCCGGCGCGGCCCCCGGAGCAGCCGGCCGCCGATACGGCTGCGGCGTGAGGCGCAGCGCGGGCAGATACCGGGGTGGCTTCCAGGAAAGCGGGGAGGGGACGGGCAGGGCTCCCGTGCGGGACGGGGCGGGCTCCGGGGGTCCCTTCCCGCGGCACCCAGCGCAGACCGTGCCGGCTGCGGCACAGCGAGAGGACGAGGGGGCGGCCGGGGCCCGCTGCGGCCGATAGCCGCGAGCTGCCGGGCAGTGTGTGTGAGCGGCCGGCCCGGCAGCCCTCCCCACAACGCCCGTATTGCGTCAGGTGGGGGGGATTCTTTCCCCTTTCCCCACTGCTCCATGCCATCCTGTTAGCCCGGTAAGCCGCTGTATTCCCAGGTCACATCCTGCCCTCCCTGGTTGCAGGATTCAGGATGGAATTGCATCCGTCAAGGTTCAAAATTGGGCCCTTCGGCCTTGAAGCCGCTAGCGTGGAGCTATGTTACCACGTGGAGCTATGTTACCACGCCAGCGTCCTGCATCCGTGTGCTCAGGAGTCCCTGCCGCCCCCGAGCTGAAGGCCAGGAGCCTGTTACAGGCAGCTTCCTCCCAGCTGAGGGCCACAGGGCTGCTCACACTGCCCGCACACCTGCCAGCAACATCGCATCCAGGGATGGGGGCCCGGACTGCGTATTTGCATTGGAAAAGTTGCCCATGAGACAGCTCAGTCTCCAACTATGATACATGCTGCTTTGCATTTAAACAAGTAATGAGGATAGGTGAAAAATTATTAGGTGAGTTAATAGCACAAATCCTAAACTGGGTAACTCTCCAGACAGTTTTATGGTTGACTTCAACCAACCTAAGTCTGTTGAGAATGTCTCTCAGGCCCCCTTTCTGGGCACCTGCTTCTCACAGACTCGGGTGGACATCCCCTGCTCAGCATGGCTCACAGCTCACAGAACAGCACTCGTGACCCTGCGGCGTGTGACATGTGTCCTGTGTTCCAAGCACAGGTCAGTGTGCTTTACACCATTACCAGTGTAAAACAAAGCTGCTGTGTGCGGGTGCCCAGACCTCGTGCCCCTGCAGCACACCCTCACCACCCACTGCCAAGGCAGCGAAGCCAAAGGTGGAAAAGGAGTTGCCATCCCCGGAGCTGCACAGCCAGAGAGATGCTCCAGGGATGACAAGTCAAAACTGTGCATGACTCACCCTCCTTTACTGCCATGGAAACTGAATAATGAATCGTAAGTGCTTGCTTTGCTGTTCAGCTCTTCAGAGGGCCTGGGTGTGTTCTGCTTGCCTAAGCTCGTGCCACAGAAGCAGAACTGGAATGGCCAAAAAACTCCTTGCCATAACGGAAACCATAAAATATTGCAGTGTCTGGAAACCACATCCCAGGTACTTCTAGAGCAAATGCACCTTAAGTGCGCGCACGGGGAAAATTCCTAAATCAGCTCCAAACCTACCGATTCCTTCTCCAGACCTACATTCACTGTAATGACACTGTGACCCTGGTAACACTTCCAGACCCAAGAAATCCAGCTACCAAGTGAATAAAACATCACAAACTCACGAATGCTGACACCCCGCCTGCCGTGACCAGCGAGATGTTATCGTGTACCAACCTACCAGCACCGAGTCAGCAAGTGAAAACGCAAAGTCCAAAGGAACAGCTCGAGCTGAGAGCAGTAGGATCTCGTTTTGCCTACCTTAACTATCAGATCATGGCTGGCATATCCTGCTGACATGCTGAAGATCTGCCACGATTGCCCTGCAGCTGGTCTTGCTGGAAGCTAAGCTCCTGGAAACAAAGATGTGCTGCTACGTGAAGGTGCCATCTCGCAATCCACGTGTTCAGGAGAAGAGCTGCTGTGTCAAGCTTTTACACCTCCTTTTGCTCCCAGCTTATCTCCCCCTTCGGCACGGACTTCCACATCGACCTACCTGAGTGTAGGGCTCCTGGTGATCTCCTGTTCCAGCAGAAAGCTAACAAACAGCGCTTCCAACTCCGCAGGAGGCGACGTGACTGACCAGCACTGACCCGGGGTCCCAGCTGCCTCACTTCTGACGGTGCGCTCCACCACAGACGGGAGAAGCAGTCTGCCACCTGCCCAGCCCCGAGCACCACCTCTCAGGCAGGCCCTCCTCAGAGGTTTGCAGTCTCCAGCTCTGACCTGCCCGCTGGATTTCTGAAGTGCTGTCCTCCCGTGGCACCATCTGTGCCAAGGTGAAGGTGTGTCCTGGCTCCTGGGGAACTTCCAGCTCCACTGCAGAACCCCAAAGATTCCTAATTTGAGATTCCATTTGTCTGCTTCCATTTGTCTGCTTTACCCATACACAAAATGGGGCCATAACCAGCCACCCAACAACCTAGTCACCATCTGGAACCACCTGAAGTGTGCCATAAAATCAAAGGAGTAAAGCTTCAGCTAGACTCTGCCCCGGGAAGAACGGCTGTTATATGCCTGGGGTGCTGCTAACACAGACACTGGGTGCTGCATCACTAAAGAGCTCATCCTGAGCACCTCAGTGCCACGCCAAGCAAGCAATGGTATTCTAGAAACAGAAGACACCTGAGCAAACTCAGGTAGCATGAGCGACTTGAGCAGACACAGAGCTTTTCTGAGTAAGCTGAAAAATCTGACCCTGAGGGGTGCAGAAACCCCTCCGAAAGGGAGATCTCATGCCGTGCCTTTGTGCTCCTGGCCATGCTCATCCCGAGTCCTCCGGTCCTTAGCGGGGCCCCAAATACCGATGTGTTAGCTGTGCTTACAGCTCCTGCTAACTTGCAGCAAAATCCCTGGTGCCAGCAAGCCAGGGCTCCCGGCTCAACCCACCCCCTAGCTGCTCAGCTTTTCTGGAGGGACAGAGCGCCCGCGCCCTCTGCCCTGCTCTCAGCTGCACGCATGCTCTCTCAGTTGTGCCACCTTCAGGAACAAAAGCTGCAGCTGCAGCCCCGCAGCTGACACGGCAGCCTGGGGCTGGCTGTTAGCACAAGTCTTCTCCTGCCCGGGCCAAAAGCAAAGGCAGCACCGCCAAGCAGCCCGTCTCCATTCTGCTTCTGCGTGGCACGACAGAGGGCAGGCAGAGGGGCCGGAGGCTGCTCGCATGGATGCTGGGCACGGGGAACCCCGGTGGGCCGGGGCTCTGTGCTGGGCCCGAGCAGGGTTTCTGTGCCCGTTTTGCTACGTGACTCACGCGCTGCCGTTGCCGCTCCCAGCCCTCGCCTGCCTTGGCTACTTACCCTTGGCTACTGAAACCTCTTCAGGCCCGGGCTAGTCCGTGCAGGACGGCTCCTGACCTCCTGCATCGCCTTCCCCCTTTGATGCTCTCGTTCTGGACTGTTAGGGAGATGCAAGCTGTGTTAGCCTGGGCCAGCGAGGGGCTGCTGGGCTGTAAGGACAGCCTGCTGCTGGGAGAGGCGGTGGCTGGGAGGCAGCTGGAAGCAGTGGGGTCACTTATTGCCCCGTGCTACAAAGCTGTGGAGAGAACGGAGCTCCTCTCCCCGCCTGCCCAGGCTGAAAAGCTGCTCGGGGAAGATAAATCAAGGAAGCAGCGAACTGGCACCGGCTCAGGTGAAGGCAGCTCTCAGGTCTCCTCCCTGATGCTCCTTCCCTCCCAGGCATCACGTCTGAGCTCGTACAAGTCTCACGCAGGCTAGGTGAAAGGCGAACCACCAGGGGGAGAGCTGAGGCCAGGCTGGGGCTGGTAGCTCGCTTCCACCTGGACAAAATTCAGGGGCCAGCAGCAAGTTTTGGTTGGGCTTCTCCTAAGAAAACGTGCATATAGGGAAGGGGGTGACAACGATAACTCGCAGCCAAGACAGCTCTTCCTCTGAAGGACAAATCCTTCGCAGTGAGTGTTCGCAAGGCCCAGTGCCCTCAAAGCACGAGGTTTTGTGCCATGTAACCACTATTCTGCGTATCCCGCCACCCCCTCGCCCAGCTGCAGTGCCCGCAGGGCAGAGCAGCCACCGCCATGCCCTCCCTGGCCGGCAGCACAGCCTGGAGCTGCTGGACATCTTCCCAGGTTTCTGGCCACAGAGGCCAATCCTGATGCCCCTCACTGCCTCTTCTAACAGCACAGGTCTCCAGGAGACAACGTGTGGGCTCCAGAGCTACCCAGCTGGGTTTTTCCTCAAAGCCCCCTTTAAATGGCATGTCCCTACCTTCTCCACAGCCTGCAACCTCCTGCTGAGAGAGGAAATCCGAGCATCTCCCATCCGGCACGTGCCCTCCCGTCCCCCAGACAGACCTCACAGGGACACACCAGCGGCAGCAAGCTCCGGAAGCAGGACACAGCCACCCAGAGGGTTTGTCGAGACCATCAAATAATAATTTACTGTGATTCAATCTGTGGCTTTGTACAGTTGCCGGGGGTGGGAGGAGGCCAAAGGGAGGAGGGGATGGGGAAAGAAAAAAAAAAAGTCGTTTGCTGCAGGCCCGGGTGAAGTGCGAGATAGTCCTTGGAGGGGCTGATGCTCCCCCCGTCCTCTTCCTCCTCCTCCTCTTCCTCTCCCCCTGTACTCCTCCCCCAGATCCGTTTGTTTCTTCCTTCGCTTCACCTTTCCTCGCGCTCTGCACAGGGGAAACCTCTCCAAGTCGCGGTCCAGTCAGCTGAAACGAGAAGAGGGAGGACACTAATTAGTACCACTGGCTCTCAGAACCAGCAGCAGCCCTTCCCACTGCTACCCTTCACCTTTTGGGACAGCCCTGCTAATGCCCACAGAGGGAAAGCCAAGGGCTACGCAGGTCTTGGAAGCCTGGACCTGGCCAGGTAGGGCTTCTGCACGTGTGCCAAAGGAAACAAATGCTCCGTGGAGCAGCGGGTGAGGCTCGGGGGGCTCACCAGACCCTCTGCCCTGCAGTGATCTCCTCCTCCCTCCTCCAGGGAAGATAAGAACTTCAAGGCGAGTCCACAGCAGGGCAAGGAGCCAAACCTCTGAGCTCCCCCAGCCACACACACAGCCTCTCCTCTCGTATCCTGATGTTCCTCCTCCTCCTCTGCTCATCCTCACCATGACTAACACGAGCTGGCGTGCCCGGTGTCCAGTTTGGGACACTGGAGCCACCTCATGGGGCTGCACTGCCCAGAGAAAAGGACTGTACCTAGTCCTGTAGGGCAGGAGCCGTGGCAGCAAAACATTCTCCTTTCACTCCTCTAGTCTCAAGCCTCCTCTCCTGCCTGCCGTGGGGGAGCTGCCACGGGTTGTGCAATTCAGGCAGGCATCTCAGGATGCCTCTGCATCTCCACGGGGGCTGTATGAGCATCGCAGTGCTGCCCACACAGGCTCTGCTCCTCCGCCCCACTGCAAGCAACCACGCAGGGCAGCAGCAGACATGGGTGACACAGGGCACCCTCTTTGCAGAGGGAACTGGAGGGGAAAACCCTCCTGGCCACGGCCAGCCCCTCCTTTTGAAGCCAACGCCGGTTACCAGCAGTCCCCGCAGGAGGGGGCGGCAGCCTCAGCCCAGCCCGCGCGTCCCCACGTGCTGTCAGCTGCGAGCCAGAGCAGGAAGCGAGCCCCGCGCTCACATCCCCATCCGGAGGAAGCGCCGCTGAACATCTGGAGGGGCCGAACATCTGGAAAGCTCTCAGCAGCCAGGAGGGCGCTAGGCACGGCGCACAGCTCAGCCCCCAGGGCCTGCATGCTGCTCGGTGGGGAGCGGAGGGGTGGAGTGCTCGGCTGGGCTCTTGCTCATAGGAAACAAATGCTGCCAGCAATGGTTTTTTTTGGGGGGAAGAGCTCTGCTGAGCTGGCAGCCTTTGCCTCGAAAAGCAAGGGAGGGAAACTAGCTGCCCACCTTCAGCTGGAGCCTCCGAGCACAGTCGCTGCTGTAACGCTGCCTTTCTCTATAGAGCTGTGTGAAGGGATGAAGGGGCAGGTGGGGCATCTGGGAGACCTCCGGGAGACATCACACCAAGAGCGATGGGCGTGCGGGCTTTTCTCCCAGTCCCCACAATCTCTAGACGTCCCTTACACGTGCATTTCCCTGGGGCACTCAGCCCCGTTGCCTCTCCCTCCTTCTGCTACAGGATTCTGCAATCCAACAGGATTGCAGTGATTTAAATACATTCAGCACTTAAAAAAAAAAAAAAAAAAAGGAGAGAAAAGAAAAATAGGCAAGCAAATATAGACAATTTGAACAACTCCTTTTGGCTCCAGCACGCACCATTTGTAGAAGCAAAACGGCCCCCTTATGGCTAATTCTCGGCATTGCATCAGCTTCACATAGCCCTGGGGATGTATCTAATGGGAAAACTCTTCTGAGGAACAGAGGCCTTTCAGAGTCAGATGCTCTGCCTATGAAATCTAACTTTATTCAGATGCTCCGAAGCCTCAGGACAATGCGATTTATGCATTAGGAGGCAATGCACTTAGGCAGTTCCTCAATCAAGAAATTACAGGGTCAGCCTGGTGAGCACGCACACCTCGAATACCGGCATCCCTCTGCTGTTGGAGGGTCAGCATGGGAAGGAGCTTTCCTGGGGAAAGCATGACAATACGTCCTTTTTTTTTTTTTCAGTGTTCTGTAGAATTTCGTTCTGCTGAATGAGGGGAAAAAATAAACAACCCTTTCCTCCCACACATTTCCTCAGGAAAGTGGGAAGTTCTGACTTACCTATGTTTTGACAGAAGATGCTATTTCAGTCAGAAATCTCTTGAATTAAGAAATAGCCATTGCTGAAATTGTTTCCAACACATCTGTTCGCAGACAAGTACCCCTGCCCTGCTTCCTACGTGCCCCACTGCCCCCGTCCCCGCTCCCGGCACTCACCGCAGTCACGAGACGACACATTTACAGTTCATGCAGCCGGGGCCGCTCTCGTCGGGAGGATTCAGCTTGCGCAGTTTGTGCTGCCGGATCTCCCGCACTAAGGTGTAGAAGGCATCCTCGACGCCCTGCAAGAAACACACGTGGCTTGTAGCAGCTGCCCGCTTTGAGAGGGAGAGGGGCTGGGTCTGCCCGCCAGTGAGGAGCCCCCGGGCTGCCACCAAGCGGCGCGGATTGCCAAGTTGGAGGCGTGAAACTAAGCCAAGAGGACAAAGAGGAATCCTAGCACAGCCCCCAAACAGTGAGCAAGACTGAGTGAGTGACAGCACGGCTGAGGATTCCTGGTGACTAAGCAGCTCTCGGCAGCCTGAGCAAGGTCTGCCATCCAGGAGGAAAGCCCCCGCTTGATGACTGAAGGTGACGGCCACCTCTCTGCCACCTCTGTGCTCTGGCTGCCTGCAGAGCAAACACCCAGGCAGGCTGGAAAAACATCGTGCTGCTTCACGGCTGCTGCCTGGGCTGCCCTGGTGTTCCCCTGGCTCTGCAACGTGTCTGAGCCTCCTCCATCTTCCCAGCAGAAACTGGGCCATCCCATGGGCTCGGACCAACACAGATCCTATCCACCAGAGCTCCTGATACTGCAGCAGCACGAAGGATTTTAGAGGCCAACTCGTGAGCTTACATAGCAAAGTCATCTTCCCTTCACTGCTGCCTGAGAACCAATCTTCTGCAGATTAGAAGCGTGAGCACTGATGTGGAGGGAAACATCCTGATGGAGCATTTAGCCTCAGGGAAGCAGCTTGCGCCAGCGGATCTGTCTGCAAGGCACGCAGAGACCAAAGCACACAGCTCTGCGCTGCCAGGGCTTGTCCTGCTGGGGCACCCCAAGACAGAGGCAGCAGCCTGGGGATGGGCTGGGGATCCTGCCACGAGAATTTATTTCCCCGGTGCCATCACTGAACAGGCTCCTCGGGCCATCAATCACAGCTTGCATACAAGGCAAGGCCACAGCTGACTCGGGAGCTTTCCGGCAGCTCCATTCCCAGCACCGCAGCAGCAGTAAATCAGCGCCCATGCTGGCTTGCTCTAATTCACACTCCCTTCCCTGCTTGCCGCCACTTCGGAGCTGTCAGAGAGACTTACAGCACGCCGGGTAACGAGCAGCTGGAGCGCCGCTTGCCCGACAGCCCGGGAACACAGCCCTGTCATCGTAGCTGCGCGTCAGTCCTGCCCCTGTCCGTCAGGGAGGCTGCTGGCAGAGCCACGCCATCTCCCGCTGCCCCTTCGCACGCAAGGCAGGGCAGCTGGAGGGAAGGATCATCCCTCCGCCAGTGGAGGCGACTGTCATAGCCGTAGCCCCAGCGAAGCTACGAACACCCAGAAGAGGGGGCGAGAGGGAAAGAAAGGCTTTGTGACTTGACCAGCTGGCGCTGCTGGTACTCACGGGCTGCAGGCAGAAAGCAACCCTGGACATGGACCCGGCTCTCCAGGGTTATAGGAAGAAAGAGGGGAAAGGGGAGGAAAGGGGAGATTTTGGCAGGGGGCACTGGTCTGAGTGTTAACTGCTCCTCCTCCTACCTGTCTGGTTTTGGCCGACGTTTCTATGTAGGGGATCCCGTAACTCCGGGCCAGGTCCTGTGCTTGCCGCGTCTCCACCGTCCGGGCTGGCAGGTCACATTTGTTCCCCACCAGCACCATGGGGACATCATCTGAGTCCTTCACCCTCTTGATCTGCTCCCTGCAACAGTAAGAGATGCTGAAGTGAAGGGAGAAAAGGCTCCAGAGCACTCCCCACTGGCACAGAGGAAAGGTTGCTTCTTCCTCATGCTGTGCTTCCCTGCTGCAGCGTGCCTCGGGCAGGGCTTTTGGGAGGACAAACGACGTGCCCGTAGCGTGTAAGCAAGTCAACAGCAGCCAAATAGTGGGGCAGTTTGGGAAACGGAAGGTAAACATGCTTCTGCTCTTTAAGTGCAGTTTAAAAATTCAGCTTGAAATTATGGCAATCGATATCAAGACAAAAGCTCCCCACATCCTCCCAACACGGCATTAAATAAATAAAAACGAGCACCTAACAGCTACCTGGATGCTTCCAGCATTTTAGATCGAGTGATCTTCCTGAACGTGTAAAAGTCACCTGAAAAAATCACCTGCAACCAGAGTTTGCTGAGCCGATGAGCCAGCGTTTGGCAGCTGTAGACTTTTCTGCAGATGCACAGACAGAATTTGCTTCGTTTCAGCTTAGTTCAGTTCACTCAAAGTTGAGGAACCAACTGGGAACCAAAAATGCAGTAATGCTTGCTTCTCCATTCCAACCCCTGATTTAAAACTAGGTGGGCGAGGACGAGATCTACTACTTCTAAAATCCTAAAGGCCATTATGACCACAAACAATCCACTCAATTCCCTCATGACAGATAATAACTTCCTTTGTTTAATAAATCACTTAACTTGGGATGCAAAACAGCTTTTTTTTTTTTTTCTCATACATCCAGGAGAATTAACGTGGTTTTATTTAAAGTAATAAAAGCATTTTTTTTAAATGCTGGTTTCTGCATCTTTTTTTCATTTCAAAATTCCCATCCAAAAGTAGCTGGACATGCATCACACGCAAAAATAAAAAATAAACAATCATCTTTTTTTAATATAGTAGAACACAGAAATGAAGCCTGAATATATATCAGATATGCCATAAAGCCACTTAAATGCTCAATGTAACCTCCTGATCAGCAGACCCAAGCACTAAATCTAGTGCACAGGCTACACTTAGCTGAAAAGAGATACCTCCTAATGGGTCTTAACCAGGGAGGATGAGCATTTCTCTGGGGAAAATTATTTTAAAAGTGCAAATGCAAAGAGCACATGCGAAACGAGATTAAAGCCAGTGATTTACATCATGATTAAAACCCGGGCTTGAAACCAAGCCATCCTGTGAGTGATTCACCAGCACAAGGCAGTGGGATGCACGCTACCGAATCCCTCAGGTGCTTTAGGAAAATCCCCTCCTTTGTCCTACGGTTCAGCTAAACCGAGCCAAATTAGGCTGCTGTGTAGAGTTACTGCTGCGAACTCACCGGCTCCGACCACAGAGCGAGGAAGGGCCGTGCCTGCCCTGGGAGCTACAGGGTTAGCTGGGAGCCACGTTCGCAGCACAACTGCTGCTCAGCAGCTGCCTGGGGGCACTCCAACACCCAGTCCCAATGGGACCCCCCTCTGTGCAGAGGTTGACCTGCTGAGTACAGCCCCTGGCCCCCAGGGTCAGTCCGCTGCCTCCCCTCTCCTGGATGAATCATCAGGATCACCACTCAGGGTTTCCAGAGACATGACTCTCTTGGTTTTCCCCGTAAAACCATCTGGGCTGCTCCCGGCAGCAGGCAGGGCTGTGCCGGGCCAGCCCCAGTGGCAGGGAGCTGGGCATGGGCAGGAGCAGGAGGAAACTGGCATGAGTCACTTCCTACACTGCTCTCAAAAGTCCCTTGCTGGCTGGCATCCTCTTGCATCCTCTGCAAACACCTTCTGTCCCAGGCAAGTCCTCAAAAAGGCCTAAGCTTCTCCTCCAGCTCCTCTCCCAGCTCCCGCACAGCACAAGTTGCTGAGATCGATTCCACTAACAAAGCAATTCCATTAATTAGGGAGGGGAAAGGAGGGGGTCGTAAAGGATCAGCTCTCCCTTTAGTTACCATAAACACTTAAACATTACATTACCGAGTCCCCAACGGCCAAAAGCAATCCCTTCGGAGGGGTTTTATCGGAGTCACTGACATTAGCCGTCTGCTCCGTCTCTTCCCTGGGGAGCGGCCACTCGAGCTAATTGCCTGTGCTGGCAGCCAGCGCCTCCTGACGTGAAAGGGAGGGCAGGACGGTGCCGGGACGCGGCCTCCCCGGGGCACTCACCTGTACTGGTGGATATCCTCGAAGGACTTGGTGTTGTTAATGGCGAAGACGCAGAGGAATCCCTCCCCCGTCCTCATGTACTGGTCTCGCATGGCGCTGTACTCCTCTTGTCCCGCTGTGTCCAAGATGTCCAGCAGACAGGTCTCTCCGTCAATGACCACTTGCTTTCTGTAGGAATCCTGCCAGGGGACGGAGAGAGTCAGCGTTAAGGGACAGCACGCAAAGGGGGGGTTGGCTCCTGCCACCCCTCGGCCTGGTGTAGCTGCCATTAAAAACTGACTCGAGGGAGGGAAACGGAGACGGAGGAAAAAAAGGGAAAAAACAAATGAATAAAGGGAGCAGCTGAGCAGGTTCCCCCTCCTCTGGCAGAAGCACGGAGAACACAGCCCCTGGCCTGCTCTTCCCAGCCCTGTCTCTGGCAGACAAGGGGCAGCTTTATCACTGACACACCGGCATTGATTATTTTCCTAACTTTATTTAGGCCTGGCTAATCCCTGCCACCTCCGTTCCAGGCGGTGAGTCCCATACATTGCTGCTGAAAGGGGACACGCGCAAGCAGAGGCTCCTGGCTGCCAGGCTTTCCTTCCAGCAGCTGGGATATCTGGGGCTGGGAGGTGTTTAACCCGGCCGGCCATCCAGCATCCCTGACACGGATCAGGCACCAGAGGCAATCGCCACCAGTGAGGCTGCAAGGTGACGGTGAACATGCTGGTGTCGTGCAAACGTGAAAAAATAAAGAAATGAGGCCATGAGGAGGGTGGCTCCCACAGCCAGCCCCTGCCCAGAGGGGCCCTGGGGAAGGAAGGAGCATCCAGGCCCTTTGAAGATGTGCATTTTCCCTGTGGAGGAGACGATTACAACTTATCGCACGTGGGAGAAGCCCTGGAAATCACCAAGAGTGTTCTCCCAGGGTCTCCCTCCAAAGGTCTGATTTTCAACATGGGCTCCTCGGAAGCACCGCTCCCTCCTACCGCACCTCCCTGTCACGAGGATCCTGCTGGGGCAGCCCGGGGTGTCTCTGGCAGCCCTGCCCCGCGCCCAGCACAGCTGTCTCGACTCTCGGCCACAGGAGGAGGCCAAAAAGCGTGACAAACACGCAGGTGGGGGGCTGTGGCAGCGCGATTACAGAGCTCTGCCTTCTGCAGCCGCTTGCGGCGGCTACGGTTTCGGCTTAAAACTAATTCAAACGTCTGCTGCTCTTCCAGCGACCACAACAATGTTATCAGATGAGCTCTGCCCCTGAAAAATAGGCCTGCAGACAAAGAGCAGACACAGCAAAGGTCACCGGCGGGACCGGCAGCGGTGCGGAAAGGGAATGAGGCCAGCACGGACTCCACCCTTCTGCTCGCTACGACACCAGCGGCAGCTACCGGGCCTAAGGAGGCCTCTCCTCACCTCACAGACAGCCACGGCATCGGGCCCGCAGCCTTCGCAGCGGCTCCTCCCGAAAAGCAGAGGGCGGCTGAGGCAGGGCTGCAGAGCCCATGAGCTGGGCCACGCTTTCTGTGGCTGTTATCCCCGTCCTTTGCTTCTATCTACACAGGAAACCTCGGCGGCGCTAGGATCAGGGAGCTTACAGCGCAATTTTCATTAGCCTGTCTGTAATTAAACACCATCTCTGCTCCCATTTACAGCCTCCTCGGAGCAGGGCGGCAGTGGGGAGGGCAGACGGTGCGTGTTTGTCTGCTCTCACACACGTCCTCCAGAGCTCCCGCCCAGCCCGGCACCCTGGCTTGCAGCCAGAGGACGAGTCCCTCAGTGCACGACATTAACAGCAAGCAGCATCCCACACAGCACCCCATCCCACACAGCACCCCATCCC